>NW_027436106.1:600000-882500 GCF_964199755.1 Larus michahellis | reverse complement strand
GCGCCGAGGCTGACGGCCGCCGGAAAGCCCGCAGCCCCACAGGCTGTGGGGCCACGCGAGCGGCTGCCAAAGAGCTTTCCAACGAGGCACGGCTTTCCCTCCTGGCTCTTCGGGTGTGGGAGCTGTGGCCAGAGCCGCGGCCCTACCGGAAAATGCTTCGGGGGATGGCGCGGCTGCGCCACGTGGGCGCCGGTGGCGCCGAGGCTGACGGCCGCCGCAAAGCCCGCAGCCCCACGGGCTGTGGGGCCACGCGAGCGGCTGCCAAAGAGCTTTCCAACGAGGCATGGCTTTCCCTCCTGGCTCTTCGGGCGTGTGAGCTGTGGCCAGAGCCGCGGCCCTACCAGAAAATGCTTCGGGGGCTGGCGCGGCGGCGCCAGGTGGGCGCCGGTGGCGCCGAGGCTGACGGCCGCCGCAAAGCCCGCAGCCCCACGGGCTGTGGGGCCACGCGAGCGGCTGCCAAAGAGCTTTCAACGAGGCACGGCTTTCCCTCCTGGCTCTTCGGGCGTGGGAGCTGTGGCCAGAGACGCGGACGTACCGGAAAATGCTTAGGGGGATGGCGCAGCTGCGCCAGGTGGGCGCCGGTGGCGCCGAGGCAGACGGCCGCCGCAAAGCCCGCAGCCCCACGGGCTGTGGGGCCACGCGAGCGGCTGCCAAAGAGCTTTCCAACGAGGCACGGCTTTCCCTCCTGGCTCTTCGGGCGTGGGAGCTGTGGCCAGAGCCGCGGCCCTACCGGAAAATGATTCACAGGCTGGCGCGGCAGCGCTATGCAGGCGTCGGTGGCGCCGAGGCTGACGGCCGCCGGAAAGCCCGCAGCCCCACGGGCTGTGGGGCCACGCGAGCGGCTGCCAAAGAGCTTTCCAACGAGGCACGGCTTTCCCTCCTGGCTCTTCGGGTGGTGGAGCTGTCGCCAGAGCCGCGGCCCTACCGGAAAATGATTCACAGGCTGGCGCGGCAGCGCTATGCAGGCGTCGGTGGCGCCGAGGCTGACGGCCGCCGGAAAGCCCGCAGCCCCACGGGCTGTGGGGCCACGCGAGCGGCTGCCAAAGAGCTTTCCAATGAAGCACGGCTTTCCCTCCTGGCTCTTCGGGCGTGGGAGCTGTGGCCAGAGCCGCGGCCCTACCGGAAAATGCTTCGGGGGCTGGCGCGGCGGCGCCAGGTGGGCGCCGGTGGCGCCGAGGCTGACGGCCGCCGCAAAGCCCGCAGCCCCACGGGCTGTGGGGCCACGCGAGCGGCTGCCAAAGAGCTTTGCAACGAGGCACGGCTTTCCCTCCTGGCTCTTCGGGCGTGGGAGCTGTGGCCAGAGCCGCGGCCCTACCGGAAAATGCTTCGGGGGCTGGCGCGGCGGCGCCAGGTGGGCGCCGGTGGCGCCGAGGCTGACGGCCGCTGAAAAGCCCGCAGCCCCATGGGCTGTGGGGCCACGCGAGCGGCTGCCAAAGAGCTTTCCAACGAGGCACAGCTTTCCCTCCTGGCTCTTCGGGCGTGGGAGCTGTGGCCAGAGCCGCGGCCCTACCGGAAAATGCTTCGGGGGCTGGCGCGGCGGCGCCAGGTGGGCACCGGTGGCGCCGAGGCTGACGGCCGCCGCAAAGCCCGCAGCCCCACGGGCTGTGGGGCCACGCGAGCGGCTGCCAAAGAGCTTTCCAACGAGGCACGGCTTTCCCTCCTGGCTCTTCGGGCGTGGGAGCTGTGGCCAGAGACGCGGCCCTACCGGAAAATGCTTCGGGGGCTGGCGCGGCGGCGCCAGGTGGGCGCCGGTGGCGCCGAGGCTGACGGCCGCCGCAAAGCCCGCAGCCCCACGGGCTGTGGGGCCACGCGAGCGGCTGCCAAAGAGCTTTCTAACGAGGCACGGCTTTCCCTCCTGGCTCTTCGGGCGTGGGAGCTGTGGCCAGAGCCGCGGCCCTACCGGAAAATGCTTCGCAGGCTGGCGCGGCGGCGCCACGTGGGCGCCGGTGGCGCCGAGGCTGACGGCCGCCGCAAAGCCCGCAGCCCCACGGGCTGCGGGGCCACGCGAGCGGCTGCCAAAGAGCTTTCCAACGAGGCACGGCTTTCCCTCCTGTCTCTTCAGGCGTGGGAGCTGTGGCCAGAGCCGCGGCCCTACCGGAAAATGCTTCGGGGGCTGGCGCGGCGGCGCCACATGGGCGTCGGTGGCGCCGAGGCTGATGGCCGCCGGAAAGCCCGCAGCCCCACGGTGTGTGGGGCCACGCGAGCGGCTGCCAAAGAGCTTTCCAACGAGGCATGGCTTTCCCTCCTGGCTCTTCGGGCGTGGGAGCTGTGGCCAGATCCGCGGCCCTACTGGAAAATGCTTCGGGGGCTGGCGCTGCGGCGCCAGGTGGGCGCCGGTGGCGCCGAGGCTGACGGCCGCCGCAAAGCCCGCAGCCCCACGGGCTGTGGGGCCACGCGAGCGGCTGCCAAAGAGCTTTCCAACGAGGCACGGCTTTCCCTCCTGGCTCTTCGGGCGTGGGAGCTGTGGCCAGAGCCGCGGCCCTACCGGAAAATGCTTCGCAGGCTGTTGCGGCAGCGCTACGTAGGCGCCGGTGGCGCCGAGGCTGACGGCCGCCGCAAAGCCCGCAGCCCCACGGGCTGTGGGGCCACGCGAGCGGCTGCCAAAGAGCTTTCTAACGAGGCACGGCTTTCCCTCCTGGCTCTTCGGGCGTGGGAGCTGTGGCCAGAGCCGCGGCCCTACCGGAAAATGCTTCAGGGGCTGGCGCGGCGGCGCCAGGTGGGTGCCGGTGGCGCCGAGGCTGACGGCTGCCGCAAAGCCCGCAGCCCCACGGGCTGTGGGGCCACGCGAGCGGCTGCCAAAGAGCTTTCAACGAGGCACGGCTTTCCCTCCTGGCTCTTCGGGTGTGGGAGCTGTGGCCAGAGCCGCGGACGTACCGGAAAATGCTTAGGGGGATGGCACAGCTGCGCCAGGTGGGCGCCGGTGGCGCCGAGGCAGACGGCCGCCGCAAAGCCCGCAGCCCCACGGGCTGTGGGGCCACGCGAGCGGCTGCCAAAGAGCTTTCCAACGAGGCACGGCTTTCCCTCCTGGCTCTTCGGGTGTGGGAGCTGTCGCCAGAGCCGCGGCCCTACCGGAAAATGATTCACAGGCTGGCGCGGCAGCGCTATGCAGGCGTCGGTGGCGCCGAGGCTGACGGCCGCTGGAAAGCCCGCAGCCCCACGGGCTGTGGGGCCACGCGAGCGGCTGCCAAAGAGCTTTCCAACGAGGCACGGCTTTCCCTCCTGGCTCTTCGGGTGTGGGAGCTGTCGCCAGAGCCGCGGCCCTACCGGAAAATGATTCACAGGCTGGCGCGGCAGCGCTATGCAGGCGTCGGTGGCGCCGAGGCTGACGGCCGCCGGAAAGCCCGCAGCCCCACGGGCTGTGGGGCCACGCGAGCGGCTGCCAAAGAGCTTTCCAATGAAGCACGGCTTTCCCTCCTGGCTCTTCGGGCGTGGGAGCTGTGGCCAGAGCCGCGGCCCTACCGGAAAATGCTTCGGGGGCTGGCGCGGCGGCGCCAGGTGGGCGCCGGTGGCGCCGAGGCTGACGGCCGCCGCAAAGCCCGCAGCCCCACGGGCTGTGGGGCCACGCGAGCGGCTGCCAAAGAGCTTTGCAACGAGGCACGGCTTTCCCTCCTGGCTCTTCGGGCGTGGGAGCTGTGGCCAGAGCCGCGGCCCTACCGGAAAATGCTTCGGGGGCTGGCGCGGCGGCGCCAGGTGGGCGCCGGTGGCGCCGAGGCTGACGGCCGCTGAAAAGCCCGCAGCCCCATGGGCTGTGGGGCCACGCGAGCGGCTGCCAAAGAGCTTTCCAACGAGGCACAGCTTTCCCTCCTGGCTCTTCGGGCGTGGGAGCTGTGGCCAGAGCCGCGGCCCTACCGGAAAATGCTTCGGGGGCTGGCGCAGCGGCGCCACATGGGCGTCGGTGGCGCCGAGGCTGACGGCCGCCGCAAAGCCCGCAGCCCCACGGGCTGTGGGGCCACGCGAGCGGCTGCCAAAGAGCTTTCCAACGAGGCACGGCTTTCCCTCCTGGCTCTTCGGGCGTGGGAGCTGTGGCCAGAGACGCGGCCCTACCGGAAAATGCTTCGGGGGCTGGCGCGGCGGCGCCAGGTGGGCGCCGGTGGCGCCGAGGCTGACGGCCGCCGCAAAGCCCGCAGCCCCACGGGCTGTGGGGCCACGCGAGCGGCTGCCAAAGAGCTTTCTAACGAGGCACGGCTTTCCCTCCTGGCTCTTCGGGCGTGGGAGCTGTGGCCAGAGCCGCGGCCCTACCGGAAAATGCTTCGCAGGCTGGCGCGGCGGCGCCACGTGGGCGCCGGTGGCGCCGAGGCTGACGGCCGCCGCAAAGCCCGCAGCCCCACGGGCTGCGGGGCCACGCGAGCGGCTGCCAAAGAGCTTTCCAACGAGGCACGGCTTTCCCTCCTGTCTCTTCAGGCGTGGGAGCTGTGGCCAGAGCCGCGGCCCTACCGGAAAATGCTTCGGGGGCTGGCGCGGCGGCGCCACATGGGCGTCGGTGGCGCCGAGGCTGATGGCCGCCGGAAAGCCTGCAGCCCCACGGTGTGTGGGGCCACGCGAGCGGCTGCCAAAGAGCTTTCCAACGAGGCATGGCTTTCCCTCCTGGCTCTTCGGGCGTGGGAGCTGTGGCCAGATCCGCGGCCCTACTGGAAAATGCTTCGGGGGCTGGCGCTGCGGCGCCAGGTGGGCGCCGGTGGCGCCGAGGCTGACGGCCGCCGCAAAGCCCGCAGCCCCACGGGCTGTGGGGCCACGCGAGCGGCTGCCAAAGAGCTTTCCAACGAGGCACGGCTTTCCCTCCTGGCTCTTCGGGCGTGGGAGCTGTGGCCAGAGCCGCGGCCCTACCGGAAAATGCTTCGCAGGCTGTTGCGGCAGCGCTACGTAGGCGCCGGTGGCGCCGAGGCTGACGGCCGCCGCAAAGCCCGCAGCCCCACGGGCTGTGGGGCCACGCGAGCGGCTGCCAAAGAGCTTTGCAACGAGGCACGGCTTTCCCTCCTGGCTCTTCGGGCGTGGGAGCTGTGGCCAGAGCCGCGGCCCTACCGGAAAATGCTTCGGGGGCTGGCGTGGCGGCGCCACATAGGCGCCGGTGGCGCCGAGGCTGACGGCCGCTGAAAAGCCCGCAGCCCCATGGGCTGTGGGGCCACGCGAGCGGCTGCCAAAGAGCTTTCCAACGAGGCACAGCTTTCCCTCCTGGCTCTTCGGGCCTGGGAGCTGTGGCCAGAGCCGCGGCCCTACCGGAAAATGCTTCGGGGGCTGGCGCGGCGGCGCCAGGTGGGCGCCGGTGGCGCCGAGGCTGACGGCCGCCGCAAAGCCCGCAGCCCCACGGGCTGTGGGGCCACGCGAGCGGCTGCCAAAGAGCTTTCCAACGAGGCACGGCTTTCCCTCTGGCTCTTCGGGTGTGGGAGCTGTGGCCAGAGCCGCGGCCGTACCGGAAAATGATTCACAGGCTGGCGCGGCAGAGCTACGTAGGCGTCGGTGGCGCCGAGGCTGACGGCCGCCGGAAAGCCCGCAGCCCCACGGGCTGTGGGGCCACGCGAGCGGCTGCCAAAGAGCTTTCCAATGAGGCACTGCTTTCCCTCCTGTCTCTTCGGGCGTGGGAGCTGTGGCCAGAGCCGCGGCCCTACCGGAAAATGCTTCAGGGGCTGGCGCGGCGGCGCCAGGTGGGCGCTGGTGGCGCCGAGGCTGACGGCCGCCGCAAAGCCCGCAGCCCCACGGTGTGTGGGGCCACGCGAGCGGCTGCCAAAGAGCTTTGCAACGAGGCACGGCTTTCCCTCCTGGCTCTTCGGGCGTGGGAGCTGTGGCCAGAGCCGCGGCCCTACCGGAAAATGCTTCGCAGGCTGTTGCGGCAGCGCTACGTAGGCGCCAGTGGCGCTGAGGCTGACGGCCGCCGGAAAGCCCGCAGCCCCACGGGCTGTGGGGCCACGCGAGCGGCTGCCAAAGAGCTTTCCAACGAGGCACGGCTTTCCCTCCTGGCTCTTCGGGCGTGGGAGCTGTGGCCAGAGCCGCTGCCCTACCGGAAAATGCTTCGGGGGCTGGCGCGGCGGCGCCAGGTGGGCGCCGGTGGCGCTGAGGCTGACGGCCGCCGCAAAGCCCGCAGCCCCACGGTGTGTGGGGCCACGCGAGCGGCTGCCAAAGAGCTTTCCAATGAGGCACGGCTTTCCCTCTTGGCTCTTCGGGCGTGGGAGCTGTGGCCAGAGCCGCGGCCCTACCGGAAAATGCTTCGGGGGCTGGCGCGGCGGCGCCAGGTGGGCGCCGGTGACGCCGAGGCTGACGGCCGCCGCAAAGCCCGCAGCCCCACGGGCTGTGGGGCCACGCGAGCGGCTGCCAAAGAGCTTTCCAACGAGGCACGGCTTTCCCTCCTGGCTCTTCGGGCGTGGGAGCTGTGGCCAGAGCCGCGGCCCTACCGGAAAATGCTTCGGGGGCTGGCGCGGCGGCGCCAGGTGGGCGCCGGTGGCGCCGAGGCTGACGGCCGCCGCAAAGCCCGCAGCCCCACGGGCTGTGGGGCCACGCGAGCGGCTGCCAAAGAGCTTTCCAACGAGGCACGGCTTTCCCTCCTGGCTCTTCGGGCGTGGGAGCTGTGGCCAGAGACGCGGCACTACCGGAAAATGCTTCGCGGGCTGGCGCGGCGGCGCCACGTGGGCGCCGGTGGCGCCGAGGCTGACGGCCGCCGGAAAGCCCGCAGCCCCACGGGCTGTGGGGCCACGCGAGCGGCTGCCAAAGAGCTTTCCAACGAGGCACGGCTTTCCCTCCTGGCTCTTCGGGCGTGGGAGCTGTGGCCAGAGCCGCGGCCCTACCGGAAAATGCTTCGGGGGCTGGCGCGGCGGCGCCAGGTGGGCGCCGGTGGCACCGAGGCTGACGGCCGCCACAAAGCCCGCAGCCCCACGGTGTGTGGGGCCACGCGAGCGGCTGCCAAAGAGCTTTCCAACGAGGTACGGTTTCCCTCCTGGCTCTTCGGGCGAGGGAGCTGTGGCCAGAGCCGCGGCACTACCGGAAAATGCTTCACAGGCTGGCGCGGTGGCGCCACGTGGGCGCGGTTGGCGCCGAGGCTGACGGCCGCCGCAAAGCCCGCAGCCCCACGGGCTGTGGGGCCACGTGCGCGGCTGCCAAAGAGCTTTCCAACGAGGCACGGCTTTCCCTCCTGGCTCTTCGGGTGTGGGAGCTGTGGCCAGAGCCGCGGCCCTACCGGAAAATGCTTCGCAGGCTGTTGCGGCAGCGCTACGTAGGCGCCAGTGGCGCTGAGGCTGACGGCCGCCGCAAAGCCCGCAGCCCCACGGGCTGTGGGGCCACGCGAGCGGCTGCCAAAGAGCTTTGCAACGAGGCACGGCTTTCCCTCCTGGCTCTTCGGGCGTGGGAGCTGTGGCCAGAGCCGCGGCCCTACCGGAAAATGCTTCGGGGGCTGGCGCGGCGGCGCCACGTGGGCGCCGGTGGCGCCGAGGCTGACGGCCGCCGCAAAGCCCGCAGCCCCACGGGCTGTGGGGCCACGCGAGCGGCTGCCAAAGAGCTTTCCAATGAGGCACGGCTTTCCCTCCTGGCTCTTCGGGCGTGGGAGCTGTGGCCAGAGCCGCGGCCCTACCGGAAAATGCTTCAGGGGCTGGCGCGGCGGCGCCAGGTGGGCGCCGGTGGCGCCGAGGCTGACGGCCGCCGCAAAGCCCGCAGCCCCACGGGCTGTGGGGCCACGCGAGCGGCTGCCAAAGAGCTTTCCAACGAGGCACGGCTTTCCCTCCTGCCTCTTCGGGCGTGGGAGCTGTGGCCAGAGCCGCGGCCCTACCGGAAAATGCTTCGGGGGCTGGCGTGGCGGCGCCAGGTGGGCGCCGGTGGCGCCGAGGCTGACGGCCGCCGCAAAGCCCGCAGCCCCACGGGCTGTGGGGCCACGCGAGCGGCTGCCAAAGAGCTTTCCAACGAGGCACGGCTTTCCCTCCTGGCTCTTCGGGCGTGGGAGCTGTGGCCAGAGACGCGGCCCTACCGGAAAATGCTTCGCGGGCTGGCGCGGCGGCGCCACGTGGTCGCCGGTGGCGCCGAGGCTGACGGCCGCCGCAAAGCCCGCAGCCCCACGGGCTGTGGGGCCACGCGAGCGGCTGCCAAAGAGCTTTCCAACGAGGCACGGCTTTCCCTCCTGGCTCTTCGGGCGTGGGAGCTGTGGCCAGAGACGCGGCCCTACCGGAAAATGCTTCGGGGGCTGGCGCGGCGGCGCCAGGTGGGCGCCGGTGGCACCGAGGCTGACGGCCGCCGCAAAGCCCGCAGCCCCACGGTGTGTGGGGCCACGCGAGCGGCTGCCAAAGAGCTTTCCAACGAGGTACGGTTTCCCTCCTGGCTCTTCGGGCGAGGGAGCTGTGGCCAGAGCCGCGGCACTACCGGAAAATGCTTCACAGGCTGGCGCGGTGGCGCCACGTGGGCGCGGTTGGCGCCGAGGCTGACGGCCGCCGCAAAGCCCGCAGCCCCACGGGCTGTGGGGCCACGTGAGCGGCTGCCAAAGAGCTTTCCAACGAGGCACGGCTTTCCCTCCTGGCTCTTCGGGCGTGGGAGCTGTGGCCAGAGACGCGGCACTACCGGAAAATGCTTCGCGGGCTGGCGCGGCGGCGCCACGTGGGCGCCGGTGGCGCCGAGGCTGACGGCCGCCGCAAAGCCCGCAGCCCCACGGGCTGTGGGGCCACGCGAGCGGCTGCCAAAGAGCTTTCCAACGAGGCACGGCTTTCCCTCCTGGCTCTTCGGGCGTGGGAGCTGTGGCCAGAGACGCGGCCCTACCGGAAAATGCTTCGGGGGCTGGCGCGGCGGCGCCAGGTGGGCGCCGGTGGCACCGAGGCTGACGGCCGCCGCAAAGCCCGCAGCCCCACGGTGTGTGGGGCCACGCGAGCGGCTGCCAAAGAGCTTTCCAACGAGGTACGGTTTCCCTCCTGGCTCTTCGGGCGAGGGAGCTGTGGCCAGAGCCGCGGCACTACCGGAAAATGCTTCACAGGCTGGCGCGGTGGCGCCACGTGGGCGCGGTTGGCGCCGAGGCTGACGGCCGCCGCAAAGCCCGCAGCCCCACGGGCTGTGGGGCCACGTGCGCGGCTGCCAAAGAGCTTTCCAACGAGGCACGGCTTTCCCTCCTGGCTCTTCGGGTGTGGGAGCTGTGGCCAGAGCCGCGGCCCTACCGGAAAATGCTTCGCAGGCTGTTGCGGCAGCGCTACGTAGGCGCCAGTGGCGCTGAGGCTGACGGCCGCCGGAAAGCCCGCAGCCCCACGGGCTGTGGGGCCACGCGAGCGGCTGCCAAAGAGCTTTGCAACGAGGCACGGCTTTCCCTCCTGGCTCTTCGGGCGTGGGAGCTGTGGCCAGAGCCGCGGCCCTACCGGAAAATGCTTCGGGGGCTGGCGCGGCGGCGCCACGTGGGCGCCGGTGGCGCCGAGGCTGACGGCCGCCGCAAAGCCCGCAGCCCCACGGGCTGTGGGGCCACGCGAGCGGCTGCCAAAGAGCTTTCCAATGAGGCACGGCTTTCCCTCCTGGCTCTTCGGGCGTGGGAGCTGTGGCCAGAGCCGCGGCCCTACCGGAAAATGCTTCGGGGGCTGGCGCGGCGGCGCCAGGTGGGCGCCGGTGGCGCCGAGGCTGACGGCCGCCGCAAAGCCCGCAGCCCCACGGGCTGTGGGGCCACGCGAGCGGCTGCCAAAGAGCTTTCCAACGAGGCACGGCTTTCCCTCCTGCCTCTTCGGGCGTGGGAGCTGTGGCCAGAGCCGCGGCCCTACCGGAAAATGCTTCGGGGGCTGGCGTGGCGGCGCCAGGTGGGCGCCGGTGGCGCCGAGGCTGACGGCCGCCGCAAAGCCCGCAGCCCCACGGGCTGTGGGGCCACGCGAGCGGCTGCCAAAGAGCTTTCCAACGAGGCACGGCTTTCCCTCCTGGCTCTTCGGGCGTGGGAGCTGTGGCCAGAGACGCGGCCCTACCGGAAAATGCTTCGCGGGCTGGCGCGGCGGCGCCACGTGGGCGCCGGTGGCGCCGAGGCTGACGGCCGCCGCAAAGCCCGCAGCCCCACGGGCTGTGGGGCCACGCGAGCGGCTGCCAAAGAGCTTTCCAACGAGGCACGGCTTTCCCTCCTGGCTCTTCGGGCGTGGGAGCTGTGGCCAGAGACGCGGCCCTACCGGAAAATGCTTCGGGGGCTGGCGCGGCGGCGCCAGGTGGGCGCCGGTGGCACCGAGGCTGACGGCCGCCGCAAAGCCCGCAGCCCCACGGTGTGTGGGGCCACGCGAGCGGCTGCCAAAGAGCTTTCCAATGAGGTACGGTTTCCCTCCTGGCTCTTCGGGCGAGGGAGCTGTGGCCAGAGCCGCGGCACTACCGGAAAATGCTTCACAGGCTGGCGCGGTGGCGCCACGTGGGCGCGGTTGGCGCCGAGGCTGACGGCCGCCGCAAAGCCCGCAGCCCCACGGGCTGTGGGGCCACGTGAGCGGCTGCCAAAGAGCTTTCCAACGAGGCACGGCTTTCCCTCTGGCTCTTCGGGTGTGGGAGCTGTGGCCAGAGCCGCGGCCCTACCGGAAAATGCTTCGGGGGCTGGCGCGGCGGCGCCAGGTGGGCGCCGGTGGCGCCGAGGCTGACGGCCGCCGCAAAGCCCGCAGCCCCACGGGCTGTGGGGCCACGCGAGCGGCTGCCAAAGAGCTTTGCAACGAGGCACGGCTTTCCCTCCTGGCTCTTCGGGCGTGGGAGCTGTGGCCAGAGACGCGGCCCTACCGGAAAATGCTTCGGGGGCTGGCGCGTCGGCGCTACATAGGCGTCGGTGGCGCCGAGGCTGACGGCTGACAGAAAGCCCGCAGCCCCACGGGCTGTGGGGCCACACGAGCGGCTGCCAAAGAGCTTTCCAACGAGGCACGGCTTTCCCTCCTGGCTCTTCGGGCGTGGGAGCTGTGGCCAGAGCCGCGGCCCTACCAGAAAATGCTTCGGGGGCTGGCGTGGCGGCGCCAGGTGGGCGCCGGTGGCGCCGAGGCTGACGGCCGCCGCAAAGCCCGCAGCCCCACGGGCTGTGGGGCCACGCGAGCGGCTGCCAAAGAGCTTTCCAATGAGGCACGGCTTTCCCTCCTGGCTCTTCGGGCGTGGGAGCTGTGGCCAGAGCCGCGGCCCTACCGGAAAATGCTTCGGGGGCTGGCGCGGCGGCGCCAGGTGGGCGCCGGTGGCGCCGAGGCTGACGGCCGCCGCAAAGCCCGCAGCCCCACGGGCTGTGGGGCCACGCGAGAGGCTGCCAAAGAGCTTTCCAACGAGGCACGGCTTTCCCTCCTGGCTCTTCGGGCGTGGGAGCTGTGGCCAGAGCCGCGGCCCTACCAGAAAATGCTTCGGGGGCTGGCGTGGCGGCGCCAGGTGGGCGCCGGTGGCGCCGAGGCTGACGGCCGCCGCAAAGCCCGCAGCCCCACGGGCTGTGGGGCCACGCGAGCGGCTGCCAAAGAGCTTTCCAATGAGGCACGGCTTTCCCTCCTGGCTCTTCGGGCGTGGGAGCTGTGGCCAGAGCCGCGGCCCTACCGGAAAATGCTTCGGGGGCTGGCGCGGCGGCGCCAGGTGGGCGCCGGTGGCGCCGAGGCTGACGGCCGCCGCAAAGCCCGCAGCCCCACGGGCTGTGGGGCCACGCGAGCGGCTGCCAAAGAGCTTTCCAACGAGGCACGGCTTTCCCTCCTGGCTCTTCGGGCGTGGGAGCTGTGGCCAGAGCCGCGGCACTACCGGAAAATGCTTCGGGGGCTGGCGCGGCGGCGCCAGGTGGGCGCCGGTGGCGCCGAGGCTGACGGCCGCCGCAAAGCCCGCAGCCCCACGGGCTGTGGGGCCACGCGAGCGGCTGCCAAAGAGCTTTCTAACGAGGCACGGCTTTCCCTCCTGGCTCTTCGGGCGTGGGAGCTGTGGCCAGAGCCGCGGCCCTACCGGAAAATGCTTCGCAGGCTGGCGCGGCGGCGCCACGTGGGCGCCGGTGGCGCCGAGGCTGACGGCCGCCGCAAAGCCCGCAGCCCCACGGGCTGCGGGGCCACGCGAGCGGCTGCCAAAGAGCTTTCCAACGAGGCACGGCTTTCCCTCCTGTCTCTTCAGGCGTGGGAGCTGTGGCCAGAGCCGCGGCCCTACCGGAAAATGCTTCGGGGGCTGGCGCGGCGGCGCCACATGGGCGTCGGTGGCGCCGAGGCTGATGGCCGCCGGAAAGCCCGCAGCCCCACGGTGTGTGGGGCCACGCGAGCGGCTGCCAAAGAGCTTTCCAACGAGGCATGGCTTTCCCTCCTGGCTCTTCGGGCGTGGGAGCTGTGGCCAGATCCGCGGCCCTACTGGAAAATGCTTCGGGGGCTGGCGCTGCGGCGCCAGGTGGGCGCCGGTGGCGCCGAGGCTGACGGCCGCCGCAAAGCCCGCAGCCCCACGGGCTGTGGGGCCACGCGAGCGGCTGCCAAAGAGCTTTCCAACGAGGCACGGCTTTCCCTCCTGGCTCTTCGGGCGTGGGAGCTGTGGCCAGAGCCGCGGCCCTACCGGAAAATGCTTCGCAGGCTGTTGCGGCAGCGCTACGTAGGCGCCGGTGGCGCCGAGGCTGACGGCCGCCGCAAAGCCCGCAGCCCCACGGGCTGTGGGGCCACGCGAGCGGCTGCCAAAGAGCTTTGCAACGAGGCACGGCTTTCCCTCCTGGCTCTTCGGGCGTGGGAGCTGTGGCCAGAGCCGCGGCCCTACCGGAAAATGCTTCGGGGGTTGGCGTGGCGGCGCCACAGAGGCGCCGGTGGCGCCGAGGCTGACGGCCGCAGAAAAGCCCGCAGCCCCATGGGCTGTGGGGCCACGCGAGCGGCTGCCAAAGAGCTTTCCAACGAGGCACAGCTTTCCCTCCTGGCTCTTCGGGCCTGGGAGCTGTGGCCAGAGCCGCGGCCCTACCGGAAAATGCTTCGGGGGCTGGCGCGGCGGCGCCAGGTGGGCGCCGGTGGCGCCGAGGCTGACGGCCGCCGCAAAGCCCGCAGCCCCACGGGCTGTGGGGCCACGCGAGCGGCTGCCAAAGAGCTTTCCAACGAGGCACGGCTTTCCCTCTGGCTCTTCGGGTGTGGGAGCTGTGGCCAGAGCCGCGGCCGTACCGGAAAATGATTCACAGGCTGGCGCGGCAGAGCTACGTAGGCGTCGGTGGCGCCGAGGCTGACGGCCGCCGGAAAGCCCGCAGCCCCACGGGCTGTGGGGCCACGCGAGCGGCTGCCAAAGAGCTTTCCAATGAGGCACTGCTTTCCCTCCTGTCTCTTCGGGCGTGGGAGCTGTGGCCAGAGCCGCGGCCCTACCGGAAAATGCTTCAGGGGCTGGCGCGGCGGCGCCAGGTGGGCGCCGGTGGCGCCGAGGCTGACGGCCGCCGCAAAGCCCGCAGCCCCACGGGCTGTGGGGCCACGCGAGCGGCTGCCAAAGAGCTTTGCAACGAGGCACGGCTTTCCCTCCTGGCTCTTCGGGCGTGGGAGCTGTGGCCAGAGCCGCGGCCCTACCGGAAAATGCTTCGCAGGCTGTTGCGGCAGCGCTACGTAGGCGCCAGTGGCGCTGAGGCTGACGGCCGCCGGAAAGCCCGCAGCCCCACGGGCTGTGGGGCCACGCGAGCGGCTGCCAAAGAGCTTTCCAACGAGGCACGGCTTTCCCTCCTGGCTCTTCGGGCGTGGGAGCTGTGGCCAGAGCCGCTGCCCTACCGGAAAATGCTTCGGGGGCTGGCGCGGCGGCGCCAGGTGGGCGCCGGTGGCGCTGAGGCTGACGGCCGCCGCAAAGCCCGCAGCCCCACGGTGTGTGGGGCCACGCGAGCGGCTGCCAAAGAGCTTTCCAATGAGGCACGGCTTTCCCTCTTGGCTCTTCGGGCGTGGGAGCTGTGGCCAGAGCCGCGGCCCTACCGGAAAATGCTTCGGGGGCTGGCGCGGCGGCGCCAGGTGGGCGCCGGTGGCGCCGAGGCTGACGGCCGCCGCAAAGCCCGCAGCCCCACGGGCTGTGGGGCCACGCGAGCGGCTGCCAAAGAGCTTTCCAACGAGGCACGGCTTTCCCTCCTGGCTCTTCGGGCGTGGGAGCTGTGGCCAGAGACGCGGCCCTACCGGAAAATGCTTCGGGGGCTGGCGCGGCGGCGCCAGGTGGGCGCCGGTGGCACCGAGGCTGACGGCCGCCACAAAGCCCGCAGCCCCACGGTGTGTGGGGCCACGCGAGCGGCTGCCAAAGAGCTTTCCAACGAGGTACGGTTTCCCTCCTGGCTCTTCGGGCGAGGGAGCTGTGGCCAGAGCCGCGGCACTACCGGAAAATGCTTCGGAGGCTGGCGCGGTGGCGCCACGTGGGCGCGGTTGGCGCCGAGGCTGACGGCTGCCGCAAAGCCCGCAGCCCCACGGGCTGTGGGGCCACGTGCGCGGCTGCCAAAGAGCTTTGCAACGAGGCACGGCTTTCCCTCCTGGCTCTTCGGGTGTGGGAGCTGTGGCCAGAGCCGCGGCCCTACCGGAAAATGCTTCGCAGGCTGTTGCGGCAGCGCTACGTAGGCGCCAGTGGCGCTGAGGCTGACGGCCGCCGGAAAGCCCGCAGCCCCACGGGCTGTGGGGCCACGCGAGCGGCTGCCAAAGAGCTTTGCAACGAGGCACGGCTTTCCCTCCTGGCTCTTCGGGCGTGGGAGCTGTGGCCAGAGCCGCGGCCCTACCGGAAAATGCTTCGGGGGCTGGCGCGGCGGCGCCACGTGGGCGCCGGTGGCGCCGAGGCTGACGGCCGCCGCAAAGCCCGCAGCCCCACGGGCTGTGGGGCCACGCGAGCGGCTGCCAAAGAGCTTTCCAATGAGGCACGGCTTTCCCTCCTGGCTCTTCGGGCGTGGGAGCTGTGGCCAGAGCCGCGGCCCTACCGGAAAATGCTTCAGGGGCTGGCGCGGCGGCGCCAGGTGGGCGCCGGTGGCGCCGAGGCTGACGGCCGCCGCAAAGCCCGCAGCCCCACGGGCTGTGGGGCCACGCGAGCGGCTGCCAAAGAGCTTTCCAACGAGGCACGGCTTTCCCTCCTGCCTCTTCGGGCGTGGGAGCTGTGGCCAGAGCCGCGGCCCTACCGGAAAATGCTTCGGGGGCTGGCGTGGCGGCGCCAGGTGGGCGCCGGTGGCGCCGAGGCTGACGGCCGCCACAAAGCCCGCAGCCCCACGGTGTGTGGGGCCACGCGAGCGGCTGCCAAAGAGCTTTACAACGAGGTACGGTTTCCCTCCTGGCTCTTCGGGCGAGGGAGCTGTGGCCAGAGCCGCGGCACTACCGGAAAATGCTTCACAGGCTGGCGCGGTGGCGCCACGTGGGCGCGGTTGGCGCCGAGGCTGACGGCCGCCGCAAAGCCCGCAGCCCCACGGGCTGTGGGGCCACGTGCGCGGCTGCCAAAGAGCTTTCCAACGAGGCACGGCTTTCCCTCCTGGCTCTTCGGGTGTGGGAGCTGTGGCCAGAGCCGCGGCCCTACCGGAAAATGCTTCGCAGGCTGTTGCGGCAGCGCTACGTAGGCGCCAGTGGCGCTGAGGCTGACGGCCGCCGGAAAGCCCGCAGCCCCACGGGCTGTGGGGCCACGCGAGCGGCTGCCAAAGAGCTTTGCAACGAGGCACGGCTTTCCCTCCTGGCTCTTCGGGCGTGGGAGCTGTGGCCAGAGCCGCGGCCCTACCGGAAAATGCTTCGGGGGCTGGCGCGGCGGCGCCACGTGGGCGCCGGTGGCGCCGAGGCTGACGGCCGCCGCAAAGCCCGCAGCCCCACGGGCTGTGGGGCCACGCGAGCGGCTGCCAAAGAGCTTTCCAACGAGGCACGGCTTTCCCTCCTGGCTCTTCGGGCGTGGGAGCTGTGGCCAGAGCCGCGGCCCTACCGGAAAATGCTTCAGGGGCTGGCGCGGCGGCGCCAGGTGGGCGCCGGTGGCGCCGAGGCTGACGGCCGCCGCAAAGCCCGCAGCCCCACGGGCTGTGGGGCCACGCGAGCGGCTGCCAAAGAGCTTTCCAACGAGGCACGGCTTTCCCTCCTGCCTCTTCGGGCGTGGGAGCTGTGGCCAGAGCCGCGGCCCTACCGGAAAATGCTTCGGGGGCTGGCGTGGCGGCGCCAGGTGGGCGCCGGTGGCGCCGAGGCTGACGGCCGCCGGAAAGCCCGCAGCCCCACGGGCTGTGGGGCCACGCGAGCGGCTGCCAAAGAGCTTTCCAACGAGGCACGGCTTTCCCTCCTGGCTCTTCGGGCGTGGGAGCTGTGGCCAGAGACGCGGCCCTACCGGAAAATGCTTCGCGGGCTGGCGCGGCGGCGCCACGTGGGCGCCGGTGGCGCCGAGGCTGACGGCCGCCGCAAAGCCCGCAGCCCCACGGGCTGTGGGGCCACGCGAGCGGCTGCCAAAGAGCTTTCCAACGAGGCACGGCTTTCCCTCCTGGCTCTTCGGGCGTGGGAGCTGTGGCCAGAGCCGCGGCCCTACCGGAAAATGCTTCGGGGGCTGGCGCGGCAGCGCCAGGTGGGCGCCGGTGGCACCGAGGCTGACGGCCGCCGCAAAGCCCGCAGCCCCACGGTGTGTGGGGCCACGCGAGCGGCTGCCAAAGAGCTTTCCAACGAGGTACGGTTTCCCTCCTGGCTCTTCGGGCGAGGGAGCTGTGGCCAGAGCCGCGGCACTACCGGAAAATGCTTCACAGGCTGGCGCGGTGGCGCCACGTGGGCGCGGTTGGCGCCGAGGCTGACGGCCGCCGCAAAGCCCGCAGCCCCACGGGCTGTGGGGCCACGTGAGCGGCTGCCAAAGAGCTTTCCAACGAGGCACGGCTTTCCCTCCTGGCTCTTCGGGCGTGGGAGCTGTGGCCAGAGACGCGGCACTACCGGAAAATGCTTCGCGGGCTGGCGCGGCGGCGCCACGTGGGCGCCGGTGGCGCCGAGGCTGACGGCCGCCGGAAAGCCCGCAGCCCCACGGGCTGTGGGGCCACGCGAGCGGCTGCCAAAGAGCTTTCCAACGAGGCACGGCTTTCCCTCCTGGCTCTTCGGGCGTGGGAGCTGTGGCCAGAGACGCGGCCCTACCGGAAAATGCTTCGGGGGCTGGCGCGGCGGCGCCAGGTGGGCGCCGGTGGCACCGAGGCTGACGGCCGCCGCAAAGCCCGCAGCCCCACGGTGTGTGGGGCCACGCGAGCGGCTGCCAAAGAGCTTTCCAACGAGGTACGGTTTCCCTCCTGGCTCTTCGGGCGAGGGAGCTGTGGCCAGAGCCGCGGCACTACCGGAAAATACTTCACAGGCTGGCGCGGTGGCGCCACGTGGGCGCGGTTGGCGCCGAGGCTGACGGCCGCCGCAAAGCCCGCAGCCCCACGGGCTGTGGGGCCACGTGCGCGGCTGCCAAAGAGCTTTCCAACGAGGCACGGCTTTCCCTCCTGGCTCTTCGGGTGTGGGAGCTGTGGCCAGAGCCGCGGCCCTACCGGAAAATGCTTCGCAGGCTGGCGCGGCAGCGCTATGCAGGCGTCGGTGGCGCCGAGGCTGACGGCCGCTGGAAAGCCCGCAGCCCCACGGGCTGTGGGGCCACGCGAGCGGCTGCCAAAGAGCTTTCCAACGAGGCACGGCTTTCCCTCCTGGCTCTTCGGGTGTGGGAGCTGTCGCCAGAGCCGCGGCCCTACCGGAAAATGCTTCGGGGGCTGGCGCGGCGGCGCCACATGGGCGTCGGTGGCGCCGAGGCTGATGGCCGCCGGAAAGCCTGCAGCCCCACGGTGTGTGGGGCCACGCGAGCGGCTGCCAAAGAGCTTTCCAACGAGGCATGGCTTTCCCTCCTGGCTCTTCGGGCGTGGGAGCTGTGGCCAGATCCGCGGCCCTACTGGAAAATGCTTCGGGGGCTGGCGCTGCGGCGCCAGGTGGGTGCCGGTGGCGCCGAGGCTGACGGCCGCCGCAAAGCCCGCAGCCCCACGGGCTGTGGGGCCACGCGAGCGGCTGCCAAAGAGCTTTCCAACGAGGCACGGCTTTCCCTCCTGGCTCTTCGGGCGTGGGAGCTGTGGCCAGAGCCGCGGCCCTACCGGAAAATGCTTCGCAGGCTGTTGCGGCAGCGCTACGTAGGCGCCGGTGGCGCCGAGGCTGACGGCCGCCGCAAAGCCCGCAGCCCCACGGGCTGTGGGGCCACGCGAGCGGCTGCCAAAGAGCTTTGCAACGAGGCACGGCTTTCCCTCCTGGCTCTTCGGGCGTGGGAGCTGTGGCCAGAGCCGCGGCCCTACCGGAAAATGCTTCGGGGGCTGGCGTGGCGGCGCCACATAGGCGCCGGTGGCGCCGAGGCTGACGGCCGCTGAAAAGCCCGCAGCCCCATGGGCTGTGGGGCCACGCGAGCGGCTGCCAAAGAGCTTTCCAACGAGGCACAGCTTTCCCTCCTGGTTCTTCGGGCCTGGGAGCTGTGGCCAGAGCCGCGGCCCTACCGGAAAATGCTTCGGGGGCTGGCGCGGCGGCGCCAGGTGGGCGCCGGTGGCGCCGAGGCTGACGGCCGCCGCAAAGCCCGCAGCCCCACGGGCTGTGGGGCCACGCGAGCGGCTGCCAAAGAGCTTTCCAACGAGGCACGGCTTTCCCTCTGGCTCTTCGGGTGTGGGAGCTGTGGCCAGAGCCGCGGCCGTACCGGAAAATGATTCACAGGCTGGCGCGGCAGAGCTACGTAGGCGTCGGTGGCGCCGAGGCTGACGGCCGCCGGAAAGCCCGCAGCCCCACGGGCTGTGGGGCCACGCGAGCGGCTGCCAAAGAGCTTTCCAATGAGGCACTGCTTTCCCTCCTGTCTCTTCGGGCGTGGGAGCTGTGGCCAGAGCCGCGGCCCTACCGGAAAATGCTTCAGGGGCTGGCGCGGCGGCGCCAGGTGGGCGCCGGTGGCGCCGAGGCTGACGGCCGCCGCAAAGCCCGCAGCCCCACGGGCTGTGGGGCCACGCGAGCGGCTGCCAAAGAGCTTTCCAACGAGGCACGGCTTTCCCTCCTGGCTCTTCGGGCGTGGGAGCTGTGGCCAGAGCCGCGGCCCTACCGGAAAATGCTTCGCAGGCTGTTGCGGCAGCGCTACGTAGGCGCCGGTGGCGCCGAGGCTGACGGCCGCCGGAAAGCCCGCAGCCCCACGGGCTGTGGGGCCACGCGAGCGGCTGCCAAAGAGCTTTCTAACGAGGCACGGCTTTCCCTCCTGGCTCTTCGGGCGTGGGAGCTGTGGCCAGAGCCGCGGCCCTACCGGAAAATGCTTCGCAGGCTGGCGCGGCGGCGCCACGTGGGCGCCGGTGGCGCCGAGGCTGACGGCCGCCGCAAAGCCCGCAGCCCCACGGGCTGCGGGGCCACGCGAGCGGCTGCCAAAGAGCTTTCCAACGAGGCACGGCTTTCCCTCCTGTCTCTTCAGGCGTGGGAGCTGTGGCCAGAGCCGCGGCCCTACCGGAAAATGCTTCGGGGGCTGGCGCGGCGGCGCCACATGGGCGTCGGTGGCGCCGAGGCTGATGGCCGCCGGAAAGCCCGCAGCCCCACGGTGTGTGGGGCCACGCGAGCGGCTGCCAAAGAGCTTTCCAACGAGGCATGGCTTTCCCTCCTGGCTCTTCGGGCGTGGGAGCTGTGGCCAGATCCGCGGCCCTACTGGAAAATGCTTCGGGGGCTGGCGCTGCGGCGCCAGGTGGGCGCCGGTGGCGCCGAGGCTGACGGCCGCCGCAAAGCCCGCAGCCCCACGGGCTGTGGGGCCACGCGAGCGGCTGCCAAAGAGCTTTCCAACGAGGTACGGTTTCCCTCCTGGCTCTTCGGGCGAGGGAGCTGTGGCCAGAGCCGCGGCACTACCGGAAAATACTTCACAGGCTGGCGCGGTGGCGCCACGTGGGCGCGGTTGGCGCCGAGGCTGACGGCCGCCGCAAAGCCCGCAGCCCCACGGGCTGTGGGGCCACGTGCGCGGCTGCCAAAGAGCTTTCCAACGAGGCACGGCTTTCCCTCCTGGCTCTTCGGGTGTGGGAGCTGTGGCCAGAGCCGCGGCCCTACCGGAAAATGCTTCGCAGGCTGTTGCGGCAGCGCTACGTAGGCGCCAGTGGCGCTGAGGCTGACGGCCGCCGGAAAGCCCGCAGCCCCACGGGCTGTGGGGCCACGCGAGCGGCTGCCAAAGAGCTTTGCAACGAGGCACGGCTTTCCCTCCTGGCTCTTCGGGCGTGGGAGCTGTGGCCAGAGCCGCGGCCCTACCGGAAAATGCTTCGGGGGCTGGCGCGGCGGCGCCACGTGGGCGCCGGTGGCGCCGAGGCTGACGGCCGCCGCAAAGCCCGCAGCCCCACGGGCTGTGGGGCCACGTGAGCGGCTGCCAAAGAGCTTTCCAACGAGGCACGGCTTTCCCTCCTGGCTCTTCGGGCGTGGGAGCTGTGGCCAGAGACGCGGCACTACCGGAAAATGCTTCGCGGGCTGGCGCGGCGGCGCCACGTGGGCGCCGGTGGCGCCGAGGCTGACGGCCGCCGCAAAGCCCGCAGCCCCACGGGCTGTGGGGCCACGCGAGCGGCTGCCAAAGAGCTTTCCAACGAGGCACGGCTTTCCCTCCTGGCGCTTCGGGCGTGGGAGCTGTGGCCAGAGCCGCGGCCCTACTGGAAAATGCTTCGGGGGCTGGCGCGGCGGCGCCAGGTGGGCGCCGGTGGCGCCGAGGCTGACGGCTGCCGCAAAGCCCGCAGCCCCACGGGCTGTGGGGCCACGCGAGAGGCTGCCAAAGAGCTTTCCAACGAGGCACGGCTTTCCCTCCTGGCTCTTCGGGCGTGGGAGCTGTGGCCAGAGCCGCGGCCCTACCAGAAAATGCTTCGGGGGCTGGCGTGGCAGCGCCAGGTGGGCGCCGGTGGCGCCGAGGCTGACGGCCGCCGCAAAGCCCGCAGCCCCACGGGCTGTGGGGCCACGCGAGCGGCTGCCAAAGAGCTTTCCAATGAGGCACGGCTTTCCCTCCTGGCTCTTCGGGCGTGGGAGCTGTGGCCAGAGCCGCGGCCCTACCGGAAAATGCTTCGGGGGCTGGCGCGGCGGCGCCAGGTGGGCGCCGGTGGCGCCGAGGCTGACGGCCGCCGCAAAGCCCGCAGCCCCACGGGCTGTGGGGCCACGCGAGAGGCTGCCAAAGAGCTTTCCAACGAGGCACGGCTTTCCCTCCTGGCTCTTCGGGCGTGGGAGCTGTGGCCAGAGCCGCGGCCCTACCAGAAAATGCTTCGGGGGCTGGCGTGGCGGCGCCAGGTGGGCGCTGGTGGCGCCGAGGCTGACGGCCGCCGGAAAGCCCGCAGCCCCACGGGCTGTGGGGCCACGCGAGCGGCTGCCAAAGAGCTTTCCAATGAGGCACGGCTTTCCCTCCTGGCTCTTCGGGCGTGGGAGCTGTGGCCAGAGCCGCGGCCCTACCGGAAAATGCTTCGGGGGCTGGCGCGGCGGCGCCAGGTGGGCGCCGATGGCGCCGAGGCTGACGGCCGCCGCAAAGCCCGCAGCCCCACGGGCTGTGGGGCCACGCGAGCGGCTGCCAAAGAGCTTTCCAACGAGGCACGGCTTTCCCTCCTGGCTCTTCGGGCGTGGGAGCTGTGGCCAGAGCCGCGGCACTACCGGAAAATGCTTTGGGGGCTGGCGCGGCGGCGCCAGGTGGGCGCCGGTGGCGCCGAGGCTGACGGCCGCCGCAAAGCCCGCAGCCCCACGGGCTGTGGGGCCACGCGAGCGGCTGCCAAAGAGCTTTCTAACGAGGCACGGCTTTCCCTCCTGGCTCTTCGGGCGTGGGAGCTGTGGCCAGAGCCGCGGCCCTACCGGAAAATGCTTCGCAGGCTGGCGCGGCGGCGCCACGTGGGCGCCGGTGGCGCCGAGGCTGACGGCCGCCGCAAAGCCCGCAGCCCCACGGGCTGCGGGGCCACGCGAGCGGCTGCCAAAGAGCTTTCCAACGAGGCACGGCTTTCCCTCCTGTCTCTTCAGGCGTGGGAGCTGTGGCCAGAGCCGCGGCCCTACCGGAAAATGCTTCGGGGGCTGGCGCGGCGGCGCCACATGGGCGTCGGTGGCGCCGAGGCTGATGGCCGCCGGAAAGCCCGCAGCCCCACGGTGTGTGGGGCCACGCGAGCGGCTGCCAAAGAGCTTTCCAACGAGGCATGGCTTTCCCTCCTGGCTCTTCGGGCGTGGGAGCTGTGGCCAGATCCGCGGCCCTACTGGAAAATGCTTCGGGGGCTGGCGCTGCGGCGCCAGGTGGGCGCCGGTGGCGCCGAGGCTGACGGCCGCCGCAAAGCCCGCAGCCCCACGGGCTGTGGGGCCACGCGAGCGGCTGCCAAAGAGCTTTCCAACGAGGTACGGTTTCCCTCCTGGCTCTTCGGGCGAGGGAGCTGTGGCCAGAGCCGCGGCACTACCGGAAAATACTTCACAGGCTGGCGCGGTGGCGCCACGTGGGCGCGGTTGGCGCCGAGGCTGACGGCCGCCGCAAAGCCCGCAGCCCCACGGGCTGTGGGGCCACGTGCGCGGCTGCCAAAGAGCTTTCCAACGAGGCACGGCTTTCCCTCCTGGCTCTTCGGGTGTGGGAGCTGTGGCCAGAGCCGCGGCCCTACCGGAAAATGCTTCGCAGGCTGGCGCGGCAGCGCTATGCAGGCGTCGGTGGCGCCGAGGCTGACGGCCGCTGGAAAGCCCGCAGCCCCACGGGCTGTGGGGCCACGCGAGCGGCTGCCAAAGAGCTTTCCAACGAGGCACGGCTTTCCCTCCTGGCTCTTCGGGTGTGGGAGCTGTCGCCAGAGCCGCGGCCCTACCGGAAAATGCTTCGGGGGCTGGCGCGGCGGCGCCAGGTGGGCGCCGGTGGCGCCGAGGCTGACGGCCGCCGCAAAGCCCGCAGCCCCACGGGCTGTGGGGCCACGCGAGCGGCTGCCAAAGAGCTTTCCAACGAGGCACGGCTTTCCCTCCTGGCTCTTCGGGCGTGGGAGCTGTGGCCAGAGCCGCGGCACTACCGGAAAATGCTTCGGGGGCTGGCGCGGCGGCGCCAGGTGGGCGCCGGTGGCGCCGAGGCTGACGGCCGCCGCAAAGCCCGCAGCCCCACGGGCTGTGGGGCCACGCGAGCGGCTGCCAAAGAGCTTTCTAACGAGGCACGGCTTTCCCTCCTGGCTCTTCGGGCGTGGGAGCTGTGGCCAGAGCCGCGGCCCTACCGGAAAATGCTTCGCAGGCTGGCGCGGCGGCGCCACGTGGGCGCCGGTGGCGCCGAGGCTGACGGCCGCCGCAAAGCCCGCAGCCCCACGGGCTGCGGGGCCACGCGAGCGGCTGCCAAAGAGCTTTCCAACGAGGCACGGCTTTCCCTCCTGTCTCTTCAGGCGTGGGAGCTGTGGCCAGAGCCGCGGCCCTACCGGAAAATGCTTCGGGGGCTGGCGCGGCGGCGCCACATGGGCGTCGGTGGCGCCGAGGCTGATGGCCGCCGGAAAGCCCGCAGCCCCACGGTGTGTGGGGCCACGCGAGCGGCTGCCAAAGAGCTTTCCAACGAGGCATGGCTTTCCCTCCTGGCTCTTCGGGCGTGGGAGCTGTGGCCAGATCCGCGGCCCTACTGGAAAATGCTTCGGGGGCTGGCGCTGCGGCGCCAGGTGGGCGCCGGTGGCGCCGAGGCTGACGGCCGCCGCAAAGCCCGCAGCCCCACGGGCTGTGGGGCCACGCGAGCGGCTGCCAAAGAGCTTTCCAACGAGGCACGGCTTTCCCTCCTGGCTCTTCGGGCGTGGGAGCTGTGGCCAGAGCCGCGGCCCTACCGGAAAATGCTTCGCAGGCTGTTGCGGCAGCGCTACGTAGGCGCCGGTGGCGCCGAGGCTGACGGCCGCCGCAAAGCCCGCAGCCCCACGGGCTGTGGGGCCACGCGAGCGGCTGCCAAAGAGCTTTGCAACGAGGCACGGCTTTCCCTCCTGGCTCTTCGGGCGTGGGAGCTGTGGCCAGAGCCGCGGCCCTACCGGAAAATGCTTCGGGGGTTGGCGTGGCGGCGCCACAGAGGCGCCGGTGGCGCCGAGGCTGACGGCCGCAGAAAAGCCCGCAGCCCCATGGGCTGTGGGGCCACGCGAGCGGCTGCCAAAGAGCTTTCCAACGAGGCACAGCTTTCCCTCCTGGCTCTTCGGGCCTGGGAGCTGTGGCCAGAGCCGCGGCCCTACCGGAAAATGCTTCGGGGGCTGGCGCGGCGGCGCCAGGTGGGCGCCGGTGGCGCCGAGGCTGACGGCCGCCGCAAAGCCCGCAGCCCCACGGGCTGTGGGGCCACGCGAGCGGCTGCCAAAGAGCTTTCCAACGAGGCACGGCTTTCCCTCTGGCTCTTCGGGTGTGGGAGCTGTGGCCAGAGCCGCGGCCGTACCGGAAAATGATTCACAGGCTGGCGCGGCAGAGCTACGTAGGCGTCGGTGGCGCCGAGGCTGACGGCCGCCGGAAAGCCCGCAGCCCCACGGGCTGTGGGGCCACGCGAGCGGCTGCCAAAGAGCTTTCCAATGAGGCACTGCTTTCCCTCCTGTCTCTTCGGGCGTGGGAGCTGTGGCCAGAGCCGCGGCCCTACCGGAAAATGCTTCAGGGGCTGGCGCGGCGGCGCCAGGTGGGCGCCGGTGGCGCCGAGGCTGACGGCCGCCGCAAAGCCCGCAGCCCCACGGGCTGTGGGGCCACGCGAGCGGCTGCCAAAGAGCTTTGCAACGAGGCACGGCTTTCCCTCCTGGCTCTTCGGGCGTGGGAGCTGTGGCCAGAGCCGCGGCCCTACCGGAAAATGCTTCGCAGGCTGTTGCGGCAGCGCTACGTAGGCGCCAGTGGCGCTGAGGCTGACGGCCGCCGGAAAGCCCGCAGCCCCACGGGCTGTGGGGCCACGCGAGCGGCTGCCAAAGAGCTTTCCAACGAGGCACGGCTTTCCCTCCTGGCTCTTCGGGCGTGGGAGCTGTGGCCAGAGCCGCTGCCCTACCGGAAAATGCTTCGGGGGCTGGCGCGGCGGCGCCAGGTGGGCGCCGGTGGCGCTGAGGCTGACGGCCGCCGCAAAGCCCGCAGCCCCACGGTGTGTGGGGCCACGCGAGCGGCTGCCAAAGAGCTTTCCAATGAGGCACGGCTTTCCCTCTTGGCTCTTCGGGCGTGGGAGCTGTGGCCAGAGCCGCGGCCCTACCGGAAAATGCTTCGGGGGCTGGCGCGGCGGCGCCAGGTGGGCGCCGGTGGCGCCGAGGCTGACGGCCGCCGCAAAGCCCGCAGCCCCACGGGCTGTGGGGCCACGCGAGCGGCTGCCAAAGAGCTTTCCAACGAGGCACGGCTTTCCCTCCTGGCTCTTCGGGCGTGGGAGCTGTGGCCAGAGACGCGGCCCTACCGGAAAATGCTTCGGGGGCTGGCGCGGCGGCGCCAGGTGGGCGCCGGTGGCACCGAGGCTGACGGCCGCCACAAAGCCCGCAGCCCCACGGTGTGTGGGGCCACGCGAGCGGCTGCCAAAGAGCTTTCCAACGAGGTACGGTTTCCCTCCTGGCTCTTCGGGCGAGGGAGCTGTGGCCAGAGCCGCGGCACTACCGGAAAATGCTTCGGAGGCTGGCGCGGTGGCGCCACGTGGGCGCGGTTGGCGCCGAGGCTGACGGCTGCCGCAAAGCCCGCAGCCCCACGGGCTGTGGGGCCACGTGCGCGGCTGCCAAAGAGCTTTGCAACGAGGCACGGCTTTCCCTCCTGGCTCTTCGGGTGTGGGAGCTGTGGCCAGAGCCGCGGCCCTACCGGAAAATGCTTCGCAGGCTGTTGCGGCAGCGCTACGTAGGCGCCAGTGGCGCTGAGGCTGACGGCCGCCGGAAAGCCCGCAGCCCCACGGGCTGTGGGGCCACGCGAGCGGCTGCCAAAGAGCTTTGCAACGAGGCACGGCTTTCCCTCCTGGCTCTTCGGGCGTGGGAGCTGTGGCCAGAGCCGCGGCCCTACCGGAAAATGCTTCGGGGGCTGGCGCGGCGGCGCCACGTGGGCGCCGGTGGCGCCGAGGCTGACGGCCGCCGCAAAGCCCGCAGCCCCACGGGCTGTGGGGCCACGCGAGCGGCTGCCAAAGAGCTTTCCAATGAGGCACGGCTTTCCCTCCTGGCTCTTCGGGCGTGGGAGCTGTGGCCAGAGCCGCGGCCCTACCGGAAAATGCTTCAGGGGCTGGCGCGGCGGCGCCAGGTGGGCGCCGGTGGCGCCGAGGCTGACGGCCGCCGCAAAGCCCGCAGCCCCACGGGCTGTGGGGCCACGCGAGCGGCTGCCAAAGAGCTTTCCAACGAGGCACGGCTTTCCCTCCTGCCTCTTCGGGCGTGGGAGCTGTGGCCAGAGCCGCGGCCCTACCGGAAAATGCTTCGGGGGCTGGCGTGGCGGCGCCAGGTGGGCGCCGGTGGCGCCGAGGCTGACGGCCGCCACAAAGCCCGCAGCCCCACGGTGTGTGGGGCCACGCGAGCGGCTGCCAAAGAGCTTTACAACGAGGTACGGTTTCCCTCCTGGCTCTTCGGGCGAGGGAGCTGTGGCCAGAGCCGCGGCACTACCGGAAAATGCTTCACAGGCTGGCGCGGTGGCGCCACGTGGGCGCGGTTGGCGCCGAGGCTGACGGCCGCCGCAAAGCCCGCAGCCCCACGGGCTGTGGGGCCACGTGCGCGGCTGCCAAAGAGCTTTCCAACGAGGCACGGCTTTCCCTCCTGGCTCTTCGGGTGTGGGAGCTGTGGCCAGAGCCGCGGCCCTACCGGAAAATGCTTCGCAGGCTGTTGCGGCAGCGCTACGTAGGCGCCAGTGGCGCTGAGGCTGACGGCCGCCGGAAAGCCCGCAGCCCCACGGGCTGTGGGGCCACGCGAGCGGCTGCCAAAGAGCTTTGCAACGAGGCACGGCTTTCCCTCCTGGCTCTTCGGGCGTGGGAGCTGTGGCCAGAGCCGCGGCCCTACCGGAAAATGCTTCGGGGGCTGGCGCGGCGGCGCCACGTGGGCGCCGGTGGCGCCGAGGCTGACGGCCGCCGCAAAGCCCGCAGCCCCACGGGCTGTGGGGCCACGCGAGCGGCTGCCAAAGAGCTTTCCAACGAGGCACGGCTTTCCCTCCTGGCTCTTCGGGCGTGGGAGCTGTGGCCAGAGCCGCGGCCCTACCGGAAAATGCTTCAGGGGCTGGCGCGGCGGCGCCAGGTGGGCGCCGGTGGCGCCGAGGCTGACGGCCGCCGCAAAGCCCGCAGCCCCACGGGCTGTGGGGCCACGCGAGCGGCTGCCAAAGAGCTTTCCAACGAGGCACGGCTTTCCCTCCTGCCTCTTCGGGCGTGGGAGCTGTGGCCAGAGCCGCGGCCCTACCGGAAAATGCTTCGGGGGCTGGCGTGGCGGCGCCAGGTGGGCGCCGGTGGCGCCGAGGCTGACGGCCGCCGGAAAGCCCGCAGCCCCACGGGCTGTGGGGCCACGCGAGCGGCTGCCAAAGAGCTTTCCAACGAGGCACGGCTTTCCCTCCTGGCTCTTCGGGCGTGGGAGCTGTGGCCAGAGACGCGGCCCTACCGGAAAATGCTTCGCGGGCTGGCGCGGCGGCGCCACGTGGGCGCCGGTGGCGCCGAGGCTGACGGCCGCCGCAAAGCCCGCAGCCCCACGGGCTGTGGGGCCACGCGAGCGGCTGCCAAAGAGCTTTCCAACGAGGCACGGCTTTCCCTCCTGGCTCTTCGGGCGTGGGAGCTGTGGCCAGAGCCGCGGCCCTACCGGAAAATGCTTCGGGGGCTGGCGCGGCAGCGCCAGGTGGGCGCCGGTGGCACCGAGGCTGACGGCCGCCGCAAAGCCCGCAGCCCCACGGTGTGTGGGGCCACGCGAGCGGCTGCCAAAGAGCTTTCCAACGAGGTACGGTTTCCCTCCTGGCTCTTCGGGCGAGGGAGCTGTGGCCAGAGCCGCGGCACTACCGGAAAATGCTTCACAGGCTGGCGCGGTGGCGCCACGTGGGCGCGGTTGGCGCCGAGGCTGACGGCCGCCGCAAAGCCCGCAGCCCCACGGGCTGTGGGGCCACGTGAGCGGCTGCCAAAGAGCTTTCCAACGAGGCACGGCTTTCCCTCCTGGCTCTTCGGGCGTGGGAGCTGTGGCCAGAGACGCGGCACTACCGGAAAATGCTTCGCGGGCTGGCGCGGCGGCGCCACGTGGGCGCCGGTGGCGCCGAGGCTGACGGCCGCCGGAAAGCCCGCAGCCCCACGGGCTGTGGGGCCACGCGAGCGGCTGCCAAAGAGCTTTCCAACGAGGCACGGCTTTCCCTCCTGGCTCTTCGGGCGTGGGAGCTGTGGCCAGAGACGCGGCCCTACCGGAAAATGCTTCGGGGGCTGGCGCGGCGGCGCCAGGTGGGCGCCGGTGGCACCGAGGCTGACGGCCGCCGCAAAGCCCGCAGCCCCACGGTGTGTGGGGCCACGCGAGCGGCTGCCAAAGAGCTTTCCAACGAGGTACGGTTTCCCTCCTGGCTCTTCGGGCGAGGGAGCTGTGGCCAGAGCCGCGGCACTACCGGAAAATACTTCACAGGCTGGCGCGGTGGCGCCACGTGGGCGCGGTTGGCGCCGAGGCTGACGGCCGCCGCAAAGCCCGCAGCCCCACGGGCTGTGGGGCCACGTGCGCGGCTGCCAAAGAGCTTTCCAACGAGGCACGGCTTTCCCTCCTGGCTCTTCGGGTGTGGGAGCTGTGGCCAGAGCCGCGGCCCTACCGGAAAATGCTTCGCAGGCTGGCGCGGCAGCGCTATGCAGGCGTCGGTGGCGCCGAGGCTGACGGCCGCTGGAAAGCCCGCAGCCCCACGGGCTGTGGGGCCACGCGAGCGGCTGCCAAAGAGCTTTCCAACGAGGCACGGCTTTCCCTCCTGGCTCTTCGGGTGTGGGAGCTGTCGCCAGAGCCGCGGCCCTACCGGAAAATGCTTCGGGGGCTGGCGCGGCGGCGCCACATGGGCGTCGGTGGCGCCGAGGCTGATGGCCGCCGGAAAGCCTGCAGCCCCACGGTGTGTGGGGCCACGCGAGCGGCTGCCAAAGAGCTTTCCAACGAGGCATGGCTTTCCCTCCTGGCTCTTCGGGCGTGGGAGCTGTGGCCAGATCCGCGGCCCTACTGGAAAATGCTTCGGGGGCTGGCGCTGCGGCGCCAGGTGGGTGCCGGTGGCGCCGAGGCTGACGGCCGCCGCAAAGCCCGCAGCCCCACGGGCTGTGGGGCCACGCGAGCGGCTGCCAAAGAGCTTTCCAACGAGGCACGGCTTTCCCTCCTGGCTCTTCGGGCGTGGGAGCTGTGGCCAGAGCCGCGGCCCTACCGGAAAATGCTTCGCAGGCTGTTGCGGCAGCGCTACGTAGGCGCCGGTGGCGCCGAGGCTGACGGCCGCCGCAAAGCCCGCAGCCCCACGGGCTGTGGGGCCACGCGAGCGGCTGCCAAAGAGCTTTGCAACGAGGCACGGCTTTCCCTCCTGGCTCTTCGGGCGTGGGAGCTGTGGCCAGAGCCGCGGCCCTACCGGAAAATGCTTCGGGGGCTGGCGTGGCGGCGCCACATAGGCGCCGGTGGCGCCGAGGCTGACGGCCGCTGAAAAGCCCGCAGCCCCATGGGCTGTGGGGCCACGCGAGCGGCTGCCAAAGAGCTTTCCAACGAGGCACAGCTTTCCCTCCTGGTTCTTCGGGCCTGGGAGCTGTGGCCAGAGCCGCGGCCCTACCGGAAAATGCTTCGGGGGCTGGCGCGGCGGCGCCAGGTGGGCGCCGGTGGCGCCGAGGCTGACGGCCGCCGCAAAGCCCGCAGCCCCACGGGCTGTGGGGCCACGCGAGCGGCTGCCAAAGAGCTTTCCAACGAGGCACGGCTTTCCCTCTGGCTCTTCGGGTGTGGGAGCTGTGGCCAGAGCCGCGGCCGTACCGGAAAATGATTCACAGGCTGGCGCGGCAGAGCTACGTAGGCGTCGGTGGCGCCGAGGCTGACGGCCGCCGGAAAGCCCGCAGCCCCACGGGCTGTGGGGCCACGCGAGCGGCTGCCAAAGAGCTTTCCAATGAGGCACTGCTTTCCCTCCTGTCTCTTCGGGCGTGGGAGCTGTGGCCAGAGCCGCGGCCCTACCGGAAAATGCTTCAGGGGCTGGCGCGGCGGCGCCAGGTGGGCGCCGGTGGCGCCGAGGCTGACGGCCGCCGCAAAGCCCGCAGCCCCACGGGCTGTGGGGCCACGCGAGCGGCTGCCAAAGAGCTTTCCAACGAGGCACGGCTTTCCCTCCTGGCTCTTCGGGCGTGGGAGCTGTGGCCAGAGCCGCGGCCCTACCGGAAAATGCTTCGCAGGCTGTTGCGGCAGCGCTACGTAGGCGCCGGTGGCGCCGAGGCTGACGGCCGCCGGAAAGCCCGCAGCCCCACGGGCTGTGGGGCCACGCGAGCGGCTGCCAAAGAGCTTTCTAACGAGGCACGGCTTTCCCTCCTGGCTCTTCGGGCGTGGGAGCTGTGGCCAGAGCCGCGGCCCTACCGGAAAATGCTTCGCAGGCTGGCGCGGCGGCGCCACGTGGGCGCCGGTGGCGCCGAGGCTGACGGCCGCCGCAAAGCCCGCAGCCCCACGGGCTGCGGGGCCACGCGAGCGGCTGCCAAAGAGCTTTCCAACGAGGCACGGCTTTCCCTCCTGTCTCTTCAGGCGTGGGAGCTGTGGCCAGAGCCGCGGCCCTACCGGAAAATGCTTCGGGGGCTGGCGCGGCGGCGCCACATGGGCGTCGGTGGCGCCGAGGCTGATGGCCGCCGGAAAGCCCGCAGCCCCACGGTGTGTGGGGCCACGCGAGCGGCTGCCAAAGAGCTTTCCAACGAGGCATGGCTTTCCCTCCTGGCTCTTCGGGCGTGGGAGCTGTGGCCAGATCCGCGGCCCTACTGGAAAATGCTTCGGGGGCTGGCGCTGCGGCGCCAGGTGGGCGCCGGTGGCGCCGAGGCTGACGGCCGCCGCAAAGCCCGCAGCCCCACGGGCTGTGGGGCCACGCGAGCGGCTGCCAAAGAGCTTTCCAACGAGGTACGGTTTCCCTCCTGGCTCTTCGGGCGAGGGAGCTGTGGCCAGAGCCGCGGCACTACCGGAAAATACTTCACAGGCTGGCGCGGTGGCGCCACGTGGGCGCGGTTGGCGCCGAGGCTGACGGCCGCCGCAAAGCCCGCAGCCCCACGGGCTGTGGGGCCACGTGCGCGGCTGCCAAAGAGCTTTCCAACGAGGCACGGCTTTCCCTCCTGGCTCTTCGGGTGTGGGAGCTGTGGCCAGAGCCGCGGCCCTACCGGAAAATGCTTCGCAGGCTGTTGCGGCAGCGCTACGTAGGCGCCAGTGGCGCTGAGGCTGACGGCCGCCGGAAAGCCCGCAGCCCCACGGGCTGTGGGGCCACGCGAGCGGCTGCCAAAGAGCTTTGCAACGAGGCACGGCTTTCCCTCCTGGCTCTTCGGGCGTGGGAGCTGTGGCCAGAGCCGCGGCCCTACCGGAAAATGCTTCGGGGGCTGGCGCGGCGGCGCCACGTGGGCGCCGGTGGCGCCGAGGCTGACGGCCGCCGCAAAGCCCGCAGCCCCACGGGCTGTGGGGCCACGTGAGCGGCTGCCAAAGAGCTTTCCAACGAGGCACGGCTTTCCCTCCTGGCTCTTCGGGCGTGGGAGCTGTGGCCAGAGACGCGGCACTACCGGAAAATGCTTCGCGGGCTGGCGCGGCGGCGCCACGTGGGCGCCGGTGGCGCCGAGGCTGACGGCCGCCGCAAAGCCCGCAGCCCCACGGGCTGTGGGGCCACGCGAGCGGCTGCCAAAGAGCTTTCCAACGAGGCACGGCTTTCCCTCCTGGCGCTTCGGGCGTGGGAGCTGTGGCCAGAGCCGCGGCCCTACTGGAAAATGCTTCGGGGGCTGGCGCGGCGGCGCCAGGTGGGCGCCGGTGGCGCCGAGGCTGACGGCTGCCGCAAAGCCCGCAGCCCCACGGGCTGTGGGGCCACGCGAGAGGCTGCCAAAGAGCTTTCCAACGAGGCACGGCTTTCCCTCCTGGCTCTTCGGGCGTGGGAGCTGTGGCCAGAGCCGCGGCCCTACCAGAAAATGCTTCGGGGGCTGGCGTGGCAGCGCCAGGTGGGCGCCGGTGGCGCCGAGGCTGACGGCCGCCGCAAAGCCCGCAGCCCCACGGGCTGTGGGGCCACGCGAGCGGCTGCCAAAGAGCTTTCCAATGAGGCACGGCTTTCCCTCCTGGCTCTTCGGGCGTGGGAGCTGTGGCCAGAGCCGCGGCCCTACCGGAAAATGCTTCGGGGGCTGGCGCGGCGGCGCCAGGTGGGCGCCGGTGGCGCCGAGGCTGACGGCCGCCGCAAAGCCCGCAGCCCCACGGGCTGTGGGGCCACGCGAGAGGCTGCCAAAGAGCTTTCCAACGAGGCACGGCTTTCCCTCCTGGCTCTTCGGGCGTGGGAGCTGTGGCCAGAGCCGCGGCCCTACCAGAAAATGCTTCGGGGGCTGGCGTGGCGGCGCCAGGTGGGCGCTGGTGGCGCCGAGGCTGACGGCCGCCGGAAAGCCCGCAGCCCCACGGGCTGTGGGGCCACGCGAGCGGCTGCCAAAGAGCTTTCCAATGAGGCACGGCTTTCCCTCCTGGCTCTTCGGGCGTGGGAGCTGTGGCCAGAGCCGCGGCCCTACCGGAAAATGCTTCGGGGGCTGGCGCGGCGGCGCCAGGTGGGCGCCGATGGCGCCGAGGCTGACGGCCGCCGCAAAGCCCGCAGCCCCACGGGCTGTGGGGCCACGCGAGCGGCTGCCAAAGAGCTTTCCAACGAGGCACGGCTTTCCCTCCTGGCTCTTCGGGCGTGGGAGCTGTGGCCAGAGCCGCGGCACTACCGGAAAATGCTTTGGGGGCTGGCGCGGCGGCGCCAGGTGGGCGCCGGTGGCGCCGAGGCTGACGGCCGCCGCAAAGCCCGCAGCCCCACGGGCTGTGGGGCCACGCGAGCGGCTGCCAAAGAGCTTTCTAACGAGGCACGGCTTTCCCTCCTGGCTCTTCGGGCGTGGGAGCTGTGGCCAGAGCCGCGGCCCTACCGGAAAATGCTTCGCAGGCTGGCGCGGCGGCGCCACGTGGGCGCCGGTGGCGCCGAGGCTGACGGCCGCCGCAAAGCCCGCAGCCCCACGGGCTGCGGGGCCACGCGAGCGGCTGCCAAAGAGCTTTCCAACGAGGCACGGCTTTCCCTCCTGTCTCTTCAGGCGTGGGAGCTGTGGCCAGAGCCGCGGCCCTACCGGAAAATGCTTCGGGGGCTGGCGCGGCGGCGCCACATGGGCGTCGGTGGCGCCGAGGCTGATGGCCGCCGGAAAGCCCGCAGCCCCACGGTGTGTGGGGCCACGCGAGCGGCTGCCAAAGAGCTTTCCAACGAGGCATGGCTTTCCCTCCTGGCTCTTCGGGCGTGGGAGCTGTGGCCAGATCCGCGGCCCTACTGGAAAATGCTTCGGGGGCTGGCGCTGCGGCGCCAGGTGGGCGCCGGTGGCGCCGAGGCTGACGGCCGCCGCAAAGCCCGCAGCCCCACGGGCTGTGGGGCCACGCGAGCGGCTGCCAAAGAGCTTTCCAACGAGGTACGGTTTCCCTCCTGGCTCTTCGGGCGAGGGAGCTGTGGCCAGAGCCGCGGCACTACCGGAAAATACTTCACAGGCTGGCGCGGTGGCGCCACGTGGGCGCGGTTGGCGCCGAGGCTGACGGCCGCCGCAAAGCCCGCAGCCCCACGGGCTGTGGGGCCACGTGCGCGGCTGCCAAAGAGCTTTCCAACGAGGCACGGCTTTCCCTCCTGGCTCTTCGGGTGTGGGAGCTGTGGCCAGAGCCGCGGCCCTACCGGAAAATGCTTCGCAGGCTGGCGCGGCAGCGCTATGCAGGCGTCGGTGGCGCCGAGGCTGACGGCCGCTGGAAAGCCCGCAGCCCCACGGGCTGTGGGGCCACGCGAGCGGCTGCCAAAGAGCTTTCCAACGAGGCACGGCTTTCCCTCCTGGCTCTTCGGGTGTGGGAGCTGTCGCCAGAGCCGCGGCCCTACCGGAAAATGCTTCGGGGGCTGGCGCGGCGGCGCCACATGGGCGTCGGTGGCGCCGAGGCTGATGGCCGCCGGAAAGCCTGCAGCCCCACGGTGTGTGGGGCCACGCGAGCGGCTGCCAAAGAGCTTTCCAACGAGGCATGGCTTTCCCTCCTGGCTCTTCGGGCGTGGGAGCTGTGGCCAGATCCGCGGCCCTACTGGAAAATGCTTCGGGGGCTGGCGCTGCGGCGCCAGGTGGGTGCCGGTGGCGCCGAGGCTGACGGCCGCCGCAAAGCCCGCAGCCCCACGGGCTGTGGGGCCACGCGAGCGGCTGCCAAAGAGCTTTCCAACGAGGCACGGCTTTCCCTCCTGGCTCTTCGGGCGTGGGAGCTGTGGCCAGAGCCGCGGCCCTACCGGAAAATGCTTCGCAGGCTGTTGCGGCAGCGCTACGTAGGCGCCGGTGGCGCCGAGGCTGACGGCCGCCGCAAAGCCCGCAGCCCCACGGGCTGTGGGGCCACGCGAGCGGCTGCCAAAGAGCTTTGCAACGAGGCACGGCTTTCCCTCCTGGCTCTTCGGGCGTGGGAGCTGTGGCCAGAGCCGCGGCCCTACCGGAAAATGCTTCGGGGGCTGGCGTGGCGGCGCCACATAGGCGCCGGTGGCGCCGAGGCTGACGGCCGCTGAAAAGCCCGCAGCCCCATGGGCTGTGGGGCCACGCGAGCGGCTGCCAAAGAGCTTTCCAACGAGGCACAGCTTTCCCTCCTGGTTCTTCGGGCCTGGGAGCTGTGGCCAGAGCCGCGGCCCTACCGGAAAATGCTTCGGGGGCTGGCGCGGCGGCGCCAGGTGGGCGCCGGTGGCGCCGAGGCTGACGGCCGCCGCAAAGCCCGCAGCCCCACGGGCTGTGGGGCCACGCGAGCGGCTGCCAAAGAGCTTTCCAACGAGGCACGGCTTTCCCTCTGGCTCTTCGGGTGTGGGAGCTGTGGCCAGAGCCGCGGCCGTACCGGAAAATGATTCACAGGCTGGCGCGGCAGAGCTACGTAGGCGTCGGTGGCGCCGAGGCTGACGGCCGCCGGAAAGCCCGCAGCCCCACGGGCTGTGGGGCCACGCGAGCGGCTGCCAAAGAGCTTTCCAATGAGGCACTGCTTTCCCTCCTGTCTCTTCGGGCGTGGGAGCTGTGGCCAGAGCCGCGGCCCTACCGGAAAATGCTTCAGGGGCTGGCGCGGCGGCGCCAGGTGGGCGCCGGTGGCGCCGAGGCTGACGGCCGCCGCAAAGCCCGCAGCCCCACGGGCTGTGGGGCCACGCGAGCGGCTGCCAAAGAGCTTTGCAACGAGGCACGGCTTTCCCTCCTGGCTCTTCGGGCGTGGGAGCTGTGGCCAGAGCCGCGGCCCTACCGGAAAATGCTTCGCAGGCTGTTGCGGCAGCGCTACGTAGGCGCCAGTGGCGCTGAGGCTGACGGCCGCCGGAAAGCCCGCAGCCCCACGGGCTGTGGGGCCACGCGAGCGGCTGCCAAAGAGCTTTCCAACGAGGCACGGCTTTCCCTCCTGGCTCTTCGGGCGTGGGAGCTGTGGCCAGAGCCGCTGCCCTACCGGAAAATGCTTCGGGGGCTGGCGCGGCGGCGCCAGGTGGGCGCCGGTGGCGCTGAGGCTGACGGCCGCCGCAAAGCCCGCAGCCCCACGGTGTGTGGGGCCACGCGAGCGGCTGCCAAAGAGCTTTCCAATGAGGCACGGCTTTCCCTCTTGGCTCTTCGGGCGTGGGAGCTGTGGCCAGAGCCGCGGCCCTACCGGAAAATGCTTCGGGGGCTGGCGCGGCGGCGCCAGGTGGGCGCCGGTGGCGCCGAGGCTGACGGCCGCCGCAAAGCCCGCAGCCCCACGGGCTGTGGGGCCACGCGAGCGGCTGCCAAAGAGCTTTCCAACGAGGCACGGCTTTCCCTCCTGGCTCTTCGGGCGTGGGAGCTGTGGCCAGAGCCGCGGCCCTACCGGAAAATGCTTCGGGGGCTGGCGCGGCGGCGCCAGGTGGGCGCCGGTGGCGCCGAGGCTGACGGCCGCCGCAAAGCCCGCAGCCCCACGGGCTGTGGGGCCACGCGAGCGGCTGCCAAAGAGCTTTCCAACGAGGCACGGCTTTCCCTCCTGGCTCTTCGGGCGTGGGAGCTGTGGCCAGAGACGCGGCACTACCGGAAAATGCTTCGCGGGCTGGCGCGGCGGCGCCACGTGGGCGCCGGTGGCGCCGAGGCTGACGGCCGCCGCAAAGCCCGCAGCCCCACGGGCTGTGGGGCCACGCGAGCGGCTGCCAAAGAGCTTTCCAACGAGGCACGGCTTTCCCTCCTGGCTCTTCGGGCGTGGGAGCTGTGGCCAGAGACGCGGCCCTACCGGAAAATGCTTCGGGGGCTGGCGCGGCGGCGCCACGTGGGCGCCGGTGGCACCGAGGCTGACGGCCGCCACAAAGCCCGCAGCCCCACGGTGTGTGGGGCCACGCGAGCGGCTGCCAAAGAGCTTTCCAACGAGGTACGGTTTCCCTCCTGGCTCTTCGGGCGAGGGAGCTGTGGCCAGAGCCGCGGCACTACCGGAAAATGCTTCACAGGCTGGCGCGGTGGCGCCACGTGGGCGCGGTTGGCGCCGAGGCTGACGGCCGCCGCAAAGCCCGCAGCCCCACGGGCTGTGGGGCCACGTGCGCGGCTGCCAAAGAGCTTTCCAACGAGGCACGGCTTTCCCTCCTGGCTCTTCGGGTGTGGGAGCTGTGGCCAGAGCCGCGGCCCTACCGGAAAATGCTTCGCAGGCTGTTGCGGCAGCGCTACGTAGGCGCCAGTGGCGCTGAGGCTGACGGCCGCCGGAAAGCCCGCAGCCCCACGGGCTGTGGGGCCACGCGAGCGGCTGCCAAAGAGCTTTGCAACGAGGCACGGCTTTCCCTCCTGGCTCTTCGGGCGTGGGAGCTGTGGCCAGAGCCGCGGCCCTACCGGAAAATGCTTCGGGGGCTGGCGCGGCGGCGCCACGTGGGCGCCGGTGGCGCCGAGGCTGACGGCCGCCGCAAAGCCCGCAGCCCCACGGGCTGTGGGGCCACGCGAGCGGCTGCCAAAGAGCTTTCCAACGAGGCACGGCTTTCCCTCCTGGCTCTTCGGGTGTGGGAGCTGTCGCCAGAGCCGCGGCCCTACCGGAAAATGCTTCGGGGGCTGGCGCGGCGGCGCCACATGGGCGTCGGTGGCGCCGAGGCTGATGGCCGCCGGAAAGCCTGCAGCCCCACGGTGTGTGGGGCCACGCGAGCGGCTGCCAAAGAGCTTTCCAACGAGGCATGGCTTTCCCTCCTGGCTCTTCGGGCGTGGGAGCTGTGGCCAGATCCGCGGCCCTACTGGAAAATGCTTCGGGGGCTGGCGCTGCGGCGCCAGGTGGGTGCCGGTGGCGCCGAGGCTGACGGCCGCCGCAAAGCCCGCAGCCCCACGGGCTGTGGGGCCACGCGAGCGGCTGCCAAAGAGCTTTCCAACGAGGCACGGCTTTCCCTCCTGGCTCTTCGGGCGTGGGAGCTGTGGCCAGAGCCGCGGCCCTACCGGAAAATGCTTCGCAGGCTGTTGCGGCAGCGCTACGTAGGCGCCGGTGGCGCCGAGGCTGACGGCCGCCGCAAAGCCCGCAGCCCCACGGGCTGTGGGGCCACGCGAGCGGCTGCCAAAGAGCTTTGCAACGAGGCACGGCTTTCCCTCCTGGCTCTTCGGGCGTGGGAGCTGTGGCCAGAGCCGCGGCCCTACCGGAAAATGCTTCGGGGGCTGGCGTGGCGGCGCCACATAGGCGCCGGTGGCGCCGAGGCTGACGGCCGCTGAAAAGCCCGCAGCCCCATGGGCTGTGGGGCCACGCGAGCGGCTGCCAAAGAGCTTTCCAACGAGGCACAGCTTTCCCTCCTGGTTCTTCGGGCCTGGGAGCTGTGGCCAGAGCCGCGGCCCTACCGGAAAATGCTTCGGGGGCTGGCGCGGCGGCGCCAGGTGGGCGCCGGTGGCGCCGAGGCTGACGGCCGCCGCAAAGCCCGCAGCCCCACGGGCTGTGGGGCCACGCGAGCGGCTGCCAAAGAGCTTTCCAACGAGGCACGGCTTTCCCTCTGGCTCTTCGGGTGTGGGAGCTGTGGCCAGAGCCGCGGCCGTACCGGAAAATGATTCACAGGCTGGCGCGGCAGAGCTACGTAGGCGTCGGTGGCGCCGAGGCTGACGGCCGCCGGAAAGCCCGCAGCCCCACGGGCTGTGGGGCCACGCGAGCGGCTGCCAAAGAGCTTTCCAATGAGGCACTGCTTTCCCTCCTGTCTCTTCGGGCGTGGGAGCTGTGGCCAGAGCCGCGGCCCTACCGGAAAATGCTTCAGGGGCTGGCGCGGCGGCGCCAGGTGGGCGCCGGTGGCGCCGAGGCTGACGGCCGCCGCAAAGCCCGCAGCCCCACGGGCTGTGGGGCCACGCGAGCGGCTGCCAAAGAGCTTTGCAACGAGGCACGGCTTTCCCTCCTGGCTCTTCGGGCGTGGGAGCTGTGGCCAGAGCCGCGGCCCTACCGGAAAATGCTTCGCAGGCTGTTGCGGCAGCGCTACGTAGGCGCCAGTGGCGCTGAGGCTGACGGCCGCCGGAAAGCCCGCAGCCCCACGGGCTGTGGGGCCACGCGAGCGGCTGCCAAAGAGCTTTCCAACGAGGCACGGCTTTCCCTCCTGGCTCTTCGGGCGTGGGAGCTGTGGCCAGAGCCGCTGCCCTACCGGAAAATGCTTCGGGGGCTGGCGCGGCGGCGCCAGGTGGGCGCCGGTGGCGCTGAGGCTGACGGCCGCCGCAAAGCCCGCAGCCCCACGGTGTGTGGGGCCACGCGAGCGGCTGCCAAAGAGCTTTCCAATGAGGCACGGCTTTCCCTCTTGGCTCTTCGGGCGTGGGAGCTGTGGCCAGAGCCGCGGCCCTACCGGAAAATGCTTCGGGGGCTGGCGCGGCGGCGCCAGGTGGGCGCCGGTGGCGCCGAGGCTGACGGCCGCCGCAAAGCCCGCAGCCCCACGGGCTGTGGGGCCACGCGAGCGGCTGCCAAAGAGCTTTCCAACGAGGCACGGCTTTCCCTCCTGGCTCTTCGGGCGTGGGAGCTGTGGCCAGAGCCGCGGCCCTACCGGAAAATGCTTCGGGGGCTGGCGCGGCGGCGCCAGGTGGGCGCCGGTGGCGCCGAGGCTGACGGCCGCCGCAAAGCCCGCAGCCCCACGGGCTGTGGGGCCACGCGAGCGGCTGCCAAAGAGCTTTCCAACGAGGCACGGCTTTCCCTCCTGGCTCTTCGGGCGTGGGAGCTGTGGCCAGAGACGCGGCACTACCGGAAAATGCTTCGCGGGCTGGCGCGGCGGCGCCACGTGGGCGCCGGTGGCGCCGAGGCTGACGGCCGCCGCAAAGCCCGCAGCCCCACGGGCTGTGGGGCCACGCGAGCGGCTGCCAAAGAGCTTTCCAACGAGGCACGGCTTTCCCTCCTGGCTCTTCGGGCGTGGGAGCTGTGGCCAGAGACGCGGCCCTACCGGAAAATGCTTCGGGGGCTGGCGCGGCGGCGCCACGTGGGCGCCGGTGGCACCGAGGCTGACGGCCGCCACAAAGCCCGCAGCCCCACGGTGTGTGGGGCCACGCGAGCGGCTGCCAAAGAGCTTTCCAACGAGGTACGGTTTCCCTCCTGGCTCTTCGGGCGAGGGAGCTGTGGCCAGAGCCGCGGCACTACCGGAAAATGCTTCACAGGCTGGCGCGGTGGCGCCACGTGGGCGCGGTTGGCGCCGAGGCTGACGGCCGCCGCAAAGCCCGCAGCCCCACGGGCTGTGGGGCCACGTGCGCGGCTGCCAAAGAGCTTTCCAACGAGGCACGGCTTTCCCTCCTGGCTCTTCGGGTGTGGGAGCTGTGGCCAGAGCCGCGGCCCTACCGGAAAATGCTTCGCAGGCTGTTGCGGCAGCGCTACGTAGGCGCCAGTGGCGCTGAGGCTGACGGCCGCCGGAAAGCCCGCAGCCCCACGGGCTGTGGGGCCACGCGAGCGGCTGCCAAAGAGCTTTGCAACGAGGCACGGCTTTCCCTCCTGGCTCTTCGGGCGTGGGAGCTGTGGCCAGAGCCGCGGCCCTACCGGAAAATGCTTCGGGGGCTGGCGCGGCGGCGCCACGTGGGCGCCGGTGGCGCCGAGGCTGACGGCCGCCGCAAAGCCCGCAGCCCCACGGGCTGTGGGGCCACGTGAGCGGCTGCCAAAGAGCTTTCCAACGAGGCACGGCTTTCCCTCCTGGCTCTTCGGGCGTGGGAGCTGTGGCCAGAGACGCGGCCGTACCGGAAAATGATTCACAGGCTGGCGCGGCAGAGCTACGTAGGCGTCGGTGGCGCCGAGGCTGACGGCCGCCGCAAAGCCCGCAGCCCCACGGGCTGTGGGGCCACGCGAGCGGCTGCCAAAGAGCTTTCCAATGAGGCACTGCTTTCCCTCCTGTCTCTTCGGGCGTGGGAGCTGTGGCCAGAGCCGCGGCCCTACCGGAAAATGCTTCAGGGGCTGGCGCGGCGGCGCCAGGTGGGCGCCAGTGGCGCCGAGGCTGACGGCCGCCGCAAAGCCCGCAGCCCCACGGGCTGTGGGGCCACGCGAGCGGCTGCCAAAGAGCTTTCCAACGAGGCACGGCTTTCCCTCCTGGCTCTTCGGGCGTGGGAGCTGTGGCCAGAGCCGCGGCCCTACCGGAAAATGCTTCGCAGGCTGTTGCGGCAGCGCTACGTAGGCGCCAGTGGCGCTGAGGCTGACGGCCGCCGGAAAGCCCGCAGCCCCACGGGCTGTGGGGCCACGCGAGCGGCTGCCAAAGAGCTTTCCAACGAGGCACGGCTTTCCCTCCTGGCTCTTCGGGCGTGGGAGCTGTGGCCAGAGCCGCTGCCCTACCGGAAAATGCTTCGGGGGCTGGCGCGGCGGCGCCAGGTGGGCGCCGGTGGCGCTGAGGCTGACGGCCGCCGCAAAGCCCGCAGCCCCACGGTGTGTGGGGCCACGCGAGCGGCTGCCAAAGAGCTTTCCAATGAGGCACGGCTTTCCCTCTTGGCTCTTCGGGCGTGGGAGCTGTGGCCAGAGCCGCGGCCCTACCGGAAAATGCTTCGGGGGCTGGCGCGGCGGCGCCAGGTGGGCGCCGGTGGCGCCGAGGCTGACGGCCGCCGCAAAGCCCGCAGCCCCACGGGCTGTGGGGCCACGCGAGCGGCTGCCAAAGAGCTTTCCAACGAGGCACGGCTTTCCCTCCTGGCTCTTCGGGCGTGGGAGCTGTGGCCAGAGCCGCGGCCCTACCGGAAAATGCTTCGGGGGCTGGCACGGCGGCGCCAGGTGGGCGCCGGTGGCGCCGCGGCTGACGGCCGCCGCAAAGCCCGCAGCCCCACGGGCTGTGGGGCCACGTGAGCGGCTGCCAAAGAGCTTTCCAACGAGGCACGGCTTTCCCTCTGGCTCTTCGGGTGTGGGAGCTGTGGCCAGAGCCGCGGCCCTACCGGAAAATGCTTCGGGGGCTGGCGCGGCGGCGCCAGGTGGGCGCCGGTGGCGCCGAGGCTGACGGCCGCCGCAAAGCCCGCAGCCCCACGGGCTGTGGGGCCACGCGAGCGGCTGCCAAAGAGCTTTGCAACGAGGCACGGCTTTCCCTCCTGGCTCTTCGGGCGTGGGAGCTGTGGCCAGAGACGCGGCCCTACCGGAAAATGCTTCGGGGGCTGGCGCGTCGGCGCTACATAGGCGTCGGTGGCGCCGAGGCTGACGGCTGACAGAAAGCCCGCAGCCCCACGGGCTGTGGGGCCACGCGAGCGGCTGCCAAAGAGCTTTCCAACGAGGCACGGCTTTCCCTCCTGGCTCTTCGGGCGTGGGAGCTGTGGCCAGAGCCGCGGCCCTACTGGAAAATGCTTCGGGGGCTGGCGCGGCGGCGCCAGGTGGGCGCCGGTGGCGCCGAGGCTGACGGCTGCCGCAAAGCCCGCAGCCCCACGGGCTGTGGGGCCACGCGAGAGGCTGCCAAAGAGCTTTCCAACGAGGCACGGCTTTCCCTCCTGGCTCTTCGGGCGTGGGAGCTGTGGCCAGAGCCGCGGCCCTACCAGAAAATGCTTCGGGGGCTGGCGCGGCGGCGCCAGGTGGGCGCCGGTGGCGCCGAGGCTGACGGCCGCCGCAAAGCCCGCAGCCCCACGGGCTGTGGGGCCACGCGAGCGGCTGCCAAAGAGCTTTCCAATGAGGCACGGCTTTCCCTCCTGGCTCTTCGGGCGTGGGAGCTGTGGCCAGAGCCGCGGCCCTACCGGAAAATGCTTCGGGGGCTGGCGCGGCGGCGCCAGGTGGGCGCCGGTGGCGCCGAGGCTGACGGCCGCCGCAAAGCCCGCAGCCCCACGGGCTGTGGGGCCACGCGAGAGGCTGCCAAAGAGCTTTCCAACGAGGCACGGCTTTCCCTCCTGGCTCTTCGGGCGTGGGAGCTGTGGCCAGAGCCGCGGCCCTACCAGAAAATGCTTCGGGGGCTGGCGTGGCGGCGCCAGGTGGGCGCCGGTGGCGCCGAGGCTGACGGCCGCCGCAAAGCCCGCAGCCCCACGGGCTGTGGGGCCACGCGAGCGGCTGCCAAAGAGCTTTCCAATGAGGCACGGCTTTCCCTCCTGGCTCTTCGGGCGTGGGAGCTGTGGCCAGAGCCGCGGCCCTACCGGAAAATGCTTCGGGGGCTGGCGCGGCGGCGCCAGGTGGGCGCCGGTGGCGCCGAGGCTGACGGCCGCCGGAAAGCCCGCAGCCCCACGGGCTGTGGGGCCACGCGAGCGGCTGCCAAAGAGCTTTCCAACGAGGCACGGCTTTCCCTCCTGGCTCTTCGGGCGTGGGAGCTGTGGCCAGAGCCGCGGCACTACCGGAAAATGCTTCGGGGGCTGGCGCGGCGGCGCCAGGTGGGCGCCGGTGGCGCCGAGGCTGACGGCCGCCGCAAAGCCCGCAGCCCCACGGGCTGTGGGGCCACGCGAGCGGCTGCCAAAGAGCTTTCTAACGAGGCACGGCTTTCCCTCCTGGCTCTTCGGGCGTGGGAGCTGTGGCCAGAGCCGCGGCCCTACCGGAAAATGCTTCGCAGGCTGGCGCGGCGGCGCCACGTGGGCGCCGGTGGCGCCGAGGCTGACGGCCGCCGCAAAGCCCGCAGCCCCACGGGCTGTGGGGCCACGCGAGCGGCTGCCAAAGAGCTTTCCAACGAGGCACGGCTTTCCCTCCTGTCTCTTCGGGCGTGGGAGCTGTGGCCAGAGCCGCGGCCCTACCGGAAAATGCTTCGGGGGCTGGCGCGGCGGCGCCACATGGGCGTCGGTGGCGCCGAGGCTGATGGCCGCCGGAAAGCCCGCAGCCCCACGGTGTGTGGGGCCACGCGAGCGGCTGCCAAAGAGCTTTCCAACGAGGCATGGCTTTCCCTCCTGGCTCTTCGGGCGTGGGAGCTGTGGCCAGATCCGCGGCCCTACTGGAAAATGCTTCGGGGGCTGGCGCTGCGGCGCCAGGTGGGCGCCGGTGGCGCCGAGGCTGACGGCCGCCGCAAAGCCCGCAGCCCCACGGGCTGTGGGGCCACGCGAGCGGCTGCCAAAGAGCTTTCCAACGAGGCACGGCTTTCCCTCCTGGCTCTTCGGGCGTGGGAGCTGTGGCCAGAGCCGCGGCCCTACCGGAAAATGCTTCGCAGGCTGTTGCGGCAGCGCTACGTAGGCGCCGGTGGCGCCGAGGCTGACGGCCGCCGCAAAGCCCGCAGCCCCACGGGCTGTGGGGCCACGCGAGCGGCTGCCAAAGAGCTTTGCAACGAGGCACGGCTTTCCCTCCTGGCTCTTCGGGCGTGGGAGCTGTGGCCAGAGCCGCGGCCCTACCGGAAAATGCTTCGGGGGCTGGCGTGGCGGCGCCACATAGGCGCCGGTGGCGCCGAGGCTGACGGCCGCTGAAAAGCCCGCAGCCCCATGGGCTGTGGGGCCACGCGAGCGGCTGCCAAAGAGCTTTCCAACGAGGCACAGCTTTCCCTCCTGGCTCTTCGGGCCTGGGAGCTGTGGCCAGAGCCGCGGCCCTACCGGAAAATGCTTCGGGGGCTGGCGCGGCGGCGCCAGGTGGGCGCCGGTGGCGCCGAGGCTGACGGCCGCCGCAAAGCCCGCAGCCCCACGGGCTGTGGGGCCACGCGAGCGGCTGCCAAAGAGCTTTCCAATGAGGCACGGCTTTCCCTCCTGGCTCTTCGGGCGTGGGAGCTGTGGCCAGAGCCGCGGCCCTACCGGAAAATGCTTCGGGGGCTGGCGCGGCGGCGCCAGGTGGGCGCCGGTGGCGCCGAGGCTGACGGCCGCCGCAAAGCCCGCAGCCCCACGGGCTGTGGGGCCACGCGAGAGGCTGCCAAAGAGCTTTCCAACGAGGCACGGCTTTCCCTCCTGGCTCTTCGGGCGTGGGAGCTGTGGCCAGAGCCGCGGCCCTACCAGAAAATGCTTCGGGGGCTGGCGTGGCGGCGCCAGGTGGGCGCCGGTGGCGCCGAGGCTGACGGCCGCCGCAAAGCCCGCAGCCCCACGGGCTGTGGGGCCACGCGAGCGGCTGCCAAAGAGCTTTCCAATGAGGCACGGCTTTCCCTCCTGGCTCTTCGGGCGTGGGAGCTGTGGCCAGAGCCGCGGCCCTACCGGAAAATGCTTCGGGGGCTGGCGCGGCGGCGCCAGGTGGGCGCCGGTGGCGCCGAGGCTGACGGCCGCCGCAAAGCCCGCAGCCCCACGGGCTGTGGGGCCACGCGAGCGGCTGCCAAAGAGCTTTCCAACGAGGCACGGCTTTCCCTCCTGGCTCTTCGGGCGTGGGAGCTGTGGCCAGAGCCGCGGCACTACCGGAAAATGCTTCGGGGGCTGGCGCGGCGGCGCCAGGTGGGCGCCGGTGGCGCCGAGGCTGACGGCCGCCGCAAAGCCCGCAGCCCCACGGGCTGTGGGGCCACGCGAGCGGCTGCCAAAGAGCTTTCTAACGAGGCACGGCTTTCCCTCCTGGCTCTTCGGGCGTGGGAGCTGTGGCCAGAGCCGCGGCCCTACCGGAAAATGCTTCGCAGGCTGGCGCGGCGGCGCCACGTGGGCGCCGGTGGCGCCGAGGCTGACGGCCGCCGCAAAGCCCGCAGCCCCACGGTCTGCGGGGCCACGCGAGCGGCTGCCAAAGAGCTTTCCAACGAGGCACGGCTTTCCCTCCTGTCTCTTCAGGCGTGGGAGCTGTGGCCAGAGCCGCGGCCCTACCGGAAAATGCTTCGGGGGCTGGCGCGGCGGCGCCACATGGGCGTCGGTGGCGCCGAGGCTGATGGCCGCCGGAAAGCCCGCAGCCCCACGGTGTGTGGGGCCACACGAGCGGCTGCCAAAGAGCTTTCCAACGAGGCATGGCTTTCCCTCCTGGCTCTTCGGGCGTGGGAGCTGTGGCCAGATCCGCGGCCCTACTGGAAAATGCTTCGGGGGCTGGCGCTGCGGCGCCAGGTGGGCGCCGGTGGCGCCGAGGCTGACGGCCGCCGCAAAGCCCGCAGCCCCACGGGCTGTGGGGCCACGCGAGCGGCTGCCAAAGAGCTTTCCAACGAGGCACGGCTTTCCCTCCTGGCTCTTCGGGCGTGGGAGCTGTGGCCAGAGCCGCGGCCCTACCGGAAAATGCTTCGCAGGCTGTTGCGGCAGCGCTACGTAGGCGCCGGTGGCGCCGAGGCTGACGGCCGCCGCAAAGCCCGCAGCCCCACGGGCTGTGGGGCCACGCGAGCGGCTGCCAAAGAGCTTTGCAACGAGGCACGGCTTTCCCTACTGGCTCTTCGGGCGTGGGAGCTGTGGCCAGAGCCGCGGCCCTACCGGAAAATGCTTCGGGGGCTGGCGCGGCGGCGCCACATAGGCGCCGGTGGCGCCGAGGCTGACGGCCGCTGAAAAGCCCGCAGCCCCATGGGCTGTGGGGCCACGCGAGCGGCTGCCAAAGAGCTTTCCAACGAGGCACAGCTTTCCCTCCTGGCTCTTCGGGCCTGGGAGCTCTGGCCAGAGCCGCGGCCCTACCGGAAAATGCTTCGGGGGCTGGCGCGGCGGCGCCAGGTGGGCGCCGGTGGCGCCGAGGCTGACGGCCGCCGCAAAGCCCGCAGCCCCACGGGCTGTGGGGCCACGCGAGCGGCTGCCAAAGAGCTTTCCAACGAGGCACGGCTTTCCCTCTGGCTCTTCGGGTGTGGGAGCTGTGGCCAGAGCCGCGGCCGTACCGGAAAATGATTCACAGGCTGGCGCGGCAGAGCTACGTAGGCGTCGGTGGCGCCGAGGCTGACGGCCGCCGGAAAGCCCACAGCCCCACGGTGTGTGGGGCCACGCGAGCGGCTGCCAAAGAGCTTTCCAATGAGGCACTGCTTTCCCTCCTGTCTCTTCGGGCGTGGGAGCTGTGGCCAGAGCCGCGGCCCTACCGGAAAATGCTTCAGGGGCTGGCGCGGCGGCGCCAGGTGGGCGCCGGTGGCGCCGAGGCTGACGGCCGCCGCAAAGCCCGCAGCCCCACGGGCTGTGGGGCCACGCGAGCGGCTGCCAAAGAGCTTTCCAACGAGGCACGGCTTTCCCTCCTGGCTCTTCGGGCGTGGGAGCTGTGGCCAGAGCCGCGGCCCTACCGGAAAATGCTTCGCAGGCTGTTGCGGCAGCGCTACGTAGGCGCCAGTGGCGCTGAGGCTGACGGCCGCCGGAAAGCCCGCAGCCCCACGGGCTGTGGGGCCACGCGAGCGGCTGCCAAAGAGCTTTCCAACGAGGCACGGCTTTCCCTCCTGGCTCTTCGGGCGTGGGAGCTGTGGCCAGAGCCGCTGCCCTACCGGAAAATGCTTCGGGGGCTGGCGCGGCGGCGCCAGGTGGGCGCCGGTGGCGCTGAGGCTGACGGCCGCCGCAAAGCCCGCAGCCCCACGGTGTGTGGGGCCACGCGAGCGGCTGCCAAAGAGCTTTCCAATGAGGCACGGCTTTCCCTCTTGGCTCTTCGGGCGTGGGAGCTGTGGCCAGAGCCGCGGCCCTACCGGAAAATGCTTCGGGGGCTGGCGCGGCGGCGCCAGGTGGGCGCCGGTGGCGCCGAGGCTGACGGCCGCCGCAAAGCCCGCAGCCCCACGGGCTGTGGGGCCACGCGAGCGGCTGCCAAAGAGCTTTCCAACGAGGCACGGCTTTCCCTCCTGGCTCTTCGGGCGTGGGAGCTGTGGCCAGAGCCGCGGCCCTACCGGAAAATGCTTCGGGGGCTGGCACGGCGGCGCCAGGTGGGCGCCGGTGGCGCCGCGGCTGACGGCCGCCGGAAAGCCCGCAGCCCCACGGGCTGTGGGGCCACGCGAGCGGCTGCCAAAGAGCTTTCCAACGAGGCACGGCTTTCCCTCCTGGCTCTTCGGGCGTGGGAGCTGTGGCCAGAGACGCGGCACTACCGGAAAATGCTTCGCGGGCTGGCGCGGCGGCGCCACGTGGGCGCCGGTGGCGCCGAGGCTGACGGCTGCCGGAAAGCCCGCAGCCCCACGGGCTGTGGGGCCACGCGAGCGGCTGCCAAAGAGCTTTCCAACGAGGCACGGCTTTCCCTCCTGGCTCTTCGGGCGTGGGAGCTGTGGCCAGAGACGCGGCCCTACCGGAAAATGCTTCGGGGGCTGGCGCGGCGGCGCCAGGTGGGCGCCGGTGGCACCGAGGCTGACGGCCGCCACAAAGCCCGCAGCCCCACGGGCTGTGGGGCCACGCGAGCGGCTGCCAAAGAGCTTTCCAACGAGGTACGGTTTCCCTCCTGGCTCTTCGGGCGAGGGAGCTGTGGCCAGAGCCGCGGCACTACCGGAAAATGCTTCGGAGGCTGGCGCGGTGGCGCCACGTGGGCGCGGTTGGCGCCGAGGCTGACGGCCGCCGCAAAGCCCGCAGCCCCACGGGCTGTGGGGCCACGCGAGCGGCTGCCAAAGAGCTTTGCAACGAGGCACGGCTTTCCCTCCTGGCTCTTCGGGTGTGGGAGCTGTGGCCAGAGCCGCGGCCCTACCGGAAAATGCTTCGCAGGCTGTTGCGGCAGCGCTACGTAGGCGCCAGTGGCGCTGAGGCTGACGGCCGCCGGAAAGCCCGCAGCCCCACGGGCTGTGGGGCCACGCGAGCGGCTGCCAAAGAGCTTTGCAACGAGGCACGGCTTTCCCTCCTGGCTCTTCGGGCGTGGGAGCTGTGGCCAGAGCCGCGGCCCTACCGGAAAATGCTTCGGGGGCTGGCGCGGCGGCGCCACGTGGGCGCCGGTGGCGCCGAGGCTGACGGCCGCCGCAAAGCCCGCAGCCCCACGGGCTGTGGGGCCACGCGAGCGGCTGCCAAAGAGCTTTCCAATGAGGCACGGCTTTCCCTCCTGGCTCTTCGGGCGTGGGAGCTGTGGCCAGAGCCGCGGCCCTACCGGAAAATGCTTCAGGGGCTGGCGCGGCGGCGCCAGGTGGGCGCCGGTGGCGCCGAGGCTGACGGCCGCCGCAAAGCCCGCAGCCCCACGGGCTGTGGGGCCACGCGAGCGGCTGCCAAAGAGCTTTCCAACGAGGCACGGCTTTCCCTCCTGCCTCTTCGGGCGTGGGAGCTGTGGCCAGAGCCGCGGCCCTACCGGAAAATGCTTCGGGGGCTGGCGTGGCGGCGCCAGGTGGGCGCCGGTGGCGCCGAGGCTGACGGCCGCCACAAAGCCCGCAGCCCCACGGTGTGTGGGGCCACGCGAGCGGCTGCCAAAGAGCTTTCCAACGAGGTACGGTTTCCCTCCTGGCTCTTCGGGCGAGGTAGCTGTGGCCAGAGCCGCGGCACTACCGGAAAATGCTTCACAGGCTGGCGCGGTGGCGCCACGTGGGCGCGGTTGGCGCCGAGGCTGACGGCCGCCGCAAAGCCCGCAGCCCCACGGGCTGTGGGGCCACGTGCGCGGCTGCCAAAGAGCTTTCCAACGAGGCACGGCTTTCCCTCCTGGCTCTTCGGGTGTGGGAGCTGTGGCCAGAGCCGCGGCCCTACCGGAAAATGCTTCGCAGGCTGTTGCGGCAGCGCTACGTAGGCGCCAGTGGCGCTGAGGCTGACGGCCGCCGGAAAGCCCGCAGCCCCACGGGCTGTGGGGCCACGCGAGCGGCTGCCAAAGAGCTTTGCAACGAGGCACGGCTTTCCCTCCTGGCTCTTCGGGCGTGGGAGCTGTGGCCAGAGCCGCGGCCCTACCGGAAAATGCTTCGGGGGCTGGCGCGGCGGCGCCACGTGGGCGCCGGTGGCGCCGAGGCTGACGGCCGCCGCAAAGCCCGCAGCCCCACGGGCTGTGGGGCCACGCGAGCGGCTGCCAAAGAGCTTTCCAATGAGGCACGGCTTTCCCTCCTGGCTCTTCGGGCGTGGGAGCTGTGGCCAGAGCCGCGGCCCTACCGGAAAATGCTTCAGGGGCTGGCGCGGCGGCGCCAGGTGGGCGCCGGTGGCGCCGAGGCCGACGGCCGCCGCAAAGCCCGCAGCCCCACGGGCTGTGGGGCCACGCGAGCGGCTGCCAAAGAGCTTTCCAACGAGGCACGGCTTTCCCTCCTGCCTCTTCGGGCGTGGGAGCTGTGGCCAGAGCCGCGGCCCTACCGGTAAATGCTTCGGGGGCTGGCGTGGCGGCGCCAGGTGGGCGCCGGTGGCGCCGAGGCTGACGGCCGCCACAAAGCCCGCAGCCCCACGGTGTGTGGGGCCACGCGAGCGGCTGCCAAAGAGCTTTCCAATGAGGCACGGCTTTCCCTCCTGGCTCTTCGGGTGTGGGAGCTGTGGCCAGAGCCGCGGCCCTACCGGAAAATGCTTCGCAGGCTGTTGCGGCAGCGCTACGTAGGCGCCAGTGGCGCTGAGGCTGACGGCCGCCGGAAAGCCCGCAGCCCCACGGGCTGTGGGGCCACGCGAGCGGCTGCCAAAGAGCTTTGCAACGAGGCACGGCTTTCCCTCCTGGCTCTTCGGGCGTGGGAGCTGTGGCCAGAGCCGCGGCCCTACCGGAAAATGCTTCGGGGGCTGGCGCGGCGGCGCCACGTGGGCGCCGGTGGCGCCGAGGCTGACGGCCGCCGCAAAGCCCGCAGCCCCACGGGCTGTGGGGCCACGCGAGCGGCTGCCAAAGAGCTTTCCAATGAGGCACGGCTTTCCCTCCTGGCTCTTCGGGCGTGGGAGCTGTGGCCAGAGCCGCGGCCCTACCGGAAAATGCTTCAGGGGCTGGCGCGGCGGCGCCAGGTGGGCGCCGGTGGCGCCGAGGCTGACGGCCGCCGCAAAGCCCGCAGCCCCACGGGCTGTGGGGCCACGCGAGCGGCTGCCAAAGAGCTTTCCAACGAGGCACGGCTTTCCCTCCTGCCTCTTCGGGCGTGGGAGCTGTGGCCAGAGCCGCGGCCCTACCGGAAAATGCTTCGGGGGCTGGCGTGGCGGCGCCAGGTGGGCGCCGGTGGCGCCGAGGCTGACGGCCGCCGGAAAGCCCGCAGCCCCACGGGCTGTGGGGCCACGCGAGCGGCTGCCAAAGAGCTTTCCAACGAGGCACGGCTTTCCCTCCTGGCTCTTCGGGCGTGGGAGCTGTGGCCAGAGACGCGGCCCTACCGGAAAATGCTTCGCGGGCTGGCGCGGCGGCGCCACGTGGGCGCCGGTGGCGCCGAGGCTGACGGCCGCCGCAAAGCCCGCAGCCCCACGGGCTGTGGGGCCACGCGAGCGGCTGCCAAAGAGCTTTCCAACGAGGCACGGCTTTCCCTCCTGGCTCTTCGGGCGTGGGAGCTGTGGCCAGAGACGCGGCCCTACCGGAAAATGCTTCGGGGGCTGGCGCGGCGGCGCCAGGTGGGCGCCGGTGGCACCGAGGCTGACGGCCGCCGCAAAGCCCGCAGCCCCACGGTGTGTGGGGCCACGCGAGCGGATGCCAAAGAGCTTTCCAACGAGGTACGGTTTCCCTCCTGGCTCTTCGGGCGAGGGAGCTGTGGCCAGAGCCGCGGCACTACCGGAAAATGCTTCACAGGCTGGCGCGGTGGCGCCACGTGGGCGCGGTTGGCGCCGAGGCTGACGGCCGCCGCAAAGCCCGCAGCCCCACGGGCTGTGGGGCCACGTGAGCGGCTGCCAAAGAGCTTTCCAACGAGGCACGGCTTTCCCTCCTGGCTCTTCGGGCGTGGGAGCTGTGGCCAGAGACGCGGCACTACCGGAAAATGCTTCGCGGGCTGGCGCGGCGGCGCCAGGTGGGCGCCGGTGGCACCGAGGCTGACGGCCGCCGCAAAGCCCGCAGCCCCACGGTGTGTGGGGCCACGCGAGCGGCTGCCAAAGAGCTTTCCAACGAGGCACAGCTTTCCCTCCTGGCTCTTCGGGCGTGGGAGCTGTGGCCAGAGCCGCGGCACTACCGGAAAATGCTTCACAGGCTGGCGCGGTGGCGCCACGTGGGCGCGGTTGGCGCCGAGGCTGACGGCCGCCGCAAAGCCCGCAGCCCCACGGGCTGTGGGGCCACGTGCGCGGCTGCCAAAGAGCTTTCCAACGAGGCACGGCTTTCCCTCCTGGCTCTTCGGGTGTGGGAGCTGTGGCCAGAGCCGCGGCCCTACCGGAAAATGCTTCGCAGGCTGTTGCGGCAGCGCTACGTAGGCGCCAGTGGCGCTGAGGCTGACGGCCGCCGGAAAGCCCGCAGCCCCACGGGCTGTGGGGCCACGCGAGCGGCTGCCAAAGAGCTTTCCAATGAGGCACGGCTTTCCCTCCTGGCTCTTCGGGCGTGGGAGCTGTGGCCAGAGCCGCGGCCCTACCGGAAAATGCTTCGGGGGCTGGCGCGGCGGCGCCAGGTGGGCGCCGGTGGCGCCGAGGCTGACGGCCGCCGCAAAGCCCGCAGCCCCACGGGCTGTGGGGCCACGCGAGCGGCTGCCAAAGAGCTTTCCAACGAGGCACGGCTTTCCCTCCTGCCTCTTCGGGCGTGGGAGCTGTGGCCAGAGCCGCGGCCCTACCGGAAAATGCTTCGGGGGCTGGCGTGGCGGCGCCAGGTGGGCGCCGGTGGCGCCGAGGCTGACGGCCGCCGGAAAGCCCGCAGCCCCACGGGCTGTGGGGCCACGCGAGCGGCTGCCAAAGAGCTTTCCAACGAGGCACGGCTTTCCCTCCTGGCTCTTCGGGCGTGGGAGCTGTGGCCAGAGACGCGGCCCTACCGGAAAATGCTTCGCGGGCTGGCGCGGCGGCGCCACGTGGGCGCCGGTGGCGCCGAGGCTGACGGCCGCCGCAAAGCCCGCAGCCCCACGGGCTGTGGGGCCACGCGAGCGGCTGCCAAAGAGCTTTCCAACGAGGCACGGCTTTCCCTCCTGGCTCTTCGGGCGTGGGAGCTGTGGCCAGAGACGCGGCCCTAGCGGAAAATGCTTCGGGGGCTGGCGCGGCGGCGCCAGGTGGGCGCCGGTGGCACCGAGGCTGACGGCCGCCGCAAAGCCCGCAGCCCCACGGTGTGTGGGGCCACGCGAGCGGCTGCCAAAGAGCTTTCCAACGAGGTACGGTTTCCCTCCTGGCTCTTCGGGCGAGGGAGCTGTGGCCAGAGCCGCGGCACTACCGGAAAATACTTCACAGGCTGGCGCGGTGGCGCCACGTGGGCGCGGTTGGCGCCGAGGCTGACGGCCGCCGCAAAGCCCGCAGCCCCACGGGCTGTGGGGCCACGTGAGCGGCTGCCAAAGAGCTTTCCAACGAGGCACGGCTTTCCCTCTGGCTCTTCGGGTGTGGGAGCTGTGGCCAGAGCCGCGGCCCTACCGGAAAATGATTCACAGGCTGGCGCGGCAGCGCTACGTAGGCGTCGGTGGCACCGAGGCTGACGGCCGCCGCAAAGCCCGCAGCCCCACGGGCTGTGGGGCCACGCGAGCGGCTGCCAAAGAGCTTTGCAACGAGGCACGGCTTTCCCTCCTGGCTCTTCGGGCGTGGGAGCTGTGGCCAGAGCCGCGGCCCTACCGGAAAATGCTTCGGGGGCTGGCGCGGCGGCGCCAGGTGGGCGCCGGTGGCGCCGAGGCTGACGGCCGCCAGAAGGCCCGCAGCCCCACGGGCTGTGGGGCCACGCGAGCGGCTGCCAAAGAGCTTTCCAACGAGGCACGGCTTTCCCTCCTGTCTCTTCAGGCGTGGGAGCTGTGGCCAGAGCCGCGGCCCTACCGGAAAATGCTTCGCGGGCTGGCGCGGCAGAGCCAGGTGGGCGCCGGTGGCGCCGAGGCTGACAGCCGCCGCAAAGCCCGCAGCCCCACGGGCTGTGGGGCCACACGAGCGGCTGCCAAAGAGCTTTCCAACGAGGCACGGCTTTCCCTCCTGGCTCTTCGGGCGTGGGAGCTGTGGCCAGAGCCGCGGCCCTACCGGAAAATGCTTCGGGGGCTGGCGCGGCGGCGCCAGGTGGGCGCCGGTGGCGCCGAGGCTGACGGCCGCCGCAAAGCCCGCAGCCCCACGGGCTGTGGGGCCACGCGAGCGGCTGCCAAAGAGCTTTCCAACGAGGCACGGCTTTCCCTCCTGGCTCTTCGGGCGTGGGAGCTGTGGCCAGAGACGCGGCCCTACCGGAAAATGCTTCGGGGGCTGGCGCGTCGGCGCTACGTAGGCGTCGGTGGCGCCGAGGCTGACGGCTGACAGAAAGCCCGCAGCCCCACGGGCTGTGGGGCCACGCGAGCGGCTGCCAAAGAGCTTTCCAACGAGGCACGGCTTTCCCTCCTGGCTCTTCGGGCGTGGGAGCTGTGGCCAGAGCCGCGGCCCTACTGGAAAATGCTTCGGGGGCTGGCGCGGCGGCGCCAGGTGGGCGCCGGTGGCGCCGAGGCTGACGGCTGCCGCAAAGCCCGCAGCCCCACGGGCTGTGGGGCCACGCGAGAGGCTGCCAAAGAGCTTTGCAACGAGGCACGGCTTTCCCTCCTGGCTCTTCGGGCGTGGGAGCTGTGGCCAGAGCCGCGGCCCTACCAGAAAATGCTTCGGGGGCTGGCGTGGCGGCGCCAGGTGGGCGCCGGTGGCGCCGAGGCTGACGGCCGCCGCAAAGCCCGCAGCCCCACGGGCTGTGGGGCCACGCGAGCGGCTGCCAAAGAGCTTTCCAATGAGGCACGGCTTTCCCTCCTGGCTCTTCGGGCGTGGGAGCTGTGGCCAGAGCCGCGGCCCTACCGGAAAATGCTTCGGGGGCTGGCGCGGCGGCGCCACGTGGGCGCCGGTGGCGCCGAGGCTGACGGCCGCCGCAAAGCCCGCAGCCCCACGGGCTGTGGGGCCACGCGAGAGGCTGCCAAAGAGCTTTCCAACGAGGCACGGCTTTCCCTCCTGGCTCTTCGGGCGTGGGAGCTGTGGCCAGAGCCGCGGCCCTACTGGAAAATGCTTCGGGGGCTGGCGTGGCGGCGCCAGGTGGGCGCCGGTGGCGCCGAGGCTGACGGCCGCCGCAAAGCCCGCAGCCCCACGGGCTGTGGGGCCACGCGAGCGGCTGCCAAAGAGCTTTCCAATGAGGCACGGCTTTCCCTCCTGGCTCTTCGGGCGTGGGAGCTGTGGCCAGAGCCGCGGCCCTACCGGAAAATGCTTCGGGGGCTGGCGCGGCGGCGCCAGGTGGGCGCCGGTGGCGCCGAGGCTGACGGCCGCCGCAAAGCCCGCAGCCCCACGGGCTGTGGGGCCACGCGAGCGGCTGCCAAAGAGCTTTCCAACGAGGCACGGCTTTCCCTCCTGGCTCTTCGGGCGTGGGAGCTGTGGCCAGAGCCGCGGCACTACCGGAAAATGCTTCGGGGGCTGGCGCGGCGGCGCCAGGTGGGCGCCGGTGGCGCCGAGGCTGACGGCCGCCGCAAAGCCCGCAGCCCCACGGGCTGTGGGGCCACGCGAGCGGCTGCCAAAGAGCTTTCTAACGAGGCACGGCTTTCCCTCCTGGCTCTTCGGGCGTGGGAGCTGTGGCCAGAGCCGCGGCCCTACCGGAAAATGCTTCGCAGGCTGGCGCGGCGGCGCCACGTGGGCGCCGGTGGCGCCGAGGCTGACGGCCGCCGCAAAGCCCGCAGCCCCACGGGCTGCGGGGCCACGCGAGCGGCTGCCAAAGAGCTTTCCAACGAGGCACGGCTTTCCCTCCTGTCTCTTCAGGCGTGGGAGCTGTGGCCAGAGCCGCGGCCCTACCGGAAAATGCTTCGGGGGCTGGCGCGGCGGCGCCACATGGGCGTCGGTGGCGCCGAGGCTGATGGCCGCCGGAAAGCCCGCAGCCCCACGGTGTGTGGGGCCACGCGAGCGGCTGCCAAAGAGCTTTCCAACGAGGCACAGCTTTCCCTCCTGGCTCTTCGGGCCTGGGAGCTGTGGCCAGAGCCGCGGCCCTACCGGAAAATGCTTCGGGGGCTGGCGCGGCGGCGCCAGGTGGGCGCCGGTGGCGCCGAGGCTGACGGCCGCCGCAAAGCCCGCAGCCCCACGGGCTGTGGGGCCACGCGAGCGGCTGCCAAAGAGCTTTCCAACGAGGCACGGCTTTCCCTCTGGCTCTTCGGGTGTGGGAGCTGTGGCCAGAGCCGCGGCCGTACCGGAAAATGATTCACAGGCTGGCGCGGCAGAGCTACGTAGGCGTCGGTGGCGCCGAGGCTGACGGCCGCCGCAAAGCCCGCAGCCCCACGGGCTGTGGGGCCACGCGAGCGGCTGCCAAAGAGCTTTCCAATGAGGCACTGCTTTCCCTCCTGTCTCTTCGGGCGTGGGAGCTGTGGCCAGAGCCGCGGCCCTACCGGAAAATGCTTCAGGGGCTGGCGCGGCGGCGCCAGGTGGGCGCCGGTGGCGCCGAGGCTGACGGCCGCCGCAAAGCCCGCAGCCCCACGGGCTGTGGGGCCACGCGAGCGGCTGCCAAAGAGCTTTGCAACGAGGCACGGCTTTCCCTCCTGGCTCTTCGGGCGTGGGAGCTGTGGCCAGAGCCGCGGCCCTACCGGAAAATGCTTCGCAGGCTGTTGCGGCAGCGCTACGTAGGCGCCAGTGGCGCTGAGGCTGACGGCCGCCGGAAAGCCCGCAGCCCCACGGGCTGTGGGGCCACGCAAGCGGCTGCCAAAGAGCTTTCCAACGAGGCACGGCTTTCCCTCCTGGCTCTTCGGGTGTGGGAGCTGTGGCCAGAGCCGCGGCCCTACGGGAAAATGCTTCGCAGGCTGTTGCGGCAGCGCTACGTAGGCGCCAGTGGCGCTGAGGCTGACGGCCGCCGGAAAGCCCGCAGCCCCACGGGCTGTGGGGCCACGCGAGCGGCTGCCAAAGAGCTTTGCAACGAGGCACGGCTTTCCCTCCTGGCTCTTCGGGCGTGGGAGCTGTGGCCAGAGCCGCGGCCCTACCGGAAAATGCTTCGGGGGCTGGCGCGGCGGCGCCACGTGGGCGCCGGTGGCGCCGAGGCTGACGGCCGCCGCAAAGCCCGCAGCCCCACGGGCTGTGGGGCCACGCGAGCGGCTGCCAAAGAGCTTTCCAATGAGGCACGGCTTTCCCTCCTGGCTCTTCGGGCGTGGGAGCTGTGGCCAGAGCCGCGGCCCTACCGGAAAATGCTTCAGGGGCTGGCGCGGCGGCGCCAGGTGGGCGCCGGTGGCGCCGAGGCTGACGGCCGCCGCAAAGCCCGCAGCCCCACGGGCTGTGGGGCCACGCGAGCGGCTGCCAAAGAGCTTTCCAACGAGGCACGGCTTTCCCTCCTGCCTCTTCGGGCGTGGGAGCTGTGGCCAGAGCCGCGGCCCTACCGGAAAATGCTTCGGGGGCTGGCGTGGCGGCGCCAGGTGGGCGCCGGTGGCGCCGAGGCTGACGGCCGCCGCAAAGCCCGCAGCCCCACGGGCTGTGGGGCCACGCGAGCGGCTGCCAAAGAGCTTTCCAACGAGGCACGGCTTTCCCTCCTGGCTCTTCGGGCGTGGGAGCTGTGGCCAGAGACGCGGCCCTACCGGAAAATGCTTCGCGGGCTGGCGCGGCGGCGCCACGTGGGCGCCGGTGGCGCCGAGGCTGACGGCCGCCGGAAAGCCCGCAGCCCCACGGGCTGTGGGGCCACGCGAGCGGCTGCCAAAGAGCTTTCCAACGAGGCACGGCTTTCCCTCCTGGCTCTTCGGGCGTGGGAGCTGTGGCCAGAGACGCGGCCCTACCGGAAAATGCTTCGGGGGCTGGCGCGGCGGCGCCAGGTGGGCGCCGGTGGCACCGAGGCTGACGGCCGCCGCAAAGCCCGCAGCCCCACGGTGTGTGGGGCCACGCGAGCGGCTGCCAAAGAGCTTTCCAACGAGGTACGGTTTCCCTCCTGGCTCTTCGGGCGAGGGAGCTGTGGCCAGAGCCGCGGCACTACCGGAAAATGCTTCACAGGCTGGCGCGGTGGCGCCACGTGGGCGCGGTTGGCGCCGAGGCTGACGGCCGCCGCAAAGCCCGCAGCCCCACGGGCTGTGGGGCCACGTGCGCGGCTGCCAAAGAGCTTTCCAACGAGGCACGGCTTTCCCTCCTGGCTCTTCGGGTGTGGGAGCTGTGGCCAGAGCCGCGGCCCTACCGGAAAATGCTTCGCAGGCTGTTGCGGCAGCGCTACGTAGGCGCCAGTGGCGCTGAGGCTGACGGCCGCCGGAAAGCCCGCAGCCCCACGGGCTGTGGGGCCACGCGAGCGGCTGCCAAAGAGCTTTGCAACGAGGCACGGCTTTCCCTCCTGGCTCTTCGGGCGTGGGAGCTGTGGCCAGAGCCGCGGCCCTACCGGAAAATGCTTCGCGGGCTGGCGCGGCGGCGCCACGTGGGCGCCGGTGGCGCCGAGGCTGACGGCCGCCGCAAAGCCCGCAGCCCCACGGGCTGTGGGGCCACGCGAGCGGCTGCCAAAGAGCTTTCCAATGAGGCACGGCTTTCCCTCCTGGCTCTTCGGGCGTGGGAGCTGTGGCCAGAGCCGCGGCCCTACCGGAAAATGCTTCAGGGGCTGGCGCGGCGGCGCCAGGTGGGCGCCGGTGGCGCCGAGGCTGACGGCCGCCGCAAAGCCCGCAGCCCCACGGGCTGTGGGGCCACGCGAGCGGCTGCCAAAGAGCTTTGCAACGAGGCACGGCTTTCCCTCCTGGCTCTTCGGGCGTGGGAGCTGTGGCCAGAGCCGCGGCCCTACCGGAAAATGCTTCGCAGGTTGTTGCGGCAGCGCTACGTAGGCGCCAGTGGCGCTGAGGCTGACGGCCGCCGGAAAGCCCGCAGCCCCACGGGCTGTGGGGCCACGCAAGCGGCTGCCAAAGAGCTTTCCAACGAGGCACGGCTTTCCCTCCTGGCTCTTCGGGTGTGGGAGCTGTGGCCAGAGCCGCGGCCGTACCGGAAAATGATTCACAGGCTGGCGCGGCAGAGCTACGTAGGCGTCGGTGGCGCCGAGGCTGACGGCCGCCGGAAAGCCCGCAGCCCCACGGGCTGTGGGGCCACGCGAGCGGCTGCCAAAGAGCTTTCCAATGAGGCACTGCTTTCCCTCCTGGCTCTTCGGGCGTGGGAGCTGTGGCCAGAGCCGCGGCCCTACCGGAAAATGCTTCGGGGGCTGGCGCGGCGGCGCCACGTGGGCGCCGGTGGCGCCGAGGCTGACGGCCGCCGCAAAGCCCGCAGCCCCACGGGCTGTGGGGCCACGCGAGCGGCTGCCAAAGAGCTTTCCAATGAGGCACGGCTTTCCCTCCTGGCTCTTCGGGCGTGGGAGCTGTGGCCAGAGCCGCGGCCCTACCGGAAAATGCTTCAGGGGCTGGCGCGGCGGCGCCAGGTGGGCGCCGGTGGCGCCGAGGCTGACGGCCGCCGCAAAGCCCGCAGCCCCACGGGCTGTGGGGCCACGCGAGCGGCTGCCAAAGAGCTTTCCAACGAGGCACGGCTTTCCCTCCTGGCTCTTCGGGCGTGGGAGCTGTGGCCAGAGCCGCGGCCCTACCGGAAAATGCTTCGGGGGCTGGCGTGGCGGCGCCAGGTGGGCGCCGGTGGCGCCGAGGCTGACGGCCGCCGGAAAGCCCGCAGCCCCACGGGCTGTGGGGCCACGCGAGCGGCTGCCAAAGAGCTTTCCAACGAGGCACGGCTTTCCCTCCTGGCTCTTCGGGCGTGGGAGCTGTGGCCAGAGCCGCGGCCCTACCGGAAAATGCTTCGCGGGCTGGCGCGGCGGCGCCACGTGGGCGCCGGTGGCGCCGAGGCTGACGGCCGCCGCAAAGCCCGCAGCCCCACGGGCTGTGGGGCCACGCGAGCGGCTGCCAAAGAGCTTTCCAACGAGGCACGGCTTTCCCTCCTGGCTCTTCGGGCGTGGGAGCTGTGGCCAGAGCCGCGGCCCTACCGGAAAATGCTTCGGGGGCTGGCGCGGCGGCGCCAGGTGGGCGCCGGTGGCGCCGAGGCTGACGGCCGCCGCAAAGCCCGCAGCCCCACGGTGTGTGGGGCCACGCGAGCGGCTGCCAAAGAGCTTTCCAACGAGGTACGGTTTCCCTCCTGGCTCTTCGGGCGAGGGAGCTGTGGCCAGAGCCGCGGCACTACCGGAAAATGCTTCACAGGCTGGCGCGGTGGCGCCACGTGGGCGCGGTTGGCGCCGAGGCTGACGGCCGCCGCAAAGCCCGCAGCCCCACGGGCTGTGGGGCCACGTGAGCGGCTGCCAAAGAGCTTTCCAACGAGGCACGGCTTTCCCTCCTGGCTCTTCGGGCGTGGGAGCTGTGGCCAGAGACGCGGCACTACCGGAAAATGCTTCGCGGGCTGGCGCGGCGGCGCCACGTGGGCGCCGGTGGCGCCGAGGCTGACGGCCGCCGGAAAGCCCGCAGCCCCACGGGCTGTGGGGCCACGCGAGCGGCTGCCAAAGAGCTTTCCAACGAGGCACGGCTTTCCCTCCTGGCTCTTCGGGCGTGGGAGCTGTGGCCAGAGACGCGGCCCTACCGGAAAATGCTTCGGGGGCTGGCGCGGCGGCGCCAGGTGGGCGCCGGTGGCACCGAGGCTGACGGCCGCCGCAAAGCCCGCAGCCCCACGGTGTGTGGGGCCACGCGAGCGGCTGCCAAAGAGCTTTCCAACGAGGTACGGTTTCCCTCCTGGCTCTTCGGGCGAGGGAGCTGTGGCCAGAGCCGCGGCACTACCGGAAAATGCTTCACAGGCTGGCGCGGTGGCGCCACGTGGGCGCGGTTGGCGCCGAGGCTGACGGCCGCCGCAAAGCCCGCAGCCCCACGGGCTGTGGGGCCACGTGCGCGGCTGCCAAAGAGCTTTCCAACGAGGCACGGCTTTCCCTCCTGGCTCTTCGGGTGTGGGAGCTGTGGCCAGAGCCGCGGCCCTACCGGAAAATGCTTCGCAGGCTGTTGCGGCAGCGCTACGTAGGCGCCAGTGGCGCTGAGGCTGACGGCCGCCGGAAAGCCCGCAGCCCCACGGGCTGTGGGGCCACGCGAGCGGCTGCCAAAGAGCTTTGCAACGAGGCACGGCTTTCCCTCCTGGCTCTTCGGGCGTGGGAGCTGTGGCCAGAGACGCGGCCCTACCGGAAAATGCTTCGCGGGCTGGCGCGGCGGCGCCACGTGGGCGCCGGTGGCGCCGAGGCTGACGGCCGCCGCAAAGCCCGCAGCCCCACGGGCTGTGGGGCCACGCGAGCGGCTGCCAAAGAGCTTTCCAATGAGGCACGGCTTTCCCTCCTGGCTCTTCGGGCGTGGGAGCTGTGGCCAGAGCCGCGGCCCTACCGGAAAATGCTTCGGGGGCTGGCGCGGCGGCGCCAGGTGGGCGCCGGTGGCGCCGAGGCTGACGGCCGCCGCAAAGCCCGCAGCCCCACGGGCTGTGGGGCCACGCGAGCGGCTGCCAAAGAGCTTTCCAACGAGGCACGGCTTTCCCTCCTGGCTCTTCGGGCGTGGGAGCTGTGGCCAGAGCCGCGGCCCTACCGGAAAATGCTTCGGGGGCTGGCGTGGCGGCGCCAGGTGGGCGCCGGTGGCGCCGAGGCTGACGGCCGCCGGAAAGCCCGCAGCCCCACGGGCTGTGGGGCCACGCGAGCGGCTGCCAAAGAGCTTTCCAACGAGGCACGGCTTTCCCTCCTGGCTCTTCGGGCGTGGGAGCTGTGGCCAGAGACGCGGCCCTACCGGAAAATGCTTCGCGGGCTGGCGCGGCGGCGCCACGTGGGCGCCGGTGGCGCCGAGGCTGACGGCCGCCGCAAAGCCCGCAGCCCCACGGGCTGTGGGGCCACGCGAGCGGCTGCCAAAGAGCTTTCCAACGAGGCACGGCTTTCCCTCCTGGCTCTTCGGGCGTGGGAGCTGTGGCCAGAGACGCGGCCCTACCGGAAAATGCTTCGGGGGCTGGCGCGGCGGCGCCAGGTGGGCGCCGGTGGCACCGAGGCTGACGGCCGCCGCAAAGCCCGCAGCCCCACGGTGTGTGGGGCCACGCGAGCGGCTGCCAAAGAGCTTTCCAACGAGGTACGGTTTCCCTCCTGGCTCTTCGGGCGAGGGAGCTGTGGCCAGAGCCGCGGCACTACCGGAAAATGCTTCACAGGCTGGCGCGGTGGCGCTACGTAGGCGTCGGTGGCACCGAGGCTGACGGCCGCCGGAAAGCCCGCAGCCCCACGGGCTGTGGGGCCACGCGAGCGGCTGCCAAAGAGCTTTGCAACGAGGCACGGCTTTCCCTCCTGGCTCTTCGGGCGTGGGAGCTGTGGCCAGAGCCGCGGCCCTACCGGAAAATGCTTCGGGGGCTGGCGCGGCGGCGCCAGGTGGGCGCCGGTGGCGCCGAGGCTGACGGCCGCCAGAAAGCCCGCAGCCCCACGGGCTGTGGGGCCACGCGAGCGGCTGCCAAAGAGCTTTCCAACGAGGCACGGCTTTCCCTCCTGTCTCTTCAGGCGTGGGAGCTGTGGCCAGAGCCGCGGCCCTACCGGAAAATGCTTCGCGGGCTGGCGCGGCAGAGCCAGGTGGGCGCCGGTGGCGCCGAGGCTGACAGCCGCCGCAAAGCCCGCAGCCCCACGGGCTGTGGGGCCACACGAGCGGCTGCCAAAGAGCTTTCCAACGAGGCACGGCTTTCCCTCCTGGCTCTTCGGGCGTGGGAGCTGTGGCCAGAGCCGCGGCCCTACCGGAAAATGCTTCGGGGGCTGGCGCGGCGGCGCCAGGTGGGCGCCGGTGGCGCCGAGGCTGACGGCCGCCGCAAAGCCCGCAGCCCCACGGGCTGTGGGGCCACGCGAGCGGCTGCCAAAGAGCTTTCCAACGAGGCACGGCTTTCCCTCCTGGCTCTTCGGGCGTGGGAGCTGTGGCCAGAGACGCGGCCCTACCGGAAAATGCTTCGGGGGCTGGCGCGTCGGCGCTACGTAGGCGTCGGTGGCGCCGAGGCTGACGGCTGACAGAAAGCCCGCAGCCCCACGGGCTGTGGGGCCACGCGAGCGGCTGCCAAAGAGCTTTCCAACGAGGCACGGCTTTCCCTCCTGGCTCTTCGGGCGTGGGAGCTGTGGCCAGAGCCGCGGCCCTACCAGAAAATGCTTCGGGGGCTGGCGTGGCGGCGCCAGGTGGGCGCCGGTGGCGCCGAGGCTGACGGCCGCCGCAAAGCCCGCAGCCCCACGGGCTGTGGGGCCACGCGAGCGGCTGCCAAAGATCTTTCCAATGAGGCACGGCTTTCCCTCCTGGCTCTTCGGGCGTGGGAGCTGTGGCCAGAGCCGCGGCCCTACCGGAAAATGCTTCGGGGGCTGGCGCGGCGGCGCCAGGTGGGCGCCGGTGGCGCCGAGGCTGACGGCCGCCGCAAAGCCCGCAGCCCCACGGGCTGTGGGGCCACGCGAGCGGCTGCCAAAGAGCTTTCCAACGAGGCACGGCTTTCCCTCCTGGCTCTTCGGGCGTGGGAGCTGTGGCCAGAGCCGCGGCACTACCGGAAAATGCTTCGGGGGCTGGCGCGGCGTCGCCAGGTGGGCGCCGGTGGCGCTGAGGCTGACGGCCGCCGCAAAGCCCGCAGCCCCACGGTGTGTGGGGCCACGCGAGCGGCTGCCAAAGAGCTTTCCAATGAGGCACGGCTTTCCCTCCTGGCTCTTCGGGCGTGGGAGCTGTCGCCAGAGCCGCGGCCCTACCGGAAAATGCTTCGGGGGCTGGCGCGGCGGCGCCAGGTGGGCGCCGGTGGCGCCGAGGCTGACGGCCGTCGCAAAGCCCGCAGCCCCACGGGCTGTGGGGCCACGCGAGCGGCTGTCAAAGAGCTTTCCAACGAGGCACGGCTTTCCCTCCTGCCTCTTCGGGCGTGGGAGCTGTGGCCAGAGACGCGGCCCTACCGGAAAATGCTTCGCAGGCTGTTGCGGCAGCGCTACGTAGGCGCCGGTGGCGCCGAGGCTGACGGCCGCCGCAAAGCCCGCAGCCCCACGGGCTGTGGGGCCACGCGAGCGGCTGCCAAAGAGCTTTCCAACGAGGCACGGCTTTTCCTCCTGGCTCTTCGGGCGTGGGAGCTGTGGCCAGAGCCGCGGCCCTACCGGAAAATGCTTCGGGGGCTGGCGCGGCGGCGCCACATAGGCGCCGGTGGCGCCGAGGCTGACGGCCGCCGCAAAGCCCGCAGCCCCACGGGCTGTGGGGCCACGCGAGCGGCTGCCAAAGAGCTTTCCAACGAGGCACGGCTTTCCCTCTGGCTCTTCGGGTGTGGGAGCTGTGGCCAGAGCCGCGGCCCTACCGGAAAATGATTCACAGGCTGGCGCGGCGGTGCTACGTAGGCTCCGGTGGCGCCGAGGCTGACGGCTGACAGAAAGCCCGCAGCCCCACGGGGTGTGGGGCCACGCGAGCGGCTGCCAAAGAGATTTCCAACGAGGCACGGCTTTCCCTCCTGGCTCTTCAGGCGTGGGAGCTGTGGCCAGAGACGCGGCCCTACCGGAAAATGCTTCGCAGGCTGGCGCGGCGGCGCCAGGTGGGCGCCGGTGGCGCCGAGGCTGACGGCCGCCGCAAAGCCCGCAGCCCCACAGGCTGTGGGGCCACGCGAGCGGCTGCCAAAGAGCTTTCCAACGAGGCACGGCTTTCCCTCCTGGCTCTTCGGGCGTGGGAGCTGTGGCCAGAGCCGCGGCCCTACCGGAAAATGCTTTTGGGGCTGTCGTGGCGGCGCCAGGTGGGCGCCGGTGGCGCCGAGGCTGACGGCCGCCGCAAAGCCCGCAGCCCCACGGGCTGTGGGGCCACGCGAGCGGCTGCCAAAGAGCTTTCCAACGAGGCACGGCTTTCCCTCCTGGCTCTTCGGGCGTGGGAGCTGTGGCCAGAGCCGCGGCCCTACCGGAAAATGCTTCGCAGGCTGGCGCAGCGGCGCCACGTGGGCGTCGATGGCGCCGAGGCTGATGGCCGCCGGAAAGCCCGCAGCCCCACGGTGTGTGTGGCCACGCAAGCGGCTGCCAAAGAGCTTTCCAACGAGGCACGGCTTTCCCTCCTGGCTCTTCGGGCGTGGGAGCTGTGGCCAGAGCCGCGGCCCTACCGGAAAATGCTTCGCAGGCTGGCGCGGCGGCGCCAGGTGGGCGCCGGTGGCGCCGAGGCTGACGGCCGCCGCAAAGCCCGCAGCCCCACGGGCTGTGGGGCCACGCGAGCGGCTGCCAAAGAGCTTTCCAACGAGGCACGGCTTTCCCTCCTGGCTCTTCGGGCGTGGGAGCTGTGGCCAGAGCCGCGGCCCTACCGGAAAATGCTTTTGGGGCTGTCGTGGCGGCGCCAGGTGGGCGCCGGAGGCGCCGAGGCTGACGGCCGCCGCAAAGCCCGCAGCCCCACGGGCTGTGGGGCCACGCGAGCGGCTGCCAAAGAGCTTTCCAACGAGGCACGGCTTTCCCTCCTGGCTCTTCGGGCGTGGGAGCTGTGGCCAGAGCCGCGGCCCTACCGGAAAATGCTTCGGGGGCTGGCGCGGCGGCGCCAGGTGGGCGCCGGTGGCGCCGAGGCTGACGGCCGCCGCAAAGCCCGCAGCCCCACGGGCTGTGGGGCCACGCGAGCGGCTGCCAAAGAGCTTTCCAACGAGGCACGGCTTTCCCTCCTGGCTCTTCGGGCGTGGGAGCTGTGGCCAGAGCCGCGGCCCTACCGGAAAATGCTTCGCAGGCTGGCGCGGCGGCGCCAGGTGGGCGCCGGTGGCGCCGAGGCTGACGGCCGCCGCAAAGCCCGCAGCCCCACGGGCTGTGGGGCCACGCGAGCGGCTGCCAAAGAGCTTTCCAACGAGGCATGGCTTTTCCTCCTGGCTCTTCGTGCGTGGGAGCGGTGGCCAGAGATGCGGCCCTACCGGAAAATGCTTCGCAGGCTGGCGCGGCGGTGCTACGTAGGCTCCGGTGGCGCCGAGGCTGACGGCCGCCGCAAAGCCCGCAGCCCCACGGGCTGTGGGGCCACGCGAGCGGCTGCCAAAGAGCTTTCCAACGAGGCACGGCTTTCCCTCCTGGCTCTTCGGGCGTGGGAGCTGTGGCCAGAGACGCGGACCTACCGGAAAATGCTTCGCAGGCTGGCGCGGCGGCGCCACATAGGTGCCGATGGCGCCGAGGCTGACGGCCGCCGCAAAGCACCGCAGCCCCACGGGCTGTGGGGCCACGCGAGCGGCTGCCAAAGAGCTTTCCAACGAGGCACGGCTTTCCCTCCTGGCTCTTCGGGCGTGGGAGCTGTGGCCAGAGCCGCGGCCCTACCGGAAAATGCTTTTGGGGCTGTCGTGGCGGCGCCAGGTGGGCGCCGGTGGCGCCGAGGCTGACGGCCGCCGCAAAGCCCGCAGCCCCACGGGCTGTGGGGCCACGCGAGTGGCTGCCAAAGAGATTTCCAACGAGGCACGGCTTTCCCTCCTGGCTCTTCGGGCATGGGAGCTGTGGCCAGAGACGCGGCCCTACTGGAAAATGCTTCGGGGGCTGGCGCGGTGGCGCCAGGTGGGCGCCGGTGGCGCCGAGGCTGACGGCCGCCGCAAAGCCCGCAGCCCCACAGGCTGTGGGGCCACGCGAGCGGCTGCCAAAGAGCTTTCCAATGAGGCACGGCTTTCCCTCCTGGCTCTTCGGGCGTGGGAGCTGTGGCCAGAGCCGCGGCCCTACTGGAAAATGCTTTTGGGGCTGTCGTGGCGGCGCCAGGTGGGCGCCGGTGGCGCCGAGGCTGACGGCCGCCGCAAAGCCCGCAGCCCCACGGGCTGTGGGGCCACGCGAGCGGCTGCCAAAGAGCTTTCCAACGAGGCACGGCTTTCCCTCCTGGCTCTTCGGGCGTGGGAGCTGTGGCCAGAGCCACGGCCCTACCGGAAAATGCTTCGGGGGCTGGCGCGGCGGCGCCAGGTGGGCGCCGATGGCGCCGAGGCTGACGGCCGCCGCAAAGCCCGCAGCCCCACGGGCTGTGGGGCCACGTGAGCGGCCGCCAAAGAGCTTTCCAACGAGGCACGGCTTTCCCTCCTGGCTCTTCGGGCGTGGGAGCTGTGGCCAGAGCCGCGGCCCTACTGGAAAATGCTTCGGCGGCTGGCGCGGCGGCGCCAGGTGGGCGCCGGTGGCGCCGAGGCTGACGGCCGCCGCAAAGCCCGCAGCCCCACGGGGTGTGGGGCCACGCGAGCGGCCGCCAAAGAGCTTTCCAACGAGGCACGGCTTTCCCTCCTGGCTCTTCGGGCGTGGGAGCTGTGGCCAGAGCCGCGGCCCTACCGGAAAATGCTTCGCAGGCTGGTGCAGCGGCGCCACATAGGCGCCGGTGGGGCCGAGGCTGATGGCCGCCGGAAAGCCCGCAGCCCCACGGTGTGTGGGGCCACGCGAGCGGCTGCCAAAGAGCTTTCCAACGAGGCACGGCTTTCCCTCCTGGCTCTTCGGTCGTGGGAGCTGTGGCCAGAGACTCGGCCCTACCAGAAAATGCTTCGCAGGCTGGCGCGGCGGCTCCAGGTGGGCGCCGGTGGCGCCGAGGCTGACGGCCGCCGCAAAGCCCGCAGCCCCACGGGCTGTGGGGCCACGCGAGCGGCTGCCAAAGAGCTTTCCAACGAGGCACGGCTTTCCCTCCTGGCTCTTCGGGCGTGGGAGCTGTGGCCAGAGCCGCGGCCCTACCAGAAAATGCTTCGGGGGCTGGCGCAGCGGCGCCACGTGGGCGTCGGTGGCGCCGAGGCTGATGGCCGCCGGAAAGCCCGCAGCCCCACGGTGTGTTGGGCCACGCGAGCGGCTGCCAAAGAGCTTTCCAACGAGGCACGGCTTTCCCTACTGGCTCTTCGGGCGTGGGAGCTGTGGCCAGAGCCACGGCCCTACCGGAAAATGCTTCGGGGGCTGGCGCGGCGGCGCCAGGTGGGCGCCGGTGGCGCCGAGGCTGACGGCCGCCGCAAAGCCCGCAGCCCCACGGGCTGTGGGGCCACGCGAGCGGCCGCCAAAGAGCTTTCCAACGAGGCACGGCTTTCCCTCCTGGCTCTTCGGGCGTGGGAGCTGTGGCCAGAGCCGCGGCCCTACTGGAAAATGCTTCGGCGGCTGGCGCGGCGGCGCCAGGTGGGAGCCGGTGGCGCCGAGGCTGACGGCCGCCGCAAAGCCCGCAGCCCCACGGGCTGTGGGGCCACGCGAGCGGCCGCCAAAGAGCTTTCCAACGAGGCACGGCTTTCCCTCCTGGCTCTTCGGGCGTGGGAGCTGTGGCCAGAGCCGCGGCCCTACCGGAAAATGCTTCGCAGCCTGGCACGGCGGCGCCACATAGGCGCCGGTGGGGCCGAGGCTGATGGCCGCCGGAAAGCCCGCAGCCCCACGGTGTGTGGAGCCACGCGAGCGGCTGCCAAAGAGCTTTCCAACGAGGCACGGCTTTCCCTCCTGGCTCTTCGGGCGTGGGAGCTGTGGCCAGAGACTCGGCCCTACCAGAAAATGCTTCGCAGGCTGGCGCGGCGGCTCCAGGTGGGCGCCGGTGGCGCCGAGGCTGACGGCCGCCGCAAAGCCCGCAGCCCCACGGTGTGTTGGGCCACGCGAGCGGCTGCCAAAGAGCTTTCCAACGAGGCACGGCTTTCCCTCCTGGCTCTTCGGGCGTGGGAGCTGTGGCCAGAGACTCGGCCCTACCAGAAAATGCTTCAGGGGCTGGCGCGGCAGCGCCAGGTGGGCGCCGGTGGCGCCAAGGCTGACGGCCGCCGCAAAGCCCGCAGCCCCACGGGCTGTGAGGCCACGCGAGCGGCTGCCAAAGAGCTTTCCAACGAGGCATGGCTTTCCCTCCTGGCTCTTCGGGTGTGGGAGCTGTGGCCAGAGCCGCGGCTCTACCGGAAAATGCTTCGGGGGCTGGCGCGGTGGCGCCACGTGAGCACCAGTGGCGCCGAGGCTGACGGCCGCCGCAAAGCCCTCAGCCCCACGGGGTGTGGGGCCACGCGAGCGGCTGCCAAAGAGCTTTCCAACGAGGCACGGCTTTCCCTCCTGGCTCTTCGGGCGTGGGAGCTGTGGCCAGAGCCGCGGCCCTACCGGAAAATGCTTCGGGGGCTGGCGCGGCGGCGCCAGGTGGGCGCTGGTGGCGCCGAGGCTGACGGCCATCGCAAAGCCCGCAGCCCCATGGGCTGTGGGGCCACGCGAGCGGCTGCCAAAGAGCTTTCCAACGAGGCACAGCTTTCCCTCCGGGCTCTTCTGGCGTGGGAGCTGTGGCCAGAGACGCGGCCCTACCGGAAAATGCTTCGGGGGCTGGCGCGGCGGTGCCAGGTGGGCGCCGGTGGCGCCGAGGCTGACGGCCGCCGCAAAGCCCGCAGCCCCACGGGCTGTGGGGCCACGCGAGCGGCTGCCAAAGAGCTTTCCAACGAGGCACGGCTTTCCCTCCTGGCTCTTCGGGCGTGGGAGCTGTGGCCAGAGCCGCGGCCCTACCGGAAAATGCTTCGGGGGCTGGCGCGGCGGCGCCAGGTGGGCGCCGGTGGCGCCGAGGCTGACGGCTGACAGAAAGCCCGCAGCCCCACGGGCTGTGGGGCCACGCGAGCGGCTGCCAAAGAGCTTTCCAACGAGGCACAGCTTTCCCTCCTGGCTCTTCGGGCGTGGGAGCTGTGGCCAGAGACGCGGCCCTACCGGAAAATGCTTCGGGGGCTGGCGCGGCGGCGCCACGTGGGCGCCGGTGGCGCCGAGGCTGACGGCCGCTGCAAAGCTCGCAGCCCCACGGGCTGTGGGGCCACGCGAGCGGCTGCCAAAGAGCTTTCCAACGAGGCATGGCTTTCCCTCCTGGCTCTTCGGGCGTGGGAGCTGTGGCCAGAGCCGCGGCCCTACCGGAAAATGCTTCGCAGGCTGGCGCGGCGGCGCCACGTGGGCGCCGGTGGCGCCGAGGCTGACGGCCGCCACAAAGCCCGCAGCCCCACAGGCTGTGGGGCCACGCGAGCGGCTGCCAAAGAGCTTTCCAACGAGGCACGGCTTTCCCTCCTGGCTCTTCGGGCGTGGGAGCTGTGGCCAGAGACTCGGCCCTACCGGAAAATTCTTCGCAGGCTGGCGCGGCGGCGCCACATAGGCGCCGGTGGCGCCGAGGCTGACGGCCGCCGCAAAGCCCGCAGCCCCACGGGCTGTGGGGCCACGCGAGCGGCTGCCAAAGAGCTTTCCAACGAGGCACGACTTTCCCTCCTGGCTCTTCGGGCGTGGGAGCTGTGGCCAGAGCCGCGGCCCTACTGGAAAATGCTTCGCAGGCTGGCGCAGCGGTGCCACGTGGGCGTCGGTGGCGCCGAGGCTGATGGCCACCGCAAAGCCCGCAGCCCCACGGGCTGTGGGGCCACGCGAGCGGCTGCCAAAGAGCTTTCCAACGAGGCACGGCTTTCCCTCCTGGCTCTTCGGGCGTGGGAGCTGTGGCCAGAGCCTCGGCCCTACCGGAAAATGCTTCGCAGGCTGGCGCAGCGGCGCCAGGTGGGCGTCGGTGGCGCCGAGGCTGATGGCCGCTGGAAAGCCCGCAGCCCCACGGTGTGTGTGGCCACGCGAGCGGCTGCCAAAGAGCTTTCCAACGAGGCACGGCTTTCCCTCCTGGCTCTTCGGGCGTGGGAGCTGTAGCCAGAGCCGCGGCCCTACCGGAAAATGCTTCCCAGGCTGGCGCGGCGGCGCCAGGTGGGCGCCGGTGGCGCCGAGGCTGACGGCCATCGCAAAGCCCGCAGCCCCATGGGCTGTGGGGCCACGCGAGCGGCTGCCAAAGAGCTTTCCAACGAGGCACGGCTTTCCCTCCTGGCTCTTCGGGCGTGGGAGCTGTGGCCAGAGCCGCGGCCCTACCGGAAAATGCTTCGGGGGCTGGCGCGGCGGCGCCAGGTGGGCGCCGATGGCGCCGAGGCTGACGGCCGCCTCAAAGCCCGCAGCCCCACGGGCTGTGGGGCCACGCGAGCGGCTGCCAAAGAGCTTTCCAACGAGGCACGGCTTTCCCTCCTGGCTCTTCGGGCGTGGGAGCTGTGGCCAGAGCCGCGGCCCTACCGGAAAATGCTTCGGGGGCTGGCGCGGCGGCGCCAGGTGGGCGCCGGTGGCGCCGAGGCTGACGGCCGCCGCAAAGCCCGCAGCCCCACGGGCTGTGGGGCCACGCGAGCGGCTGCCAAAGAGCTTTCCAACGAGGCACGGCTTTCCCTCCTGGCTCTTCGGGCGTGGGAGCTGTGGCCAGAGCCGCGGCCCTACCGGAAAATGCTTCGCAGGCTGGCGCGGCGGCGCCAGGTGGGCGGCGGTGTCGCCGAGGCTGACAGCCGCCGCAATGCCCGCAGCCCCACGGGCTGTGGGGCCACGCGAGCGGCTGCCAAAGAGCTTTCCAACGAGGCACGGCTTTCCCTCCTGGCTCTTCGGGCGTGGGAGCTGTGGCCAGAGCCGCGGCCCTACCGGAAAATGCTTCGCCGGCTGGCGCGGCGGCGTCAGGTGGGCGCCGGTGGCGCCAAGGCTGACGGCCGCCGCAAAGCCCGCAGCCCCACGGGCTGTGGGGCCACGCGAGCAGATGCCAAAGAGCTTTCCAACGAGGCACGGCTTTCCCTCCTGGCTCTTCGGGCGTGGGAGCTGTGGCCAGAGCCGCGGCCCTACCGGAAAATGCTTCGGGGGCTGGCGCGGCGGAGCCAGGTGGTCGCCGGTGGCGCCGAGGCTGACGGCCGCCGCAAAGCCCGCAGCCCCACGGGCTGTGGGGCCACGCGAGCGGATGCCAAAGAGCTTTCCAACGAGGCACGGCTTTCCCTCCTGGCTCTTCGGGCGTGGGAGCTGCGGCCAGAGCCGCGGCCCTACCGGAAAATGCTTCGCAGGCTGGCGCGGCGGCTCCAGGTGGGCGCCGGTGGCGCCGAGGCTGACGGCCGCCGCAAAGCCCGCAGCCCCATGGACTGTGGGGCCACGCGAGCGGCTGCCAAAGAGCTTTCCAACGAGGCACGGCTTTCCCTCCTGGCTCTTCGGGCGTGGGAGCTGTGGCCAGAGACGCGGCCCTACCGGAAAATGCTTCGGGGGCTGGCGCGGCGGTGCCAGGTGGGCGCCGGTGGCGCCGAGGCTGACGGCCGCCGCAAAGCCCGCAGCCCCACGGGCTGTGGGGCCACGCGAGCGGCTGCCAAAGAGCTTTCCAACGAGGCACGGCTTTCCCTCCTGGCTCTTCGGGCGTGGGAGCTGTGGCCAGAGCCGCGGCCCTACCGGAAAATGCTTCGGGGGCTGGCGCGGCGGCGCCACGTGGGCGCCGGTGGCGCCGAGGCTGACGGCTGACAGAAAGCCCGCAGCCCCACGGGCTGTGGGGCCACGCGAGCGGCTGCCAAAGAGCTTTCCAACGAGGCACAGCTTTCCCTCCTGGCTCTTCGGGCGTGGGAGCTGTGGCCAGAGCCGCGGCCGTACCGGAAAATGCTTCGGGGGCTGGCGCGGCGGCGCCACGTGGGCGCCGGTGGCGCCGAGGCTGACGGCCGCTGCAAAGCTCGCAGCCCCACGGGCTGTGGGGCCACGCGAGCGGCTGCCAAAGAGCTTTCCAACGAGGCATGGCTTTCCCTCCTGGCTCTTCGGGCGTGGGAGCTGTGGCCAGAGCCGCGGCCCTACCGGAAAATGCTTCGCAGGCTGGCGCGGCGGCGCCACGTGGGCGCCGGTGGCGCCGAGGCTGACGGCCGCCGCAAAGCCCGCAGCCCCACGGGCTGTGGGGCCACGCGAGCGGCTGCCAAAGAGCTTTCCAACGAGGCACGGCTTTCCCTCCTGGCTCTTCGGGCGTGGGAGCTGTGGCCAGAGACTCGGCCCTACCGGAAAATTCTTCGCAGGCTGGCGCGGCGGCGCCACATAGGCGCCGGTGGCGCCGAGGCTGACGGCCGCCGCAAAGCCCGCAGCCCCACGGGCTGTGGGGCCACGCGAGCGGCTGCCAAAGAGCTTTCCAACGAGGCACGACTTTCCCTCCTGGCTCTTCGGGCGTGGGAGCTGTGGCCAGAGCCGCGGCCCTACTGGAAAATGCTTCGCAGGCTGGCGCAGCGGTGCCACGTGGGCGTCGGTGGCGCCGAGGCTGATGGCCACCGCAAAGCCCGCAGCCCCACGGACTGTGGGGCCACGCGAGCGGCTGCCAAAGAGCTTTCCAACGAGGCACGGCTTTCCCTCCTGGCTCTTCGGGCGTGGGAGCTGTGGCCAGAGACGCGGCCCTACCGGAAAATGCTTCGCAGGCTGGCGCGGCGGCGCCACGTGGGCGTCGGTGGCGCCGAGGCTGATGGCCGCCGGAAAGCCCGCAGCCCCACGGTGTGTGTGGCCACGCGAGCGGCTGCCAAAGAGCTTTCCAACGAGGCATGGCTTTCCCTCCTGGCTCTTCGGGCGTGGGAGCTGTGGCCAGAGCCGCGGCCCTACCAGAAAATGATTCGGGGGCTGGCGCGGCGGCGCCAGGTGGGCGCCGATGGCGCCGAGGCTGACGGCCGCCGCAAAGCCCGCAGCCCCACGGGCTGTGGGGCCACGCGAGCGGCTGCCAAAGAGCTTTCCAACGAGGCACGGCTTTCCCTCCTGGCTCTTCGGGCGTGGGAGCTGTGGCCAGAGCCGCGGCCCTACCGGAAAATGCTTCGGCGGCTGGCGCGGCGGCGCCAGGTGGGCGCCGGTGGCGCCGAGGCTGACGGCCGCCGCAAAGCCCGCAGCCCCACGGGCTGTGGGGCCACGCGAGTGGCTGCCAAAGAGCTTTCCAACGAGGCACGGCTTTCCCTCCTGGCTCTTCGGGCGTGGGAGCTGTGGCCAGAGACGCGGCCCTACTGGAAAATGCTTCGGGGGCTGGCGCGGCGGCGCCAGGTGGCCGCCGGTGGCGCCGTGGCTGACGGCCTCCGCAAAGCCCGCAGCCCCACAGGCTGTGGGGCCACGCGAGCGGCTGCCAAAGAGCTTTCCAACGAGGCACGGCTTTCCCTCCTGGCTCTTCGGGCGTGGGAGCTGTGGCCAGAGCCACGGCCCTACCGGAAAATGCTTCGCAGGCTGGCGCGGCGGCGCCAGGTGGGCGCCGGTGGCGCCGAGGCTGACGGCCGCCGCAAAGCCCGCAGCCCCACGGGCTGTGGGGCCACGCGAGTGGCTGCCAAAGAGCTTTCCAACGAGGCACGGCTTTCCCTCCTGGCTCTTCGGGCGTGGGAACTGTGGCCAGAGACGCGGCCCTACCGGAAAATGCTTCGCAGGCTGGCGCGGCGGCGCCACGTGGGCGTCGGTGGCGCCGAGGCTGATGGCCGCCGGAAAGCCCGCAGCCCCACGGTGTGTGTGGCCACGCGAGCGGCTGCCAAAGAGCTTTCCAACGAGGCACGGCTTTCCCTCCTGGCTCTTCGGGCGTGGGAGCTGTGGCCAGAGCCTCGGCCCTACCGGAAAATGCTTCGCAGGCTGGCGCAGCGGCGCCACGTGGGCGTCGGTGGCGCCGAGGCTGATGGCCGCTGGAAAGCCCGCAGCCCCACGGTGTGTGTGGCCACGCGAGCGGCTGCCAAAGAGCTTTCCAACGAGGCACGGCTTTCCCTCCTGGCTCTTCGGGCGTGGGAGCTGTAGCCAGAGCCGCGGCCCTACCGGAAAATGCTTCCCAGGCTGGCGCGGCGGCGCCAGGTGGGCGCCGGTGGCGCCGAGGCTGACGGCCATCGCAAAGCCCGCAGCCCCATGGGCTGTGGGGCCACGCGAGCGGCTGCCAAAGAGCTTTCCAACGAGGCACGGCTTTCCCTCCTGGCTCTTCGGGCGTGGGAGCTGTGGCCAGAGCCGCGGCCCTACCGGAAAATGCTTCGGGGGCTGGCGCGGCGGCGCCAGGTGGGCGCCGATGGCGCCGAGGCTGACGGCCGCCTCAAAGCCCGCAGCCCCACGGGCTGTGGGGCCACGCGAGCGGCTGCCAAAGAGCTTTCCAACGAGGCACGGCTTTCCCTCCTGGCTCTTCGGGCGTGGGAGCTGTGGCCAGAGCCGCGGCCCTACCGGAAAATGCTTCGGGGGCTGGCGCGGCGGCGCCAGGTGGGCGCCGGTGGCGCCGAGGCTGACGGCCGCCGCAAAGCCCGCAGCCCCACGGGCTGTGGGGCCACGCGAGCGGCTGCCAAAGAGCTTTCCAACGAGGCACGGCTTTCCCTCCTGGCTCTTCGGGCGTGGGAGCTGTGGCCAGAGCCGCGGCCCTACCGGAAAATGCTTCGCAGGCTGGCGCGGCGGCGCCAGGTGGGCGGCGGTGTCGCCGAGGCTGACAGCCGCCGCAATGCCCGCAGCCCCACGGGCTGTGGGGCCACGCGAGCGGCTGCCAAAGAGCTTTCCAACGAGGCACGGCTTTCCCTCCTGGCTCTTCGGGCGTGGGAGCTGTGGCCAGAGACGCGGCCCTACCGGAAAATGCTTCGCCGGCTGGCGCGGCGGCGTCAGGTGGGCGCCGGTGGCGCCAAGGCTGACGGCCGCCGCAAAGCCCGCAGCCCCACGGGCTGTGGGGCCACGCGAGCAGCTGCCAAAGAGCTTTCCAACGAGGCACGGCTTTCCCTCCTGGCTCTTCGGGCGTGGGAGCTGTGGCCAGAGCCGCGGCCCTACCGGAAAATGCTTCGGGGTCTGGCGCGGCGGAGCCAGGTGGTCGCCGGTGGCGCCGAGGCTGACGGCCGCCGCAAAGCCCGCAGCCCCACGGGCTGTGGGGCCACGCGAGCGGATGCCAAAGAGCTTTCCAACGAGGCACGGCTTTCCCTCCTGGCTCTTCGGGCGTGGGAGCTGCGGCCAGAGAAGCGGCCCTACCGGAAAATGCTTCGCAGGCTGGCGCGGCGGCTCCAGGTGGGCGCCGGTGGCGCCGAGGCTGACGGCCGCCGCAAAGCCCGCAGCCCCATGGACTGTGGGGCCACGCGAGCGGCTGCCAAAGAGCTTTCCAACGAGGCACGGCTTTCCCTCCTGGCTCTTCGGGCGTGGGAGCTGTGGCCAGAGACGCGGCCCTACCGGAAAATGCTTCGGGGGCTGGCGCGGCGGCGCCACGTGGGTGCCGGTGGCGCCGAGGCTGACGGCCGCCGCAAAGCCCGCAGCCCCACGGGCTGTGGGGCCACGCGAGCGGCTGCCAAAGAGCTTTCCAACGAGGCACGGCTTTCCCTCCTGGCTCTTCGGGCGTGGGAGCTGTGGCCAGAGACTCGGCCCTACCGGAAAATTCTTCGCAGGCTGGCGCGGCGGCGCCACATAGGCGCCGGTGGCGCCGAGGCTGACGGCCGCCGCAAAGCCCGCAGCCCCACGGGCTGTGGGGCCACGCGAGCGGCTGCCAAAGAGCTTTCCAACGAGGCACGACTTTCCCTCCTGGCTCTTCGGGCGTGGGAGCTGTGGCCAGAGCCGCGGCCCTACTGGAAAATGCTTCGCAGGCTGGCGCAGCGGTGCCACGTGGGCGTCGGTGGCGCCGAGGCTGATGGCCACCGCAAAGCCCGCAGCCCCACGGACTGTGGGGCCACGCGAGCGGCTGCCAAAGAGCTTTCCAACGAGGCACGGCTTTCCCTCCTGGCTCTTCGGGCGTGGGAGCTGTGGCCAGAGACGCGGCCCTACCGGAAAATGCTTCGCAGGCTGGCGCGGCGGCGCCACGTGGGCGTCGGTGGCGCCGAGGCTGATGGCCGCCGGAAAGCCTGCAGCCCCACGGTGTGTGTGGCCACGCGAGCGGCTGCCAAAGAGCTTTCCAACGAGGCACGGCTTTCCCTCCTGGCTCTTCGGGCGTGGGAGCTGTGGCCAGAGCCTCGGCCCTACCGGAAAATGCTTCGCAGGCTGGCGCAGCGGCGCCACGTGGGCGTCGGTGGCGCCGAGGCTGATGGCCGCTGGAAAGCCCGCAGCCCCACGGTGTGTGTGGCCACGCGAGCGGCTGCCAAAGAGCTTTCCAACGAGGCACGGCTTTCCCTCCTGGCTCTTCGGGCGTGGGAGCTGTAGCCAGAGCCGCGGCCCTACCGGAAAATGCTTCCCAGGCTGGCGCGGCGGCGCCAGGTGGGCGCCGGTGGCGCCGAGGCTGACGGCCATCGCAAAGCCCGCAGCCCCATGGGCTGTGGGGCCACGCGAGCGGCTGCCAAAGAGCTTTCCAACGAGGCACGGCTTTCCCTCCTGGCTCTTCGGGCGTGGGAGCTGTGGCCAGAGCCGCGGCCCTACCGGAAAATGCTTCGGGGGCTGGCGCGGCGGCGCCAGGTGGGCGCCGGTGGCGCCGAGGCTGACGGCCGCCGCTAAGCCCGCAGCCCCACGGGGTGTGGGGCCACGCGAGCGGCTGCCAAAGAGCTTTCCAACGAGGCACGGCTTTTCCTCCTGGCTCTTCGGGCGTGGGAGCGGTGGCCAGAGATGCGGCCCTACCGGAAAATGCTTCGCAGGCTGGCGCGGCGGCGCCACATAGGTGCCGGTGGCGCCAAGGCTGACGGCCGCCGCAAAGCCCGCAGCCCCACGGGCTGTGGGGCCACGCGAGCGGCTGCCAAAGAGCTTTCCAACGAGGCACGGCTTTCCCTCCTGGCTCTTCGGGCGTGGGAGCTGTGGCCAGAGACGCGGACCGACCGGAAAATGCTTCGCAGGCTGGCGCGGCGGCGCCACTTAGGTGCCGGTGGCGCCAAGGCTGACGGCCGCCGCAAAGCCCGCAGCCCCACGGGCTGTGGGGCCACGCGAGCGGCTGCCAAAGAGCTTTCCAACGAGGCACGGCTTTCCCTCCTGGCTCTTCGGGCGTGGGAGCTGTGGCCAGAGCCGCGGCCCTACCAGAAAATGATTCGGGGGCTGGCGCGGCGGCGCCAGGTGGGCGCCGATGGCGCCGAGGCTGACGGCCGCCGCAAAGCCCGCAGCCCCACGGGCTGTGGGGCCACGCGAGCGGCTGCCAAAGAGCTTTCCAACGAGGCACGGCTTTCCCTCCTGGCTCTTCGGGCGTGGGAGCTGTGGCCAGAGCCGCGGCCCTACCGGAAAATGCTTCGGCGGCTGGCGCGGCGGCGCCAGGTGGGCGCCGGTGGCGCCGAGGCTGACGGCCGCCGCAAAGCCCGCAGCCCCACGGGCTGTGGGGCCACGCGAGTGGCTGCCAAAGAGCTTTCCAACGAGGCACGGCTTTCCCTCCTGGCTCTTCGGGCGTGGGAGCTGTGGCCAGAGACGCGGCCCTACTGGAAAATGCTTCGGGGGCTGGCGCGGCGGCGCCAGGTGGCCGCCGGTGGCGCCGTGGCTGATGGCCGCCGGAAAGCCCGCAGCCCCACGGTGTGTGTGGCCACGCGAGCGGCTGCCAAAGAGCTTTCCAACGAGGCACGGCTTTCCCTCCTGGCTCTTCGGGCGTGGGAGCTGTGGCCAGAGCCTCGGCCCTACCGGAAAATGCTTCGCAGGCTGGCGCAGCGGCGCCACGTGGGCGTCGGTGGCGCCGAGGCTGATGGCCGCTGGAAAGCCCGCAGCCCCACGGTGTGTGTGGCCACGCGAGCGGCTGCCAAAGAGCTTTCCAACGAGGCACGGCTTTCCCTCCTGGCTCTTCGGGCGTGGGAGCTGTAGCCAGAGCCGCGGCCCTACCGGAAAATGCTTCCCAGGCTGGCGCGGCGGCGCCAGGTGGGCGCCGGTGGCGCCGAGGCTGACGGCCATCGCAAAGCCCGCAGCCCCATGGGCTGTGGGGCCACGCGAGCGGCTGCCAAAGAGCTTTCCAACGAGGCACGGCTTTCCCTCCTGGCTCTTCGGGCGTGGGAGCTGTGGCCAGAGCCGCGGCCCTACCGGAAAATGCTTCGGGGGCTGGCGCGGCGGCGCCAGGTGGGCGCCGATGGCGCCGAGGCTGACGGCCGCCTCAAAGCCCGCAGCCCCACGGGGTGTGGGGCCACGCGAGCGGCTGCCAAAGAGCTTTCCAACGAGGCACGGCTTTCCCTCCTGGCTCTTCGGGCGTGGGAGCTGTGGCCAGAGCCGCGGCCCTACCGGAAAATGCTTCGGGGGCTGGCGCGGCGGCGCCAGGTGGGCGCCGGTGGCGCCGAGGCTGACGGCCGCCGCAAAGCCCGCAGCCCCACGGGCTGTGGGGCCACGCGAGCGGCTGCCAAAGAGCTTTCCAACGAGGCACGGCTTTCCCTCCTGGCTCTTCGGGCGTGGGAGCTGTGGCCAGAGCCGCGGCCCTACCGGAAAATGCTTCGCAGGCTGGCGCGGCGGCGCCAGGTGGGCGGCGGTGTCGCCGAGGCTGACAGCCGCCGCAATGCCCGCAGCCCCACGGGCTGTGGGGCCACGCGAGCGGCTGCCAAAGAGCTTTCCAACGAGGCACGGCTTTCCCTCCTGGCTCTTCGGGCGTGGGAGCTGTGGCCAGAGACGCGGCCCTACCGGAAAATGCTTCGCCGGCTGGCGCGGCGGCGTCAGGTGGGCGCCGGTGGCGCCAAGGCTGACGGCCGCCGCAAAGCCCGCAGCCCCACGGGCTGTGGGGCCACGCGAGCAGCTGCCAAAGAGCTTTCCAACGAGGCACGGCTTTCCCTCCTGGCTCTTCGGGCGTGGGAGCTGTGGCCAGAGCCGCGGCCCTACCGGAAAATGCTTCGGGGTCTGGCGCGGCGGAGCCAGGTGGTCGCCGGTGGCGCCGAGGCTGACGGCCGCCGCAAAGCCCGCAGCCCCACGGGCTGTGGGGCCACGCGAGCGGATGCCAAAGAGCTTTCCAACGAGGCACGGCTTTCCCTCCTGGCTCTTCGGGCGTGGGAGCTGCGGCCAGAGAAGCGGCCCTACCGGAAAATGCTTCGCAGTCTGGCGCGGCGGCTCCAGGTGGGCGCCGGTGGCGCCGAGGCTGACGGCCGCCGCAAAGCCCGCAGCCCCATGGACTGTGGGGCCACGCGAGCGGCTGCCAAAGAGCTTTCCAACGAGGCACGGCTTTCCCTCCTGGCTCTTCGGGCGTGGGAGCTGTGGCCAGAGACGCGGCCCTACCGGAAAATGCTTCGGGGGCTGGCGCGGCGGTGCCAGGTGGGCGCCGGTGGCTCCGAGGCTGACGGCCGCCGCAAAGCCCGCAGCCCCACGGGCTGTGGGGCCACGCGAGCGGCTGCCAAAGAGCTTTCCAACGAGGCATGGCTTTCCCTCCTGGCTCTTCGGGCGTGGGAGCTGTGGCCAGAGCCGCGGCCCTACCGGAAAATGCTTCGCAGGCTGGCGCGGCGGCGCCACGTGGGTGCCGGTGGCGCCGAGGCTGACGGCCGCCGCAAAGCCCGCAGCCCCACGGGCTGTGGGGCCACGCGAGCGGCTGCCAAAGAGCTTTCCAACGAGGCACGGCTTTCCCTCCTGGCTCTTCGGGCGTGGGAGCTGTGGCCAGAGACTCGGCCCTACCGGAAAATTCTTCGCAGGCTGGCGCGGCGGCGCCACATAGGCGCCGGTGGCGCCGAGGCTGACGGCCGCCGCAAAGCCCGCAGCCCCACGGGCTGTGGGGCCACGCGAGCGGCTGCCAAAGAGCTTTCCAACGAGGCACGACTTTCCCTCCTGGCTCTTCGGGCGTGGGAGCTGTGGCCAGAGCCGCGGCCCTACTGGAAAATGCTTCGCAGGCTGGCGCAGCGGTGCCACGTGGGCGTCGGTGGCGCCGAGGCTGATGGCCACCGCAAAGCCCGCAGCCCCACGGACTGTGGGGCCACGCGAGCGGCTGCCAAAGAGCTTTCCAACGAGGCACGGCTTTCCCTCCTGGCTCTTCGGGCGTGGGAGCTGTGGCCAGAGACGCGGCCCTACCGGAAAATGCTTCGCAGGCTGGCGCGGCGGCGCCACGTGGGCGTCGGTGGCGCCGAGGCTGATGGCCGCCGGAAAGCCTGCAGCCCCACGGTGTGTGTGGCCACGCGAGCGGCTGCCAAAGAGCTTTCCAACGAGGCACGGCTTTCCCTCCTGGCTCTTCGGGCGTGGGAGCTGTGGCCAGAGCCTCGGCCCTACCGGAAAATGCTTCGCAGGCTGGCGCAGCGGCGCCACGTGGGCGTCGGTGGCGCCGAGGCTGATGGCCGCTGGAAAGCCCGCAGCCCCACGGTGTGTGTGGCCACGCGAGCGGCTGCCAAAGAGCTTTCCAACGAGGCACGGCTTTCCCTCCTGGCTCTTCGGGCGTGGGAGCTGTAGCCAGAGCCGCGGCCCTACCGGAAAATGCTTCCCAGGCTGGCGCGGCGGCGCCAGGTGGGCGCCGGTGGCGCCGAGGCTGACGGCCATCGCAAAGCCCGCAGCCCCATGGGCTGTGGGGCCACGCGAGCGGCTGCCAAAGAGCTTTCCAACGAGGCACGGCTTTCCCTCCTGGCTCTTCGGGCGTGGGAGCTGTGGCCAGAGCCGCGGCCCTACCGGAAAATGCTTCGGGGGCTGGCGCGGCGGCGCCAGGTGGGCGCCGGTGGCGCCGAGGCTGACGGCCGCCGCTAAGCCCGCAGCCCCACGGGGTGTGGGGCCACGCGAGCGGCTGCCAAAGAGCTTTCCAACGAGGCACGGCTTTCCCTCCTGGCTCTTCGGGCGTGGGAGCTGTGGCCAGAGACGCGGCCCTACCGGAAAATGCTTTTGGGGCTGTCGTGGCGGCGCCAGGTGGGCGCCGGAGGCGCCGAGGCTGACGGCCGCCGCAAAGCCCGCAGCCCCACGGGCTGTGGGGCCACGCGAGCGGCTGCCAAAGAGCTTTCCAACGAGGCACGGCTTTCCCTCCTGGCTCTTCGGGCGTGGGAGCTGTGGCCAGAGCCGCGGCCCTACCGGAAAATGCTTCGGGGGCTGGCGCGGCGGCGCCAGGTGGGCGCCGGTGGCGCCGAGGCTGACGGCCGCCGCAAAGCCCACAGCCCCACGGGGTGTGGGGCCACGCGAGCGGCTGCCAAAGAGCTTTCCAACGAGGCACGGCTTTCCCTCCTGGCTCTTCGGGCGTGGGAGCTGTGGCCAGAGCCGCGGCCCTACCGGAAAATGCTTTGCAGGCTGGCGCGGCGGCGCCAGGTGGGCGCCGGTGGGGCCGAGGCTGACGGCCGCCGCAAAGCCCGCAGCCCCACGGGCTGTGGGGCCACGCGAGCGGCTGCCAAAGGGCTTTCCAATGAGGCACGGCTTTTCCTCCTGGCTCTTCGGGCGTGGGAGCGGTGGCCAGAGATGCGGCCCTACCGGAAAATGCTTCGCAGGCTGGCGCGGCGGTGCTACGTAGGCTCCGGTGGCGCCAAGGCTGACGGCCGCCGCAAAGCCCGCAGCCCCACGGGGTGTGGGGCCACGCGAGCGGCTGCCAAAGAGCTTTCCAACGAGGCACGGCTTTCCCTCCTGGCTCTTCGGGCGTGGGAGCTGTGGCCAGAGCCGCGGCCCTACCAGAAAATGATTCGGGGGCTGGCGCGGCGGCGCCAGGTGGGCGCCGATGGCGCCGAGGCTGACGGCCGCCGCAAAGCCCGCAGCCCCACGGGCTGTGGGGCCACGCGAGCGGCTGCCAAAGAGCTTTCCAACGAGGCACGGCTTTCCCTCCTGGCTCTTCGGGCGTGGGAGCTGTGGCCAGAGCCGCGGCCCTACCGGAAAATGCTTCGGCGGCTGGCGCGGCGGCGCCAGGTGGGCGCCGGTGGCGCCGAGGCTGACGGCCGCCGCAAAGCCCGCAGCCCCACGGGCTGTGGGGCCACGCGAGTGGCTGCCAAAGAGCTTTCCAACGAGGCACGGCTTTCCCTCCTGGCTCTTCGGGCGTGGGAGCTGTGGCCAGAGACGCGGCCCTACTGGAAAATGCTTCGGGGGCTGGCGCGGCGGCGCCAGGTGGCCGCCGGTGGCGCCGTGGCTGACGGCCTCCGCAAAGCCCGCAGCCCCACAGGCTGTGGGGCCACGCGAGCGGCTGCCAAAGAGCTTTCCAACGAGGCACGGCTTTCCCTCCTGGCTCTTCGGGCGTGGGAGCTGTGGCCAGAGCCGCGGCCCTACCGGAAAATGCTTCGCAGGCTGGCGCGGCGGCGCCAGGTGGGCGCCGGTGGCGCCGAGGCTGACGGCCGCCGCAAAGCCCGCAGCCCCACGGGCTGTGGGGCCACGCGAGCGGCTGCCAAAGAGCTTTCCAACGAGGCACGGCTTTCCCTCCTGGCTCTTCGGGCGTGGGAGCTGTGGCCAGAGACGCGGCCCTACCGGAAAATGCTTCGCAGGCTGGCGCGGCGGCGCCAGGTGGGCGCCGATGGCGCCGAGGCTGACGGCCGCCGCAAAGCCCGCAGCCCCACGGGCTGTGGGGCCACGCGAGCGGCCGCCAAAGAGCTTTCCAACGAGGCACGGCTTTCCCTCCTGGCTCTTCGGGCGTGGGAGCTGTGGCCAGAGCCGCGGCCCTACCGGAAAATGCTTCGGGGGCTGGCGCGGCGGCGCCAGGTGGGTGCCGGTGGCGCCGAGGCTGACGGCCGCCGCAAAGCCCGCAGCCCCACGGGCTGTGGGGCCACGCGAGCGGCTGCCAAAGAGCTTTCCAACGAGGCACGGCTTTCCCTCCTGGCTCTTCGGGCGTGGGAGCTGTGGCCAGAGCCGCGGCCCTACCGGAAAATGCTTTTGGGGCTGGCACGGCGGCACCAGGTGGGCGCCGATGGCGCCGAGGCTGACGGCCGCCGCAAAGCCCGCAGCCCCACGGGCTGTGGGGCCACGCGAGCGGCTGCCAAAGGGCTTTCCAACGAGGCACAGCTTTTCCTCCTGGCTCTTCGGGCCTGGGAGCGGTGGCCAGAGATGCGGCCCTACTGGAAAATGCTTCGCAGGCTGGCGCGGCGGTGCTACGTAGGCGCCGGTGGCGCCGAGGCTGACGGCTGACAGAAAGCCTGCAGCCCCACGGGGTGTGGGACCACGCGAGCGGCTGCCAAAGAGCTTTCCAACGAGGCACGGCTTTCCCTCCTGGCTCTTCGGGCGTGGGAGCTGTGGCCAGAGACGCGAACCTACCGGAAAATGCTTCGCAGGCTGGCGCGGCGGCGCCACATAGGTGCCGGTGGCGCCAAGGCTGACGGCTGCCGCAAAGCCCGCAGCCCCATGGGCTGTGGGGCCACGCGAGCGGCTGCCAAAGAGCTTTCCAACGAGGCACGGCTTTCCCTCCTGGCTCTTCGGGCGTGGGAGCTGTGGCCAGAGCCGCGGCCCTACCGGAAAATGATTCGGGGGCTGGCGCGGCGGCGCCAGGTGGGCGCCGATGGCGCCGAGGCTGACGGCCGCCGCAAAGCCCGCAGCCCCACGGGCTGTGGGGCCACGCGAGCGGCTGCCAAAGAGCTTTGCAACGAGGCACGGCTTTCCCTCCTGGCTCTTCGGGCGTGGGAGCTGTGGCCAGAGCCGCGGCCCTACCGGAAAATGCTTCGGCGGCTGGCGCGGCGGCGCCAGGTGGGCGCCGGTGGCGCCGAGGCTGACGGCCGCCGCAAAGCCCGCAGCCCCACGGGCTGTGGGGCCACGCGAGCGGCTGCCAAAGAGCTTTCCAACGAGGCACGGCTTTCCCTCCTGGCTCTTCGGGCGTGGGAGCTGTGGCCAGAGCCGCGGCCCTACCGGAAAATGCTTTTGGGGCTGTCGTGGCGGCGCCAGGTGGGCGCCGGTGGGGCCGAGGCTGACGGCCGCCGCAAAGCCCGCAGCCCCACGGGCTGTGGGGCCACGCGAGCGGCTGCCAAAGAGCTTTCCAACGAGGCACGGCTTTCCCTCCTGGCTCTTCGGTCGTGGGAGCTGTGGCCAGAGACGCGGCCCTACCAGAAAATGCTCCGGGGGCTGGCGCGGCGGCTCCAGGTGGGCGCCGGTGGCGCCGAGGCTGACGTCCGCCGCAAAGCCCGCAGCCCCACGGGCTGTGGGGCCACGCGAGTGGCTGCCAAAGAGCTTTCCAACGAGGCACGGCTTTCCCTCCTGGCTCTTCGGGCGTGGGAGCTGTGGCCAGAGCCGCGGCCCTACCGGAAAATGCTTCGGGGGCTGGCTCAGCGGCGCCACGTGGGCGTCGGTGGCGCCGAGGCTGATGGCCGCCGCAAAGCCCGCAGCCCCACGGTGTGTGGGGCCATGCGAGCGGCTGCCAAAGAGCTTTCCAACGAGGCACGGCTTTCCCTCCTGGCTCTTCGGGCGTGGGAGCTGTGGCCAGAGACGCGGCCCTACCGGAAAATGCTTCGGGGGCTGGCGCGGCGGCGCCAGGTGGGCGCCGGTGGCGCCGAGGCTGACGGCCGCCGCAAAGCCTGCAGCCCCACGGGCTGTGGGGCCACGCGAGCGGCTGCCAAAGAGCTTTCCAACGAGGCACGGCTTTCCCTCCTGGCTCTTCGGGCGTGGGAGCTGTGGCCAGAGCCGCGGCCCTACCGGAAAATGCTTCGGCGGCTGGCGCGGCGGCGCCAGGTGGGCGCCGGTGGCGCCGAGGCTGACGGCCGCCGCAAAGCCCGCAGCCCCACGGGCTGTGGGGCCACGCGAGCGGCTGCCAAAGTGCTTTCCAACGAGGCACGGCTTTCCCTCCTGGCTCTTCGGGCGTGGGAGCTGTGGCCAGAGACGCGGCCCTACCGGAAAATGCTTCGGTGGCTGGTGCGGCAGCGCCAGGTGGGCGCCGGTGGCGCCGAGGCTGACGGCCGCCGCAAAGCCCGCAGCCCCACGGGCTGTGGGGCCACGCGAGCGGCTGCCAAAGAGCTTTCCAACGAGGCATGGCTTTCCCTCCTCACTCTTCGGGTGTGGGAGCTTTGGCCAGAGACGCGGCCCTACCGGAAAATGCTTCGGGGGCTGGCGCGGCGGCGTCACGTGGGCGCCGGTGGCGCCGAGGCTGACGGCCGCCGGAAAGCCCGCAGCCCCACGGGCTGTGGGGCCACGCGAGCGGCTGCCAAAGAGCTTTGCAACGAGGCACGGCTTTCCCTCCTGGCTCTTCGGGCGTGGGAGCTGTGGCCAGAGCCGCGGCCCTACCGGAAAATGCTTCGGGGGCTGGCGCGGCGGCGCCAGGTGGGCGCCGGTGGCGCCGAGGCTGACGGCCGCCGCAAAGCCCGCAGCCCCACGGGCTGTGGGGCCACGCGAGCGGCTGCCAAAGAGCTTTCCAACGAGGCACGGCTTTCCCTCCTGGCTCTTCGGGCGTGGGAGCTGTGGCCAGAGCCGCGGCCCTACCGGAAAATGCTTCGCAGGCTGGCGCGGCGGCGCCACGTGGGCGCCGGTGGCGCCGAGGCTGACGGCCGCCGCAAAGCCCGCAGCCCCACGGGCTGTGGGGCCACGCGAGCGGCTGCCAAAGTGCTTTCCAACGAGGCACGGCATTCCCTCCTGGCTCTTCGGGCGTGGGAGCTGTGGCCAGAGCCGCGGCCCTACCGGAAAATGCTTCGGGGGCTGGCGCGGCGGCGCCAGGTGGGCGCCGGTGGCGCCGAGGCTGACGGCCGCCGCAAAGCCCGCAGCCCCACGGGCTGTGGGGCCACGCGAGCGGCTGCCAAAGAGCTTTCCAACGAGGCACGGCTTTCCCTCCTGGCTCTTCGGGCGTGGGAGCTGTGGCCAGAGCTGCGGCCCTACCGGAAAATGCTTCGGGGGCTGGCGCGGCGGCGCCAGGTGGGCGCCGGTGGCGCCGAGGCTGACGGCCGCCGCAAAGCCCGCAGCCCCACGGGCTGTGGGGCCACGCGAGCGGCTGCCAAAGAGCTTTCCAACGAGGCACGGCTTTCCCTCCTGGCTCTTCGGGCGTGGGAGCTGTGGCCAGAGCCGCGGCCCTACCGGAAAATGCTTCGCAGGCTGGCGCGGCGGCGCCAGGTGGGCGCCGGTGGGGCCGAGGCTGACGGCCGCCGGAAAGCCCGCAGCCCCACGGGCTGTGGGGCCACGCGAGCGGCTGCCAAAGAGCTTTCCAACGAGGCACGGCTTTTCCTCCTGGCTCTTCGGGCGTGGGAGCGGTGGCCAGAGACGCGGCCCTACCGGAAAATGCTTCGCAGGCTGGCGCGGCGGTGCTACGTAGGCTCCGGTGGCGCCGAGGCTGACGGCCGCCGCAAAGCCCGCAGCCCCACGGGCTGTGGGGCCACGCGAGCGGCTGCCAAAGAGCTTTCCAACGAGGCATGGCTTTCCCTCCTGGCTCTTCGGGCGTGGGAGCTGTGGCCAGAGCCGCAGCCCTACCGGAAAATGCTTCGGGGGCTGGCGCGGCGGCGCCAGGTGGGCGCCGATGGCGCCGAGGCTGACGGCCGCCGCAAAGCCCGCAGCCCCACGGGCTGTGGGGCCACGCGAGCGGCTGCCAAAGAGCTTTCCAACGAGGCACGGCTTTCCCTCCTGGCTCTTCGGGCGTGGGAGCTGTGGCCAGAGCCGCGGCCCTACCGGAAAATGCTTTTGGGGTGTCGTGGCGGCGCCAGGTGGGCGCCGGTGGCGCCGAGGCTGACGGCCGCCGCAAAGCCCGCAGCCCCACGGGCTGTGGGGCCACGCGAGTGGCTGCCAAAGAGATTTCCAACGAGGCACGGCTTTCCCTCCTGGCTCTTCGGGCGTGGGAGCTGTGGCCAGAGACGCGGCCCTACTGGAAAATGCTTCGCAGGCTGGCGCGGCGGCGCCAGGTGGCCGCCGGTGGCGCCGAGGCTGACGGCCGCCGCAAAGCCCGCAGCCCCACAGGCTGTGGGGCCACGCGAGCGGCTGCCAAAGAGCTTTCCAATGAGGCACGGCTTTCCCTCCTGGCTCTTCGGGCGTGGGAGCTGTGGCCAGAGCCGCGGCCCTACTGGAAAATGCTTTTGGGGCTGTCGTGGCGGCGCCAGGTGGGCGCCGGTGGCGCCGAGGCTGACGGCCGCCGCAAAGCCCGCAGCCCCACGGGCTGTGGGGCCACGCGAGCGGCTGCCAAAGAGCTTTCCAACGAGGCACGGCTTTCCCTCCTGGCTCTTCGGGCGTGGGAGCTGTGGCCAGAGCCACGGCCCTACCGGAAAATGCTTCGGGGGCTGGCGCGGCGGCGCCAGGTGGGCGCCGGTGGCGCCGAGGCTGACGGCCGCCGCAAAGCCCGCAGCCCCACGGGGTGTGGGGCCACGCGAGCGGCCGCCAAAGAGCTTTCCAACGAGGCACGGCTTTCCCTCCTGGCTCTTCGGGCGTGGGAGCTGTGGCCAGAGACTCGGCCCTACCAGAAAATGCTTCGCAGGCTGGCGCGGCGGCTCCAGGTGGGCGCCGGTGGCGCCGAGGCTGACGGCCGCCGCAAAGCCCGCAGCCCCACGGGCTGTGGGGCCACGCGAGCGGCTGCCAAAGAGCTTTCCAACGAGGCACGGCTTTCCCTCCTGGCTCTTCGGGCGTGGGAGCTGTGGCCAGAGCCGCGGCCCTACCGGAAAATGCTTCGGGGGCTGGCGCGGCGGCGCCAGGTGGGCGCCGGTGGCGCCGAGGCTGACGGCCGCCGCAAAGCCCGCAGCCCCACGGGCTGTGGGGCCACGCGAGCGGCTGCCAAAGAGCTTTCCAACGAGGCACGGCTTTCCCTCCTGGCTCTTCGGGCGTGGGAGCTGTGGCCAGAGCCGCGGCCCTACCGGAAAATGCTTCGCAGGCTGGCGCGGCGGCGCCAGGTGGGCGGCGGTGTCGCCGAGGCTGACAGCCGCCGCAATGCCCGCAGCCCCACGGGCTGTGGGGCCACGCGAGCGGCTGCCAAAGAGCTTTCCAACGAGGCACGGCTTTCCCTCCTGGCTCTTCGGGCGTGGGAGCTGTGGCCAGAGACGCGGCCCTACCGGAAAATGCTTCGCAGGCTGGCGCGGCGGCGCCAGGTGGGCGCCGGTGGGGCCGAGGCTGACGGCCGCCGGAAAGCCCGCAGCCCCACGGGCTGTGGGGCCACGCGAGCGGCTGCCAAAGAGCTTTCCAACGAGGCACGGCTTTTCCTCCTGGCTCTTCGGGCGTGGGAGCGGTGGCCAGAGACGCGGCCCTACCGGAAAATGCTTCGCAGGCTGGCGCGGCGGTGCTACGTAGGCTCCGGTGGCGCCGAGGCTGACGGCCGCCGCAAAGCCCGCAGCCCCACGGGCTGTGGGGCCACGCGAGCGGCTGCCAAAAAGCTTTCCAACGAGGCATGGCTTTCCCTCCTGGCTCTTCGGGCGTGGGAGCTGTGGCCAGAGCCGCAGCCCTACCGGAAAATGCTTCGGGGGCTGGCGCGGCGGCGCCAGGTGGGCGCCGATGGCGCCGAGGCTGACGGCCGCCGCAAAGCCCGCAGCCCCACGGGCTGTGGGGCCACGCGAGCGGCTGCCAAAGAGCTTTCCAATGAGGCACGGCTTTCCCTCCTGGCTCTTCGGGCGTGGGAGCTGTGGCCAGAGACGCGGCCCTACCGGAAAATGCTTTTGGGGTGTCGTGGCGGCGCCAGGTGGGCGCCGGTGGCGCCGAGGCTGACGGCCGCCGCAAAGCCCGCAGCCCCACGGGCTGTGGGGCCACGCGAGTGGCTGCCAAAGAGATTTCCAACGAGGCACGGCTTTCCCTCCTGGCTCTTCGGGCGTGGGAGCTGTGGCCAGAGACGCGGCCCTACTGGAAAATGCTTCGCAGGCTGGCGCGGCGGCGCCAGGTGGCCGCCGGTGGCGCCGAGGCTGACGGCCGCCGCAAAGCCCGCAGCCCCACAGGCTGTGGGGCCACGCGAGCGGCTGCCAAAGAGCTTTCCAATGAGGCACGGCTTTCCCTCCTGGCTCTTCGGGCGTGGGAGCTGTGGCCAGAGCCGCGGCCCTACTGGAAAATGCTTTTGGGGCTGTCGTGGCGGCGCCAGGTGGGCGCCGGTGGCGCCGAGGCTGACGGCCGCCGCAAAGCCCGCAGCCCCACGGGCTGTGGGGCCACGCGAGCGGCTGCCAAAGAGCTTTCCAACGAGGCACGGCTTTCCCTCCTGGCTCTTCGGGCGTGGGAGCTGTGGCCAGAGCCACGGCCCTACCGGAAAATGCTTCGGGGGCTGGCGCGGCGGCGCCAGGTGGGCGCCGGTGGCGCCGAGGCTGACGGCCGCCGCAAAGCCCGCAGCCCCACGGGGTGTGGGGCCACGCGAGCGGCCGCCAAAGAGCTTTCCAACGAGGCACGGCTTTCCCTCCTGGCTCTTCGGGCGTGGGAGCTGTGGCCAGAGACTCGGCCCTACCAGAAAATGCTTCGCAGGCTGGCGCGGCGGCTCCAGGTGGGCGCCGGTGGCGCCGAGGCTGACGGCCGCCGCAAAGCCCGCAGCCCCACGGGCTGTGGGGCCACGCGAGCGGCTGCCAAAGAGCTTTCCAACGAGGCACGGCTTTCCCTCCTGGCTCTTCGGGCGTGGGAGCTGTGGCCAGAGCCGCGGCCCTACCGGAAAATGCTTCGGGGGCTGGCGCGGCGGCGCCAGGTGGGCGCCGGTGGCGCCGAGGCTGACGGCCGCCGCAAAGCCCGCAGCCCCACGGGCTGTGGGGCCACGCGAGCGGCTGCCAAAGAGCTTTCCAACGAGGCACGGCTTTCCCTCCTGGCTCTTCGGGCGTGGGAGCTGTGGCCAGAGCCGCGGCCCTACCGGAAAATGCTTCGCAGGCTGGCGCGGCGGCGCCAGGTGGGCGGCGGTGTCGCCGAGGCTGACAGCCGCCGCAATGCCCGCAGCCCCACGGGCTGTGGGGCCACGCGAGCGGCTGCCAAAGAGCTTTCCAACGAGGCACGGCTTTCCCTCCTGGCTCTTCGGGCGTGGGAGCTGTGGCCAGAGACGCGGCCCTACCGGAAAATGCTTCGCCGGCTGGCGCGGCGGCGTCAGGTGGGCGCCGGTGGCGCCAAGGCTGACGGCCGCCGCAAAGCCCGCAGCCCCACGGGCTGTGGGGCCACGCGAGCAGCTGCCAAAGAGCTTTCCAACGAGGCACGGCTTTCCCTCCTGGCTCTTCGGGCGTGGGAGCTGTGGCCAGAGCCGCGGCCCTACCGGAAAATGCTTCAGGGGCTGGCGCGGCGGAGCCAGGTGGTCGCCGGTGGCGCCGAGGCTGACGGCCGCCGCAAAGCCCGCAGCCCCACGGGCTGTGGGGCCACGCGAGCGGATGCCAAAGAGCTTTCCAACGAGGCACGGCTTTCCCTCCTGGCTCTTCGGGCGTGGGAGCTGCGGCCAGAGCCGCGGCCCTACCGGAAAATGCTTCGCAGGCTGGCGCGGCGGCGACAGGTGGGCGCCGGTGGCGCCGAGGCTGACGGCCGCCGCAAAGCCCACAGCCCCATGGACTGTGGGGCCACGCGAGCGGCTGCCAAAGAGCTTTCCAACGAGGCACGGCTTTCCCTCCTGGCTCTTCGGGCGTGGGAGCTGTGGCCAGAGACGCGGCCCTACCGGAAAATGCTTCGGGGGCTGGCGCGGCGGTGCCAGGTGGGCGCCGGTGGCGCCGAGGCTGACGGCCGCCGCAAAGCCCGCAGCCCCACCGGCTGTGGGGCCACGCGAGCGGCTGCCAAAGAGCTTTCCAACGAGGCACGGCTTTCCCTCCTGGCTCTTCGGGCGTGGGAGCTGTGGCCAGAGCCGCGGCCCTACCGGAAAATGCTTCGGGGGCTGGCGCGGCGGCGCCAGGTGGTCGCCGGTGGCGCCGAGGCTGACGGCCGCCGCAAAGCCCGCAGCCCCACGGGCTGTGGGGCCACGCGAGCGGATGCCAAAGAGCTTTCCAACGAGGCACGGCTTTCCCTCCTGGCTCTTCGGGCGTGGGAGCTGCGGCCAGAGCCGCGGCCCTACCGGAAAATGCTTCGCAGGCTGGCGCGGCGGCGACAGGTGGGCGCCGGTGGCGCCGAGGCTGACGGCCGCCGCAAAGCCCACAGCCCCATGGACTGTGGGGCCACGCGAGCGGCTGCCAAAGAGCTTTCCAACGAGGCACGGCTTTCCCTCCTGGCTCTTCGGGCGTGGGAGCTGTGGCCAGAGACGCGGCCCTACCGGAAAATGCTTCGGGGGCTGGCGCGGCGGTGCCAGGTGGGCGCCGGTGGCGCCGAGGCTGACGGCCGCCGCAAAGCCCGCAGCCCCACCGGCTGTGGGGCCACGCGAGCGGCTGCCAAAGAGCTTTCCAACGAGGCACGGCTTTCCCTCCTGGCTCTTCGGGCGTGGGAGCTGTGGCCAGAGCCGCGGCCCTACCGGAAAATGCTTCGGGGGCTGGCGCGGCGGCGCCCGGTGGGCGCCGGTGGCGCCGAGGCTGACGGCTGACAGAAAGCCCGCAGCCCCACGGGCTGTGGGGCCACGCGAGCGGCTGCCAAAGAGCTTTCCAACGAGGCACAGCTTTCCATCCTGGCTCTTCGGGCGTGGGAGCTGTGGCCAGAGACGCGGCCCTACCGGAAAATGCTTCGGGGGCTGGCGCGGCGGCGCCACGTGGGCGCCGGTGGCGCCGAGGCTGACGGCCGCTGCAAAGCTCGCAGCCCCACGGGCTGTGGGGCCACGCGAGCGGCTGCCAAAGAGCTTTCCAACGAGGCACAGCTTTCCATCCTGGCTCTTCGGGCGTGGGAGCTGTGGCCAGAGCCGCGGCCCTACCGGAAAATGATTCACAGGCTGGCGCGGCAGCGCTACGTAGGCGTCGGTGGCGCCGAGGCTGACGGCCGCCGCAAAGCCCGCAGCCCCACGGGCTGTGGGGCCACGCGAGCGGCTGCCAAAGAGCTTTCCAACGAGGCACGGCTTTCCCTCCTGGCTCTTCGGGCGTGGGAGCTGTGGCCAGAGCCGCGGCCCTACCGGAAAATGCTTCGCAGGCTGGCGCGGCGGCGCCACATAGGCGCCGGTGGCGCCGAGGCTGACGGCCGCCGCAAAGCCCGCAGCCCCACGGGCTGTGGGGCCACGCGAGCGGCTGCCAAAGTGCTTTCCAACGAGGCACGACTTTCCCTCCTGGCTCTTCGGGCGTGGGAGCTGTGGCCAGAGCCGCGGCCCTACTGGAAAATGCTTCGCAGGCTGGCGCAGCGGTGCCACGTGGGCGTCGGTGGCGCCGAGGCTGATGGCCACCGCAAAGCCCGCAGCCCCACGGGCTGTGGGGCCACGCGAGCGGCTGCCAAAGAGCTTTCCAACGAGGCACGGCTTTCCCTCCTGGCTCTTCGGGCGTGGGAGCTGTGGCCAGAGACGCGGCCCTACCGGAAAATGCTTCGCAGGCTGGCGCGGCGGCGCCACGTGGGCGTCGGTGGCGCCGAGGCTGATGGCCGCCGGAAAGCCCGCAGCCCCACGGTGTGTGTGGCCACGCGAGCGGCTGCCAAAGAGCTTTCCAACGAGGCACGGCTTTCCCTCCTGGCTCTTCGGGCGTGGGAGCTGTGGCCAGAGCCTCGGCCCTACCGGAAAATGCTTCGCAGGCTGGCGCAGCGGCGCCACGTGGGCGTCGGTGGCGCCGAGGCTGATGGCCGCTGGAAAGCCCGCAGCCCCACGGTGTGTGTGGCCACGCGAGCGGCTGCCAAAGAGCTTTCCAACGAGGCACGGCTTTCCCTCCTGGCTCTTCGGGCGTGGGAGCTGTAGCCAGAGCCGCGGCCCTACCGGAAAATGCTTCCCAGGCTGGCGCGGCGGCGCCAGGTGGGCGCCGGTGGCGCCGAGGCTGACGGCCGCCGCTAAGCCCGCAGCCCCACGGGCTGTGGGGCCACGCGAGCGGCTGCCAAAGAGCTTTCCAACGAGGCACGGCTTTCCCTCCTGGCTCTTCGGGCGTGGGAGCTGTGGCCAGAGCCGCGGCCCTACCGGAAAATGCTTTTGGGGCTGTCGTGGCGGCGCCAGGTGGGCGCCGGAGGCGCCGAGGCTGACGGCCGCCGCAAAGCCCGCAGCCCCACGGGCTGTGGGGCCACGCGAGCGGCTGCCAAAGAGCTTTCCAACGAGGCACGGCTTTCCCTCCTGGCTCTTCGGGCGTGGGAGCTGTGGCCAGAGCCGCGGCCCTACCGGAAAATGCTTCGGCGGCTGGCGCGGCGGCGCCAGGTGGGCGCCGGTGGCGCCGAGGCTGACGGCCGCCGCAAAGCCCGCAGCCCCACGGGCTGTGGGGCCACGCGAGCGGCTGCCAAAGAGCTTTCCAACGAGGCACGGCTTTCCCTCCTGGCTCTTCGGGCGTGGGAGCTGTGGCCAGAGCCGCGGCCCTACCGGAAAATGCTTCGCAGGCTGGCGCGGCGGCGCCAGGTGGGCGCCGGTGGGGCCGAGGCTGACGGCCGCCGCAAAGCCCGCAGCCCCACGGGCTGTGGGGCCACGCGAGCGGCTGCCAAAGGGCTTTCCAATGAGGCACGGCTTTTCCTCCTGGCTCTTCGGGCGTGGGAGCGGTGGCCAGAGATGCGTCCCTACCGGAAAATGCTTCGCAGGCTGGCGCGGCGGTGCTACGTAGGCTCCGGTGGCGCCGAGGCTGACGGCTGACAGGAAGCCCGCAGCCCCACGGGCTGTGGGGCCACGCGAGCGGCTGCCAAAGAGCTTTCCAACGAGGCACGGCTTTCCCTCCTGGCTCTTCGGGCGTGGGAGCTGTGGCCAGAGACGCGGACCGACCGGAAAATGCTTCGCAGGCTGGCGCGTCGGCGCCACATAGGTGCCGGTGGCGCCAAGGCTGACGGCCGCCGCAAAGCCCGCAGCCCCACGGGGTGTGGGGCCACGCGAGCGGCTGCCAAAGAGCTTTCCAACGAGGCACGGCTTTCCCTCCTGGCTCTTCGGGCGTGGGAGCTGTGGCCAGAGCCGCGGCCCTACCAGAAAATGATTCAGGGGCTGGCGCGGCGGCGCCAGGTGGGCGCCGATGGCGCCGAGGCTGACGGCCGCCGCAAAGCCCGCAGCCCCACGGGCTGTGGGGCCACGCGAGCGGCTGCCAAAGAGCTTTCCAACGAGGCACGGCTTTCCCTCCTGGCTCTTCGGGCGTGGGAGCTGTGGCCAGAGCCGCGGCCCTACCGGAAAATGCTTCGGCGGCTGGCGCGGCGGCGCCAGGTGGGCGCCGGTGGCGCCGAGGCTGACGGCCGCCGCAAAGCCCGCAGCCCCACGGGCTGTGGGGGCACGCGAGTGGCTGCCAAAGAGCTTTCCAACGAGGCACGGCTTTCCCTCCTGGCTCTTCGGGCGTGGGAGCTGTGGCCAGAGACGCGGCCCTACTGGAAAATGCTTCGGGGGCTGGCGCGGCGGCGCCAGGTGGCCGCTGGTGGCGCCGTGGCTGACGGCCGCCGCAAAGCCCGCAGCCCCACAGGCTGTGGGGCCACGCGAGCGGCTGCCAAAGAGCTTTCCAACGAGGCACGGCTTTCCCTCCTGGCTCTTCGGGCGTGGGAGCTGTGGCCAGAGCCGCGGCCCTACCGGAAAATGCTTCGCGGGCTGGCGCGGCGGCGCCAGGTGGGCGCCGGTGGCGCCGAGGCTGACGGCCGCCGCAAAGCCCGCAGCCCCACGGGCTGTGGGGCCACGCGAGCAGCTGCCAAAGAGCTTTCCAACGAGGCACGGCTTTCCCTCCTGGCTCTTCGGGCGTGGGAGCTGTGGCCAGAGCCGCGGCCCTACCGGAAAATGCTTTTGGGGCTGTTGTGGCGGCGCCAAATGGGCGCCGGTGGGGCCGAGGCTGACGGCCGCCGCAAAGCCCGCAGCCCCACGGGCTGTGGGGCCACGCGAGTGGCTGCCAAAGAGCTTTCCAACGAGGCACGGCTTTCCCTCCTGGCTCTTCGGGCGTGGGAGCTGTGGCCAGAGCCGCGGCCCTACCGGAAAATGCTTCGGGGGCTGGCTCAGCGGCGCCACGTGGGCGTCGGTGGCGCCGAGGCTGATGGCCGCCGCAAAGCCCGCAGCCCCACGGTGTGTGGGGCCATGCGAGCGGCTGCCAAAGAGCTTTCCAACGAGGCACGGCTTTCCCTCCTGGCTCTTCGGGCGTGGGAGCTGTGGCCAGAGACGCGGCCCTACCGGAAAATGCTTCGGGGGCTGGCGCGGCGGCGCCAGGTGGGCGCCGGTGGCGCCGAGGCTGACGGCCGCCGCAAAGCCCGCAGCCCCACGGGCTGTGGGGCCACGCGAGCGGCTGCCAAAGAGCTTTCCAACGAGGCACGGCTTTCCCTCCTGGCTCTTCGGGCGTGGGAGCTGTGGCCAGAGACGCGGCCCTACCGGAAAATGCTTCGGCGGCTGGCGCGGCGGCGCCAGGTGGGCGCCGGTGGCGCCGAGGCTGACGGCCGCCGCAAAGCCCGCAGCCCCACGGGCTGTGGGGCCACGCGAGCGGCTGCCAAAGAGCTTTCCAACGAGGCACGGCTTTCCCTCCTGGCTCTTCGGGCGTGGGAGCTGTGGCCAGAGCCGCGGCCCTACCGGAAAATGCTTCGCAGGCTGGCGCGGCGGCGCCAGGTGGGCGCCGGTGGCGCCGAGGCTGACAGCCGCCGCAAAGCCGGCAGCCCCACGGGGTGTGGGGCCACGCGAGCGGCTGCCAAAGTGCTTTCCAACGAGGCACGGCTTTCCCTCCTGGCTCTTCGGGCGTGGGAGCTGTGGCCAGAGCTGCGGCCCTACCGGAAAATGCTTCGGGGGCTGGCGCGGCGGCGCCAGGTGGGCGCCGGTGGCGCCGAGGCTGACGGCCGCCGGAAAGCCCGCAGCCCCACGGGCTGTGGGGCCACGCGAGCGGCTGCCAAAGAGCTTTGCAACGAGGCACGTCTTTCCCTCCTGGCTCTTCGGGCGTGGGAGCTGTGGCCAGAGCCGCGGCCCTACCAGAAAATGATTCGGGGGCTGGCGCGGCGGCGCCAGGTGGGCGCCGGTGGCGCCGAGGCTGACGGCCGCCGCAAAGCCCGCAGCCCCACGGGCTGTGGGGCCACGCGAGCGGCTGCCAAAGAGCTTTCCAACGAGGCACGGCTTTCCCTCCTGGCTCTTCGGGCGTGGGAGCTGTGGCCAGAGCCGCGGCCCTACCGGAAAATGCTTCGGCGGCTGGCGCGGCGGCGCCAGGTGGGCGCCGGTGGCGCCGAGGCTGACGGCCGCCGCAAAGCCCGCAGGCCCACGGGCTGTGGGGCCACGCGAGCGGCTACCAAAGAGCTTTCCAACGAGGCACGGCTTTCCCTCCTGGCTCTTCGGGCGTGGGAGCTGTGGCCAGAGCCGCGGCCCTACCGGAAAATGCTTTTGGGGCTGTCGTGGCGGCGCCAGGTGGGCGCCGGTGGGGCCGAGGCTGACGGCCGCCGCAAAGCCCGCAGCCCCACGGGCTGTGGGGCCACGCGAGCGGCTGCCAAAGAGCTTTCCAACGAGGCATGGCTTTCCCTCGTCGCTCTTCGGGTGTGGGAGCTTTGGCCAGAGACGCGGCCCTACTGGAAAATGCTTCGGGGGCTGGCGCGGCGGCGTCACGTGGGCGCCGGTGGCGCCTAGGCTGACGGCCGCCGGAAAGCCCGCAGCCCCACGGGCTGTGGGGCCACGCGAGCGGCTGCCAAAGAGCTTTGCAACGAGGCACGGCTTTCCCTCCTGGCTCTTCGGGCGTGGGAGCTGTGGCCAGAGCCGCGGCCCTACCGGAAAATGCTTCGGGGGCTGGCGCGGCGGCGCCAGGTGGGCGCCGGTGGCGCCGAGGCTGACGGCCGCCGCAAAGCCCGCAGCCCCACGGGCTGTGGGGCCACGCGAGCGGCTGCCAAAGAGCTTTCCAACGAGGCACGGCTTTCCCTCCTGGCTCTTCGGGCGTGGGAGCTGTGGCCAGAGCCGCGGCCCTACCGGAAAATGCTTCGGGGGCTGGCGCGGCGGCGCCAGGTGGGCGCCGGTGGCGCCGAGGCTGACGGCCGCCGCAAAGCCCGCAGCCCCACGGGCTGTGGGGCCACGCGAGCGGCTGCCAAAGAGCTTTCCAACGAGGCACGGCTTTCCCTCCTGGCTCTTCGGGCGTGGGAGCTGTGGCCAGAGCCGCGGCCCTACCGGAAAATGCTTCGCAGGCTGGCGCGGTGGTGCCAGGTGGGCGCCGGTGGCGCCGAGGCTGACGGCCGCCGCAAAGCCCGCAGCCCCACGGGCTGTGGGGCCACGCGAGCGGCTACCAAAGAGCTTTCCAACGAGGCACGGCTTTCCCTCCTGGCTCTTCGGGCGTGGGAGCTGTGGCCAGAGACGCGGCCCTACCGGAAAATGCTTCGGGGGCTGGTGCGGCAGCGCCAGGTGGGCGCCGGTAGCGCCGAGGCTGACGGCCGCCGCAAAGCCCGCAGCCCCACGGGCTGTGGGGCCACGCGAGCGGCTGCCAAAGAGCTTTCCAACGAGGCATGGCTTTCCCTCCTCGCTCTTCGGGTGTGGGAGCTTTGGCCAGAGACGCGGCCCTACCGGAAAATGCTTCGGGGGCTGGCGCGGCGGCGTCACGTGGGCGCCGGTGGCGCCGAGGCTGACGGCCGCCGCAAAGCCCGCAGCCCCACGGGCTGTGGGGCCACGCGAGCGGCTGCCAAAGAGCTTTGCAACGAGGCACGGCTTTCCCTCCTGGCTCTTCGGGCGTGGGAGCTGTGGCCAGAGCCGCGGCCCTACCGGAAAATGCTTCGGGGGCTGGCGCGGCGGCGCCAGGTGGGCGCCGGTGGCGCCGAGGCTGACGGCCGCCGCAAAGCCCGCAGCCCCACGGGCTGTGGGGCCACGCGAGCGGCTGCCAAAGAGCTTTCCAACGAGGCACGGCTTTCCCTCCTGGCTCTTCGGGCGTGGGAGCTGTGGCCAGAGCTGCGGCCCTACCGGAAAATGCTTCGGGGGCTGGCGCGGCGGCGCCAGGTGGGCGCCGGTGGCGCCGAGGCTGACGGCCGCCGCAAAGCCCGCAGCCCCACAGGCTGTGGGGCCACGCGAGCGGCTGCCAAAGAGCTTTCCAACGAGGCACGGCTTTCCCTCCTGGCTCTTCGGGCGTGGGAGCTGTGGCCTGAGACGCGGCCCTACCGGAAAATGCTTCGGGGGCTGGCGCGGCGGCGCCACGTGGGCGCCGGTGGCGCCGAGGCTGACGGCCGCCGCAAAGCCCGCAGCCACACGGGCTGTGGGGCCACGCGAGCGGCTGCCAAAGAGCTTTCCAACGAAGCACGGCTTTCCCTCCTGGCTCTTTGGGCGTGGGAGCTGTGGCCAGAGACTCGGCCCTACCAGAAAATGCTTCGGGGGCTGGCGCGGCGGCTCCAGGTGGGCGCCGGTGGCGCCGAGGCTGACGGCCGCCGGAAAGCCCACAGCCCCACGGGCTGTGGGGCCACGCGAGCGGCTGCCAAAGAGCTTTCCAACGAGGCACGGCTTTCCCTCCTGGCTCTTCGGGCGTGGGAGCTGTGGCCAGAGCCGCGGCCCTACCGGAAAATGCTTCGCAGGCTGGCGCGGTGGTGCCAGGTGGGCGCCGGTGGCGCCGAGGCTGACGGCCGCCGCAAAGCCCGCAGCCCCACGGGGTGTGGGGCCACGCGAGCGGCTGCCAAAGAGCTTTCCAACGAGGCACGGCTTTCCCTCCTGGCTCTTCGGGCGTGGGAGCTGTGGCCAGAGCCGCGGCCCTACCGGAAAATGCTTCGGGGGCTGGTGCGGCAGCGCCAGGTGGGCGCCGGTGGCGCCGAGGCTGACGGCCGCCGCAAAGCCCGCAGCCCCACGGGCTGTGGGGCCACGCGAGCGGCTGCCAAAGAGCTTTCCAACGAGGCATGGCTTTCCCTCCTCGCTCTTCGGGTGTGGGAGCTTTGGCCAGAGACGCGGCCCTACCGGAAAATGCTTCGGGGGCTGGCGCGGCGGCGTCACGTGGGCGCCGGTGGCGCCGAGGCTGACGGCCGCCGCAAAGCCCGCAGCCCCACGGGCTGTGGGGCCACGCGAGCGGCTGCCAAAGAGCTTTGCAACGAGGCACGGCTTTCCCTCCTGGCTCTTCGGGCGTGGGAGCTGTGGCCAGAGCCGCGGCCCTACCGGAAAATGCTTCGGGGGCTGGCGCGGCGGCGCCAGGTGGGCGCCGGTGGCGCCGAGGCTGACGGCCGCCGCAAAGCCCGCAGCCCCACGGGCTGTGGGGCCACGCGAGCGGCTGCCAAAGAGCTTTCCAACGAGGCACGGCTTTCCCTCCTGGCTCTTCGGGCGTGGGAGCTGTGGCCAGAGCTGCGGCCCTACCGGAAAATGCTTCGGGGGCTGGCGCGGCGGCGCCAGGTGGGCGCCGGTGGCGCCGAGGCTGACGGCCGCCGCAAAGCCCGCAGCCCCACAGGCTGTGGGGCCACGCGAGCGGCTGCCAAAGAGCTTTCCAACGAGGCACGGCATTCCCTCCTGGCTCTTCGGGCGTGGGAGCTGTGGCCAGAGCCGCGGCCCTACCGGAAAATGCTTCGCAGGCTGGCGCGGCGGCGCCAGGTGGGCGCCGGTGGCGCCGAGGCTGACGGCCGCCGGAAAGCCCGCAGCCCCACGGGCTGTGGGGCCACGCGAGCGGCTGCCAAAGAGCTTTCCAACGAGGCACGGCTTTCCCTCCTGGCTCTTCGGGCGTGGGAGCTGTGGCCAGAGCTGCGGCCCTACCGGAAAATGCTTCGGGGGCTGGCGCGGCGGCGCCAGGTGGGCGCCGGTGGCGCCGAGGCTGACGGCCGCCGCAAAGCCCGCAGCCCCACAGGCTGTGGGGCCACGCGAGCGGCTGCCAAAGAGCTTTCCAACGAGGCACGGCTTTCCCTCCTGGCTCTTCGGGCGTGGGAGCTGTGGCCTGAGACGCGGCCCTACCGGAAAATGCTTCGGGGGCTGGCGCGGCGGCGCCACGTGGGCGCCAGTGGCGCAGAGGCTGACGGCCGCCGCAAAGCCCGCAGCCCCACGGGGTGTGGGGCCACGCGAGCGGCTGCCAAAGAGCTTTCCAACGAGGCACGGCTTTCCCTCCTGGCTCTTCGGGCGTGGGAGCTGTGGCCAGAGCCGCGGCCCTACCGGAAAATGCTTCGGGGGCTGGCGCGGCGGCGCCAGGTGGGCGCCGGTGGCGCCGAGGCTGACGGCCGCCGCAAAGCCCGCAGCCCCACGGGCTGTGGGGCCACGCGAGCGGCTGCCAAAGAGCTTTCCAACGAGGCACGGCTTTCCCTCCTGGCTCTTCGGGCGTGGGAGCTGTGGCCAGAGCTGCGGCCCTACCGGAAAATGCTTCGGGGGCTGGCGCGGCGGCGCCAGGTGGGCGCCAGTGGCGCAGAGGCTGACGGCCGCCGCAAAGCCCGCAGCCCCACGGGGTGTGGGGCCACGCGAGCGGCTGCCAAAGAGCTTTCCAACGAGGCACGGCTTTCCCTCCTGGCTCTTCGGGCGTGGGAGCTGTGGCCAGAGCCGCGGCCCTACCGGAAAATGCTTCGCAGGCTGGCGCGGCGGCGCCAGGTGGGCGCTGGTGGCGCCGAGGCTGACGGCCATCGCAAAGCCCGCAGCCCCATGGGCTGTGGGGCCACGCGAGCGGCTGCCAAAGAGCTTTCCAACGAGGCACGGCTTTCCCTCCTGGCTCTTCGGGCGTGGGAGCTGTGGCCAGAGACGCGGCCCTACCGGAAAAAGCTTCGGGGGCTGGCGCGGCGGCGCCAGGTGGGCGCCGGTGGCGCCGAGGCTGACGGCCGCCGCAAAGCCCGCAGCCCCACGGGCTGTGGGGCCACGCGAGCGGCTGCCAAAGTGCTTTCCAACGAGGCACGGCTTTCCCTCCTGGCTCTTCGGGCGTGGGAGCTGTGGCCAGAGCTGCGGCCCTACCGGAAAATGCTTCGGGGGCTGGCGCGGCGGCGCCAGGTGGGCGCCGGTGGCGCCGAGGCTGACGGCCGCCGCAAAGCCCGCAGCCCCACAGGCTGTGGGGCCACGCGAGCGGCTGCCAAAGAGCTTTCCAACGAGGCACGGCTTTCCCTCCTGGCTCTTCGGGCGTGGGAGCTGTGGCCTGAGACGCGGCCCTACCGGAAAATGCTTCGCAGACTGGCGCGGCGGCTCCAGGTGGGCGCCGGTGGCGCCAAGGCTGACGGCCGCCGCAAAGCCCGCAGCCCCACGGGCTGTGGGGCCACGCGAGCGGCTGCCAAAGAGCTTTCCAACGAGGCACGGCATTCCCTCCTGGCTCTTCGGGCGTGGGAGCTGTGGCCAGAGCCGCGGCCCTACCGGAAAATGCTTCGGGGGCTGGCGCGGCGGCGCCAGGTGGGCGCCGGTGGCGCCGAGGCTGACGGCCGCCGCAAAGCCCGCAGCCCCACGGGCTGTGGGGCCACGCGAGCGGCTGCCAAAGAGCTTTCCAACGAGGCACGGCTTTCCCTCCTGGCTCTTCGGGCGTGGGAGCTGTGGCCAGAGCTGCGGCCCTACCGGAAAATGCTTCGGGGGCTGGCGCGGCGGCGCCAGGTGGGCGCCGGTGGCGCCGAGGCTGACGGCCGCCGCAAAGCCCGCAGCCCCACAGGCTGTGGGGCCACGCGAGCGGCTGCCAAAGAGCTTTCCAACGAGGCACGGCTTTCCCTCCTGGCTCTTCGGGCGTGGGAGCTGTGGCCTGAGACGCGGCCCTACCGGAAAATGCTTCGGGGGCTGGCGCGGCGGCGCCACGTGGGCGCCGGTGGCGCCGAGGCTGACGGCCGCCGCAAAGCCCACAGCCCCACGGGCTGTGGGGCCACGCGAGCGGCTGCCAAAGAGCTTTCCAACGAGGCACGGCTTTCCCTCCTGGCTCTTCGGGCGTGGGAGCTGTGGCCTGAGACGCGGCCCTACCGGAAAATGCTTCGCAGGCTGGCGCGGCGGCTCCAGGTGGGCGCCGGTGGCGCCAAGGCTGACGGCCGCCGCAAAGCCCGCAGCCCCACGGGCTGTGAGGCCACGCGAGCGGCTGCCAAAGAGCTTTCCAACGAGGCACGGCTTTCCCTCCTGGCTCTTGGGGTGTGGGAGCTGTGGCCAGAGACGCGGCCCTACCGGAAAATGCTTCGGGGGCTGGCTCGGTGGCGCCACGTGGGCGCCAGTGGCGCAGAGGCTGACGGCCGCCGCAAAGCCCGCAGCCCCACGGGGTGTGGGGCCACGCGAGCGGCTGCCAAAGAGCTTTCCAACGAGGCACGGCTTTCCCTCCTGGCTCTTCGGGCGTGGGAGCTGTGGCCAGAGCCGCGGCCCTACCGGAAAATGCTTCGCAGGCTGGCGCGGCGGCGCCAGGTGGGCGCTGGTGGCGCCGAGGCTGACGGCCATCGCAAAGCCCGCAGCCCCATGGGCTGTGGGGCCACGCGAGCGGCTGCCAAAGAGCTTTCCAACGAGGCACGGCTTTCCCTCCTGGCTCTTCGGGCGTGGGAGCTGTGGCCAGAGCCGCGGCCCAACCGGAAAACGCTTCGGGGGCTGGCGCGGCGGCGCCAGGTGGGCGCCGGTGGCGCCGAGGCTGACGGCCGCCGCAAAGCCCGCAGCCCCACAGGCTGTGGGGCCACGCGAGCGGCTGCCAAAGAGCTTTCCAACGAGGCACGGCTTTCCCTCCTGGCTCTTCGGGCGTGGGAGCTGTGGCCTGAGACGCGGCCCTACCGGAAAATGCTTCGGGGGCTGGCGCGGCGGCGCCAGGTGGGCGCCGGTGGCGCCGAGGCTGACCACGGGCTGTGGGGCCACGCGAGCGGCTGCCAAAGAGCTTTCCAACGAGGCACGGCTTTCCCTCCTGGCTCTTCGGGCGTGGGAGCTGTGGCCAGAGACTCGGCCCTACCAGAAAATGCTTCGCAGACTGGCGCGGCGGCTCCAGGTGGGCGCCGGTGGCGCCAAGGCTGACGGCCGCCGCAAAGCCCGCAGCCCCACGGGCTGTGAGGCCACGCGAGCGGCTGCCAAAGAGCTTTCCAACGAGGCACGGCTTTCCCTCCTGGCTCTTGGGGTGTGGGAGCTGTGGCCAGAGCCGCGGCCCTACCGGAAAATGCTTCGGGGGCTGGCTCGGTGGCGCCACGTGGGCGCCAGTGGCGCCGAGGCTGACGGCCGCCGCAAAGCCCTCAGCCCCACGGGGTGTGGGGCCACGCGAGCGGCTGCCAAAGAGCTTTCCAACGAGGCACGGCTTTCCCTCCTGGCTCTTCGGGCGTGGGAGCTGTGGCCAGAGCCGCGGCCCTACCGGAAAATGCTTCGCAGGCTGCCGCGGTGGTGCCAGGTGGGCGCCGGTGGCGCCGAGGCTGACGGCCGCCGCAAAGCCCGCAGCCCCACGGGCTGTGGGGCCACGCGAGCGGCTACCAAAGAGCTTTCCAACGAGGCACGGCTTTCCCTCCTGGCTCTTCGGGCGTGGGAGCTGTGGCCAGAGACGCGGCCCTACCGGAAAATGCTTCGGGGGCTGGTGCGGCAGCGCCAGGTGGGCGCCGGTAGCGCCGAGGCTGACGGCCGCCGCAAAGCCCGCAGCCCCACGGGCTGTGGGGCCACGCGAGCGGCTGCCAAAGAGCTTTCCAACGAGGCATGGCTTTCCCTCCTCGCTCTTCGGGTGTGGGAGCTTTGGCCAGAGACGCGGCCCTACCGGAAAATGCTTCGGGGGCTGGCGCGGCGGCGTCACGTGGGCGCCGGTGGCGCCGAGGCTGACGGCCGCCGCAAAGCCCGCAGCCCCACGGGCTGTGGGGCCACGCGAGCGGCTGCCAAAGAGCTTTGCAACGAGGCACGGCTTTCCCTCCTGGCTCTTCGGGCGTGGGAGCTGTGGCCAGAGCCGCGGCCCTACCGGAAAATGCTTCGGGGGCTGGCGCGGCGGCGCCAGGTGGGCGCCGGTGGCGCCGAGGCTGACGGCCGCCGCAAAGCCCGCAGCCCCACGGGCTGTGGGGCCACGCGAGCGGCTGCCAAAGAGCTTTCCAACGAGGCACGGCTTTCCCTCCTGGCTCTTCGGGCGTGGGAGCTGTGGCCAGAGCTGCGGCCCTACCGGAAAATGCTTCGGGGGCTGGCGCGGCGGCGCCAGGTGGGCGCCGGTGGCGCCGAGGCTGACGGCCGCCGCAAAGCCCGCAGCCCCACAGGCTGTGGGGCCACGCGAGCGGCTGCCAAAGAGCTTTCCAACGAGGCACGGCTTTCCCTCCTGGCTCTTCGGGCGTGGGAGCTGTGGCCTGAGACGCGGCCCTACCGGAAAATGCTTCGGGGGCTGGCGCGGCGGCGCCACGTGGGCGCCGGTGGCGCCGAGGCTGACGGCCGCCGCAAAGCCCGCAGCCACACGGGCTGTGGGGCCACGCGAGCGGCTGCCAAAGAGCTTTCCAACGAAGCACGGCTTTCCCTCCTGGCTCTTTGGGCGTGGGAGCTGTTGCCAGAGACTCGGCCCTACCGGAAAATGCTTCGGGGGCTGGCGCGGCGGCTCCAGGTGGGCGCCGGTGGCGCCGAGGCTGACGGCCGCCGGAAAGCCCACAGCCCCACGGGCTGTGGGGCCACGCGAGCGGCTGCCAAAGAGCTTTCCAACGAGGCACGGCTTTCCCTCCTGCCTCTTCGGGCGTGGGAGCTGTGGCCAGAGCCGCGGCCCTACCGGAAAATGCTTCGCAGGCTGGCGCGGTGGTGCCAGGTGGGCGCCGGTGGCGCCGAGGCTGACGGCCGCCGCAAAGCCCGCAGCCCCACGGGGTGTGGGGCCACGCGAGCGGCTGCCAAAGAGCTTTCCAACGAGGCACGGCTTTCCCTCCTGGCTCTTCGGGCGTGGGAGCTGTGGCCAGAGCCGCGGCCCTACTGGAAAATGCTTCGGGGGCTGGTGCGGCAGCGCCAGGTGGGCGCCGGTGGCGCCGAGGCTGACGGCCGCCGCAAAGCCCGCAGCCCCACGGGCTGTGGGGCCACGCGAGCGGCTGCCAAAGAGCTTTCCAACGAGGCATGGCTTTCCCTCCTCGCTCTTCGGGTGTGGGAGCTTTGGCCAGAGACGCGGCCCTACCGGAAAATGCTTCGGGGGCTGGCGCGGCGGCGTCACGTGGGCGCCGGTGGCGCCGAGGCTGACGGCCGCCGCAAAGCCCGCAGCCCCACGGGCTGTGGGGCCACGCGAGCGGCTGCCAAAGAGCTTTGCAACGAGGCACGGCTTTCCCTCCTGGCTCTTCGGGCGTGGGAGCTGTGGCCAGAGCCGCGGCCCTACCGGAAAATGCTTCGGGGGCTGGCGCGGCGGCGCCAGGTGGGCGCCGGTGGCGCCGAGGCTGACGGCCGCCGCAAAGCCCGCAGCCCCACGGGCTGTGGGGCCACGCGAGCGGCTGCCAAAGAGCTTTCCAACGAGGCACGGCTTTCCCTCCTGGCTCTTCGGGCGTGGGAGCTGTGGCCAGAGCTGCGGCCCTACCGGAAAATGCTTCGGGGGCTGGCGCGGCGGCGCCAGGTGGGCGCCGGTGGCGCCGAGGCTGACGGCCGCCGCAAAGCCCGCAGCCCCACAGGCTGTGGGGCCACGCGAGCGGCTGCCAAAGAGCTTTCCAACGAGGCACGGCATTCCCTCCTGGCTCTTCGGGCGTGGGAGCTGTGGCCAGAGCCGCGGCCCTACCGGAAAATGCTTCGCAGGCTGGCGCGGCGGCGCCAGGTGGGCGCCGGTGGCGCCGAGGCTGACGGCCGCCGCAAAGCCCGCAGCCCCACGGGCTGTGGGGCCACGCGAGCGGCTGCCAAAGAGCTTTCCAACGAGGCACGGCTTTCCCTCCTGGCTCTTCGGGCGTGGGAGCTGTGGCCTGAGACGCGGCCCTACCGGAAAATGCTTCGGGGGCTGGCGCGGCGGCGCCAGGTGGGCGCCGGTGGCGCCGAGGCTGACCACGGGCTGTGGGGCCACGCGAGCGGCTGCCAAAGAGCTTTCCAACGAGGCACGGCTTTCCCTCCTGGCTCTTCGGGCGTGGGAGCTGTGGCCAGAGACTCGGCCCTACCAGAAAATGCTTCGCAGACTGGCGCGGCGGCTCCAGGTGGGCGCCGGTGGCGCCAAGGCTGACGGCCGCCGCAAAGCCCGCAGCCCCACGGGCTGTGAGGCCACGCGAGCGGCTGCCAAAGAGCTTTCCAACGAGGCACGGCTTTCCCTCCTGGCTCTTGGGGTGTGGGAGCTGTGGCCAGAGCCGCGGCCCTACCGGAAAATGCTTCGGGGGCTGGCTCGGTGGCGCCACGTGGGCGCCAGTGGCGCCGAGGCTGACGGCCGCCGCAAAGCCCTCAGCCCCACGGGGTGTGGGGCCACGCGAGCGGCTGCCAAAGAGCTTTCCAACGAGGCACGGCTTTCCCTCCTGGCTCTTCGGGCGTGGGAGCTGTGGCCTGAGACGCGGCCCTACCGGAAAATGCTTCGGGGGCTGGCGCGGCGGCGCCACGTGGGCGCCGGTGGCGCCGAGGCTGACGGCCGCCGCAAAGCCCACAGCCCCACGGGCTGTGGGGCCACGCGAGCGGCTGCCAAAGAGCTTTCCAACGAGGCACGGCTTTCCCTCCTGGCTCTTCGGGCGTGGGAGCTGTGGCCAGAGACTCGGCCCTACCAGAAAATGCTTCGCAGGCTGGCGCGGCGGCTCCAGGTGGGCGCCGGTGGCGCCAAGGCTGACGGCCGCCGCAAAGCCCGCAGCCCCACGGGCTGTGAGGCCACGCGAGCGGCTGCCAAAGAGCTTTCCAACGAGGCACGGCTTTCCCTCCTGGCTCTTGGGGTGTGGGAGCTGTGGCCAGAGACGCGGCCCTACCGGAAAATGCTTCGGGGGCTGGCTCGGTGGCGCCACGTGGGCGCCAGTGGCGCAGAGGCTGACGGCCGCCGCAAAGCCCGCAGCCCCACGGGGTGTGGGGCCACGCGAGCGGCTGCCAAAGAGCTTTCCAACGAGGCACGGCTTTCCCTCCTGGCTCTTCGGGCGTGGGAGCTGTGGCCAGAGCCGCGGCCCTACCGGAAAATGCTTCGCAGGCTGGCGCGGCGGCGCCAGGTGGGCGCTGGTGGCGCCGAGGCTGACGGCCATCGCAAAGCCCGCAGCCCCATGGGCTGTGGGGCCACGCGAGCGGCTGCCAAAGAGCTTTCCAACGAGGCACGGCTTTCCCTCCTGGCTCTTCGGGCGTGGGAGCTGTGGCCAGAGCTGCGGCCCAACCGGAAAATGCTTCGGGGGCTGGCGCGGCGGCGCCAGGTGGGCGCCGGTGGCGCCGAGGCTGACGGCCGCCGCAAAGCCCGCAGCCCCACAGGCTGTGGGGCCACGCGAGCGGCTGCCAAAGAGCTTTCCAACGAGGCACGGCTTTCCCTCCTGGCTCTTCGGGCGTGGGAGCTGTGGCCTGAGACGCGGCCCTACCGGAAAATGCTTCGGGGGCTGGCGCGGCGGCGCCAGGTGGGCGCCGGTGGCGCCGAGGCTGACCACGGGCTGTGGGGCCACGCGAGCGGCTGCCAAAGAGCTTTCCAACGAGGCACGGCTTTCCCTCCTGGCTCTTCGGGCGTGGGAGCTGTGGCCAGAGACTCGGCCCTACCAGAAAATGCTTCGCAGACTGGCGCGGCGGCTCCAGGTGGGCGCCGGTGGCGCCAAGGCTGACGGCCGCCGCAAAGCCCGCAGCCCCACGGGCTGTGAGGCCACGCGAGCGGCTGCCAAAGAGCTTTGCAACGAGGCACGGCTTTCCCTCCTGGCTCTTGGGGTGTGGGAGCTGTGGCCAGAGCCGCGGCCCTACCGGAAAATGCTTCGGGGGCTGGCTCGGTGGCGCCACGTGGGCGCCAGTGGCGCCGAGGCTGACGGCCGCCGCAAAGCCCTCAGCCCCACGGGGTGTGGGGCCACGCGAGCGGCTGCCAAAGAGCTTTCCAACGAGGCACGGCTTTCCCTCCTGGCTCTTCGGGCGTGGGAGCTGTGGCCAGAGCCGCGGCCCTACCGGAAAATGCTTCGGGGGCTGGCGCGGCGGCGCCAGGTGGGCGCTGGTGGCGCCGAGGCTGACGGCCATCGCAAAGCCCGCAGCCCCATGGGCTGTGGGGCCACGCGAGCGGCTGCCAAAGAGCTTTCCAACGAGGCACGGCTTTCCCTCCGGGCTCTTCGGGCGAGGGAGCTGTGGCCAGAGCCGCGGCCCTACCGGAAAATGCTTCGGCGGCTGGCGCACCGGCGCCAGGTGGGCGCCGGTGGCGCCGAGGCTGACGGCCGCCGCAAAGCCCGCAGCCCCACGGGCTGTGGGGCCACGCGAGCGACTGCCAAAGAGCTTTCCAACGAGGCACGGCTTTCCCTCCTGGCTCTTCGGGCGTGGGAGCTGTGGCCAGAGCCGCGGCCCTACCGGAAAATGCTTCGGGGGCTGGCGCGGCGGCGCCAGGTGGGCGCCGATGGCGCCGAGGCTGACGGACGCCTCAAAGCCCGCAGCCCCACGGGCTGTGGGGCCACGCGAGCGGCTGCCAAAGAGCTTTCCAACGAGGCACGGCTTTCCCTCCTGGCTCTTCGGGCATGGGAGCTGTGGCCAGAGCCGCGGCCCTACCGGAAAATGCTTCGCAGGCTGGCGCGGCGGCGCCAGGTGGGCGCCGGTGGCGCCGAGGCTGACGGCCGCCGCAAAGCCCGCAGCCCCACGGGCTGTGGGGCCACGCGAGCGGCTGCCAAAGAGCTTTCCAACGAGGCACGGCTTTCCCTCCTGGCTCTTCGGGCGTGGGAGCTGTGGCCAGAGCCGCGGCCCTACTGGAAAATGCTTCGCAGGCTGGCGCGGTGGTGCCAGGTGGGCGCCGGTGGCGCCGAGGCTGACGGCCGCCGCAAAGCCCGCAGCCCCACGGGCTGTGGGGCCACGCGAGCGGCTGCCAAAGAGCTTTCCAACGAGGCACGGCTTTCCCTCCTGGCTCTTCGGGCGTGGGAGCTGTGGCCAGAGCCGCGGCCCTACCGGAAAATGCTTCGGGGGCTGGCGCGGCGGCGCCAGGTGGGCGCCGGTGGCGCCGAGGCTGACGGCCGCCGCAAAGCCCGCAGCCCCACGGGCTGTGGGGCCACGCGAGCAGCTGCCAAAGAGCTTTCCAACGAGGCACGGCTTTCCCTCCTGGCTCTTCGGGCGTGGGAGCTGTGGCCAGAGCCGCGGCCCTACCGGAAAATGCTTCGCAGGCTGGCGCGGCGGCGCCAGGTGGGCGGCGGTGTCGCCGAGGCTGACAGCCGCCGCAAAGCCCGCAGCCCCACGGCCTGTGGGGCCACGCGAGCGGCTGCCAAAGAGCTTTCCAACGAGGCACGGCTTTCCCTCCTGGCTCTTCGGGCGTGGGAGCTGTGGCCAGAGCCGCGGCCCTACCGGAAAACGCTTCGGGGGCTGGCGCGGCGGCGCCAGGTGGGCGCCGGTGGCGCCGAGGCTGACATCCGCCGCAAAGCCCGCAGCCCCACGGGCTGTGGGGCCACGCGAGTGGCTGCCAAAGAGCTTTCCAACGAGGCACGGCTTTCCCTCCTGGCTCTTCGGGCGTGGGAGCTGTGGCCAGAGCCGCGGCCCTACCGGAAAATGCTTCGGAGGCTGGCGCGGCGGCGCCAGGTGGGCGCCGGTGGCGCCTAGGCTGACGGCTGACAGAAAGCCCGCAGCCCCACAGGCTGTGGGGCCACGCGAGCGGCTGCCAAAGAGCTTTCCAACGAGGCACGGCTTTCCCTCCTGGCTCTTCGGGCGTGGGAGCTGTGGCCAGAGCCGCGGCCCTACCGGAAAATGCTTTTGGGGCTGTCGTGGCGGCGCCAGGTGGGCGCCGGTGGCGCCGAGGTTGACGGCCGCCGCAAAGCCCGCAGCCCCACGGGCTGTGGGGCCACGCGAGCGGCTGCCAAAGAGCTTTCCAACGAGGCACGGCTTTCCCTCCTGGCTCTTCGGGCGTGGGAGCTGTGGCCAGAGCCGCGGCCCTACCGGAAAATGCTTCGGGGGCTGGCGCGGCGGCGCCAGGTGGGCGCCGGTGGCGCCGAGGCCGACGGCTGCCGCAAAGCCCGCAGCCCCACGGGCTGTGGGGCCACGCGAGCGGCTGCCAAAGAGCTTTCCAACGAGGCACGGCTTTCCCTCCTGGCTCTTCGGGCGTGGGAGGTGTGGCCAGAGACGCGGCCCTACCGGAAAATGCTTCGCGGGCTGGCGCGGCGGCGTCAGTTGGGTGCCGGTGGCGCCGAGGCTGACGGCCGCCGCAAAGCCCGCAGCCCCACGGGCTGTGGGGCCACGCGAGCAGCTGCCAAAGAGCTTTCCAACGAGGCACGGCTTTCCCTCCTGGCTCTTCGGTCGTGGGAGCTGTGGCCAGAGACGCGGCCCTACCAGAAAATGCTTCGGGGGCTGGCGCGGCGGCTCCAGGTGGGCGCCGGTGGCGCCGAGGCTGACGTCCGCCGCAAAGCCCGCAGCCCCACGGGCTGTGGGGCCACGCGAGTGGCTGCCAAAGAGCTTTCCAACGAGGCACGGCTTTCCCTCCTGGCTCTTCGGGCGTGGGAGCTGTGGCCAGAGCCGCGGCCCTACCGGAAAATGCTTCGGGGGCTGGCTCAGCGGTGCCACGTGGGCGTCGGTGGCGCCGAGGCTGATGGCCGCCGCAAAGCCCGCAGCCCCACGGTGTGTGGGGCCATGCGAGCGGCTGCCAAAGAGCTTTCCAACGAGGCACGGCTTTCCCTCCTGGCTCTTCGGGCGTGGGAGCTGTGGCCAGAGACGCGGCCCTACCGGAAAATGCTTCGGGGGCTGGCGCGGCGGCGCCAGGTGGGCGCCGGTGGCGCCGAGGCTGACGGCCGCCGCAAAGCCCGCAGCCCCACGGGCTGTGGGGCCACGCGAGCGGCTGCCAAAGAGCTTTCCAACGAGGCACGGCTTTCCCTCCTGGCTCTTCGGGCGTGGGAGCTGTGGCCAGAGCCGCGGCCCTACCGGAAAATGCTTCGCAGGCTGGCGCGGCGGCGCCAGGTGGGCGCCGGTGTCGCCGAGGCTGACGGCCGCCGCAAAGCCCGCAGCCCCACGGGCTGTGGGGCCACGCGAGCGGCTGCCAAAGAGCTTTCCAACGAGGCACGGCTTTCCCTCCTGGCTCTTCGGGCGTGGGAGCTGTGGCCAGAACCGCGGCCCTACCGGAAAATGCTTCGCAGGCTGGCGCGGCGGCGCCACATAGGCGCCGGTGGCGCCAAGGCTGACGGCCGCCGCAAAGCCCGCAGCCCCACGGGCTGTGGGGCCACGCGAGCGGCTGCCAAAGAGCTTTCCAACGAGGCACGGCTTTCCCTCCTGGCTCTTCGGGCGTGGGAGCTGTGGCCAGAGCCGCGGCCCTACCGGAAAATGCTTCGCAGGCTGGCGCGGTGGTGCCAGGTGGGCGCCGGTGGCGCCGAGGCTGACGGCCGCCGCAAAGCCCGCAGCCCCACGGGCTGTGGGGCCACGCGAGCGACTGCCAAAGAGCTTTCCAACGAGGCACGGCTTTCCCTCCTGGCTCTTCGGGCGTGGGAGCTGTGGCCAGAGCCGCGGCCCTACCGGAAAATGCTTCGGGGGCTGGCGCGGCGGCGCCAGGTGGGCGCCGATGGCGCCGAGGCTGACGGACGCCTCAAAGCCCGCAGCCCCACGGGCTGTGGGGCCACGCGAGCGGCTGCCAAAGAGCTTTCCAACGAGGCACGGCTTTCCCTCCTGGCTCTTCGGGCATGGGAGCTGTGGCCAGAGCCGCGGCCCTACCGGAAAATGCTTCGCAGGCTGGCGCGGCGGCGCCAGGTGGGCGCCGGTGGCGCCGAGGCTGACGGCCGCCGCAAAGCCCGCAGCCCCACGGGCTGTGGGGCCACGCGAGCGGCTGCCAAAGAGCTTTCCAACGAGGCACGGCTTTCCCTCCTGGCTCTTCGGGCGTGGGAGCTGTGGCCAGAGCCGCGGCCCTACCGGAAAAGGCTTCGCAGGCTGGCGCGGTGGTGCCAGGTGGGCGCCGGTGGCGCCGAGGCTGACGGCCGCCGCAAAGCCCGCAGCCCCACGGGCTGTGGGGCCACGCGAGCGGCTGCCAAAGAGCTTTCCAACGAGGCACGGCTTTCCCTCCTGGCTCTTCGGGCGTGGGAGCTGTGGCCAGAGCCGCGGCCCTACCGGAAAATGCTTCGGGGGCTGGCGCGGCGGCGCCAGGTGGGCGCCGGTGGCGCCGAGGCTGACGGCCGCCGCAAAGCCCGCAGCCCCACGGGCTGTGGGGCCACGCGAGCAGCTGCCAAAGAGCTTTCCAACGAGGCACGGCTTTCCCTCCTGGCTCTTCGGGCGTGGGAGCTGTGGCCAGAGCCGCGGCCCTACCGGAAAATGCTTCGCAGGCTGGCGCGGCGGCGCCAGGTGGGCGGCGGTGTCGCCGAGGCTGACAGCCGCCGCAAAGCCCGCAGCCCCACGGCCTGTGGGGCCACGCGAGCGGCTGCCAAAGAGCTTTCCAACGAGGCACGGCTTTCCCTCCTGGCTCTTCGGGCGTGGGAGCTGTGGCCAGAGCCGCGGCCCTACCGGAAAACGCTTCGGGGGCTGGCGCGGCAGCGCCAGGTGGGCGCCGGTGGCGCCGAGGCTGACGGCCGCCGCAAAGCCCGCAGCCCCACGGGGTGTGGGGCCACGCGAGCGGCTGCCAAAGAGCTTTCCAACGAGGCACGGCTTTCCCTCCTGGCTCTTCGGGCGTGGGAGCTGTGGCCAGAGCCGCGGCCCTACCGGAAAATGCTTCGGAGGCTGGCGCGGCGGCGCCAGGTGGGCGCCGGTGGCGCCTAGGCTGACGGCTGACAGAAAGCCCGCAGCCCCACAGGCTGTGGGGCCACGCGAGCGGCTGCCAAAGAGCTTTCCAACGAGGCACGGCTTTCCCTCCTGGCTCTTCGGGCGTGGGAGCTGTGGCCAGAGACGCGGCCCTACCGGAAAATGCTTCGGGGGCTGGCGCGGCGGCGCCAGGTGGGCGCCGGTGGCGCCGAGGCTGACGGCCGCCGGAAAGCCCGCAGCCCCACGGGCTGTGGGGCCACGCGAGCGGCTGCCAAAGAGCTTTGCAACGAGGCACGGCTTTCCCTCCTGGCTCTTCGGGCGTGGGAGCTGTGGCCAGAGCCGCGGCCCTACCAGAAAATGATTCGGGGGCTGGCGCGGCGGCGCCAGGTGGGCGCCGGTGGCGCCGAGGCTGACGGCCGCCGCAAAGCCCGCAGCCCCACGGGCTGTGGGGCCACGCGAGCGGCTGCCAAAGAGCTTTGCAACGAGGCACGGCTTTCCCTCCTGGCTCTTCGGGCGTGGGAGCTGTGGCCTGAGACGCGGCCCTACCGGAAAATGCTTCGGCGGCTGGCGCGGCGGCGCCAGGTGGGCGCCGGTGGCGCCGAGGCTGACGGCCGCCGCAAAGCCCGCAGCCCCACGGGCTGTGGGGCCACGCGAGCGGCTACCAAAGTGCTTTCCAACGAGGCACGGCTTTCCCTCCTGGCTCTTCGGGCGTGGGAGCTGTGGCCAGAGCCGCGGCCCTACCGGAAAATGCTTTTGGGGCTGTCGTGGCGGCGCCAGGTGGGCGCCGGTGGGGCCGAGGCTGACGGCCGCCGCAAAGCCCGCAGCCCCACGGGCTGTGGGGCCACGCGAGCGGCTGCCAAAGAGCTTTCCAACGAGGCATGGCTTTCCCTCCTCGCTCTTCGGGTGTGGGAGCTTTGGCCAGAGACGCGGCCCTACCGGAAAATGCTTCGGGGGCTGGCGCGGCGGTGTCACGTGGGCGCCGGTGGCGCCTAGGCTGACGGCCGCCGCAAAGCCCGCAGCCCCACGGGCTGTGGGGCCACGCGAGCGGCTGCCAAAGAGCTTTGCAACGAGGCACGGCTTTCCCTCCTGGCTCTTCGGGCGTGGGAGCTGTGGCCAGAGCCGCGGCCCTACCGGAAAATGCTTCGGGGGCTGGCGCGGCGGCGCCAGGTGGGCGCCGGTGGCGCCGAGGCTGACGGCCGCCGCAAAGCCCGCAGCCCCACGGGCTGTGGGGCCACGCGAGCGGCTGCCAAAGTGCTTTCCAACGAGGCACGGCTTTCCCTCCTGGCTCTTCGGGTGTGGGAGCTGTGGCCAGAGACGCGGCCCTACCGGAAAATGCTTCGGGGGCTGGTGCGGCATCGCCAGGTGGGCGCCGGTGGCGCCGAGGCTGACGGCCGCCGCAAAGCCCGCAGCCCCACGGGCTGTGGGGCCACGCGAGCGGCTGCCAAAGAGCTTTGCAACGAGGCACGGCTTTCCCTCCTGGCTCTTCGGGCGTGGGAGCTGTGGCCAGAGCCGCGGCCCTACCGGAAAATGCTTCGGGGGCTGGCGCGGCGGCGCCAGGTGGGCGCCGGTGGCGCCGAGGCTGACGGCCGCCGCAAAGCCCGCAGCCCCACGGGCTGTGGGGCCACGCGAGCGGCTGCCAAAGAGCTTTCCAACGAGGCACGGCTTTCCCTCCTGGCTCTTCGGGCGTGGGAGCTGTGGCCAGAGCCGCGGCCCTACCGGAAAATGCTTCGCAGGCTGGCGCGGCGGCGCCACGTGGGCGCCGGTGGCGCCGAGGCTGACGGCCGCCGCAAAGCCCGCAGCCCCACGGGCTGTGGGGCCACGCGAGCGGCTGCCAAAGTGCTTTCCAACGAGGCACGGCATTCCCTCCTGGCTCTTCGGGCGTGGGAGCTGTGGCCAGAGCCGCGGCCCTACCGGAAAATGCTTCGGGGGCTGGCGCGGCGGCGCCAGGTGGGCGCCGGTGGCGCCGAGGCTGACGGCCGCCGCAAAGCCCGCAGCCCCACGGGCTGTGGGGCCACGCGAGCGGCTGCCAAAGAGCTTTCCAACGAGGCACGGCTTTCCCTCCTGGCTCTTCGGGCGTGGGAGCTGTGGCCAGAGCTGCGGCCCTACCGGAAAATGCTTCGGGGGCTGGCGCGGCGGCGCCAGGTGGGCGCCGGTGGCGCCGAGGCTGACGGCCGCCGCAAAGCCCGCAGCCCCACGGGGTGTGGGGCCACGCGAGCGGCTGCCAAAGAGCTTTCCAACGAGGCACGGCTTTCCCTCCTGGCTCTTCGGGCGTGGGAGCTGTGGCCAGAGCCGCGGCCCTACCGGAAAATGCTTCGGGGGCTGGTGCGGCAGCGCCAGGTGGGCGCCGGTGGCGCCGAGGCTGACGGCCGCCGCAAAGCCCGCAGCCCCACGGGCTGTGGGGCCACGCGAGCGGCTGCCAAAGTGCTTTCCAACGAGGCATGGCTTTCCCTCCTCGCTCTTCGGGTGTGGGAGCTTTGGCCAGAGACGCGGCCCTACTGGAAAATGCTTCGGGGGCTGGCGCGGCGGCGCCAGGTGGGCGCCGGTGGCGCCGAGGCTGACGGCCGCCGGAAAGCCCACAGCCCCACGGGCTGTGGGGCCACGCGAGCGGCTGCCAAAGAGCTTTCCAACGAGGCACGGCTTTCCCTCCTGGCTCTTCGGGCGTGGGAGCTGTGGCCAGAGCCGCGGCCCTACCGGAAAATGCTTCGCAGGCTGGCGCGGTGGTGCCAGGTGGGCGCCGGTGGCGCCGAGGCTGACGGCCGCCGCAAAGCCCGCAGCCCCACGGGCTGTGGGGCCACGCGAGCGGCTACCAAAGAGCTTTCCAACGAGGCACGGCTTTCCCTCCTGGCTCTTCGGGTGTGGGAGCTGTGGCCAGAGACGCGGCCCTACCGGAAAATGCTTCGGGGGCTGGTGCGGCATCGCCAGGTGGGCGCCGGTGGCGCCGAGGCTGACGGCCGCCGCAAAGCCCGCAGCCCCACGGGCTGTGGGGCCACGCGAGCGGCTGCCAAAGAGCTTTCCAACGAGGCATGGCTTTCCCTCCTCGCTCTTCGGGTGTGGGAGCTGTGGCCAGAGACGCGGCCCTACCGGAAAATGCTTCGGGGGCTGGCGCGGCGGCGTCACGTGGGCGCCGGTGGCGCCGAGGCTGACGGCCGCCGCAAAGCCCGCAGCCCCACGGGCTGTGGGGCCACGCGAGCGGCTGCCAAAGAGCTTTGCAACGAGGCACGGCTTTCCCTCCTGGCTCTTCGGGCGTGGGAGCTGTGGCCAGAGCCGCGGCCCTACCGGAAAATGCTTCGGGGGCTGGCGCGGCGGCGCCAGGTGGGCGCCGGTGGCGCCGAGGCTGACGGCCGCCGCAAAGCCCGCAGCCCCACGGGCTGTGGGGCCACGCGAGCGGCTGCCAAAGAGCTTTCCAACGAGGCACGGCTTTCCCTCCTGGCTCTTCGGGCGTGGGAGCTGTGGCCAGAGCCGCGGCCCTACCGGAAAATGCTTCGCAGGCTGGCGCGGCGGCGCCACGTGGGCGCCGGTGGCGCCGAGGCTGACGGCCGCCGCAAAGCCCGCAGCCCCACGGGCTGTGGGGCCACGCGAGCGGCTGCCAAAGTGCTTTCCAACGAGGCACGGCATTCCCTCCTGGCTCTTCGGGCGTGGGAGCTGTGGCCAGAGCCGCGGCCCTACCGGAAAATGCTTCGGGGGCTGGCGCGGCGGCGCCACGTGGGCGCCGGTGGCGCCGAGGCTGACGGCCGCCGCAAAGCCCGCAGCCCCACGGGCTGTGGGGCCACGCGAGCGGCTGCCAAAGAGCTTTCCAACGAGGCACGGCTTTCCCTCCTGGCTCTTCGGGCGTGGGAGCTGTGGCCAGAGCTGCGGCCCTACCGGAAAATGCTTCGGGGGCTGGCGCGGCGGCGCCAGGTGGGCGCCGGTGGCGCCGAGGCTGACGGCCGCCGCAAAGCCCGCAGCCCCACGGGCTGTGGGGCCACGCGAGCGGCTGCCAAAGAGCTTTCCAACGAGGCACGGCTTTCTCTCCTGGCTCTTCGGGCGTGGGAGCTGTGGCCTGAGACGCGGCCCTACCGGAAAATGCTTCGCAGGCTGGCGCGGCGGCGCCACGTGGGCGCCGGTGGCGCCGAGGCTGACGGCCGCCGCAAAGCCCGCAGCCCCACGGGGTGTGGGGCCACGCGAGCGGCTGCCAAAGAGCTTTCCAACGAGGCACGGCTTTCCCTCCTGGCTCTTCGGGCGTGGGAGCTGTGGCCAGAGCCGCGGCCCTACCGGAAAATGCTTCGGGGGCTGGTGCGGCAGCGCCAGGTGGGCGCCGGTGGCGCCGAGGCTGACGGCCGCCGCAAAGCCCGCAGCCCCACGGGCTGTGGGGCCACGCGAGCGGCTGCCAAAGAGCTTTCCAACGAGGCACGGCTTTCCCTCCTCGCTCTTCGGGCGTGGGAGCTGTGGCCAGAGCCGCGGCCCTACCGGAAAATGCTTCGCAGGCTGGCGCGGCGGCGCCACGTGGGCGCCGGTGGCGCCGAGGCTGACGGCCGCCGCAAAGCCCGCAGCCCCACGGGCTGTGGGGCCACGCGAGCGGCTGCCAAAGTGCTTTCCAACGAGGCACGGCATTCCCTCCTGGCTCTTCGGGCGTGGGAGCTGTGGCCAGAGCCGCGGCCCTACCGGAAAATGCTTCGGGGGCTGGCGCGGCGGCGCCAGGTGGGCGCCGGTGGCGCCGAGGCTGACGGCCGCCGCAAAGCCCGCAGCCCCACGGGCTGTGGGGCCACGCGAGCGGCTGCCAAAGAGCTTTCCAACGAGGCACGGCTTTCCCTCCTGGCTCTTCGGGCGTGGGAGCTGTGGCCAGAGCTGCGGCCCTACCGGAAAATGCTTCGGGGGCTGGCGCGGCGGCGCCACGTGGGCGCCGGTGGCGCCGAGGCTGACGGCCGCCGCAAAGCCCACAGCCCCACGGGCTGTGGGGCCACGCGAGCGGCTGCCAAAGAGCTTTCCAACGAGGCACGGCTTTCCCTCCTGGCTCTTCGGGCGTGGGAGCTGTGGCCAGAGACTCGGCCCTACCGGAAAATGCTTCGCAGGCTGGCGCGGCGGCTCCAGGTGGGCGCCGGTGGCGCCAAGGCTGACGGCCGCCGCAAAGCCCGCAGCCCCACGGGCTGTGGGGCCACGCGAGCGACTGCCAAAGAGCTTTCCAACGAGGCACGGCTTTCCCTCCTGGCTCTTGGGGTGTGGGAGCTCTGGCCAGAGCCGCGGCCCTACCGGAAAATGCTTCGGGGGCTGGCTCGGTGGCGCCACGTGGGCGCCAGTGGCGCCGAGGCTGACGGCCGCCGCAAAGCCCTCAGCCCCACGGGGTGTGGGGCCACGCGAGCGGCTGCCAAAGAGCTTTCCAACGAGGCACGGCTTTCCCTCCTGGCTCTTCGGGCGTGGGAGCTGTGGCCAGAGCCGCGGCCCTACCGGAAAATGCTTCGGGGGCTGGCGCGGCGGCGCCAGGTGGGCGCTGGTGGCGCCGAGGGTGACGGCCATCGCAAAGCCCGCAGCCCCATGGGCTGTGGGGCCACGCGAGCGGCTGCCAAAGAGCTTTCCAACGAGGCACGGCTTTCCCTCCTGGCTCTTCGGGCGTGGGAGCTGTGGCCAGAGACGCGGCCCTACCGGAAAATGCTTCGGCGGCTGGCGCACCGGCGCCAGGTGGGCGCCGGTGGCGCCGAGGCTGACGGCCGCCGCAAAGCCCGCAGCCCCACGGGCTGTGGGGCCACGCGAGCGGCTGCCAAAGAGCTTTCCAACGAGGCACGGCTTTCCCTCCTGGCTCTTCGGGCGTGGGAGCTGTGGCCAGAGCCGCGGCCCTACCGGAAAATGCTTCGCAGGCTGGCGCGGCGGCACCACGTGGGCGCCGGTGGCGCCGAGGCTGACGGCCGCCGCAAAGCCCGCAGCCCCACGGGCTGTGGGGCCACGCGAGCGGCTGCCAAAGTGCTTTCCAACGAGGCACGGCATTCCCTCCTGGCTCTTCGGGCGTGGGAGCTGTGGCCAGAGCCGCGGCCCTACCGGAAAATGCTTCGGGGGCTGGCGCGGCGGCGCCAGGTGGGCGCCGGTGGCGCCGAGGCTGACGGCCGCCGCAAAGCCCGCAGCCCCACGGGCTGTGGGGCCACGCGAGCGGCTGCCAAAGAGCTTTCCAACGAGGCACGGCTTTCCCTCCTGGCTCTTCGGGCGTGGGAGCTGTGGCCAGAGCTGCGGCCCTACCGGAAAATGCTTCGGGGGCTGGCGCGGCGGCGCCAGGTGGGCGCCGGTGGCGCCGAGGCTGACGGCCGCCGCAAAGCCCGCAGCCCCACGGGCTGTGGGGCCACGCGAGCGGCTGCCAAAGAGCTTTCCAACGAGGCACGGCTTTCCCTCCTGGCTCTTCGGGCGTGGGAGCTGTGGCCTGAGACGCGGCCCTACCGGAAAATGCTTCGCAGGCTGGCGCGGCGGCGCCACGTGGGCGCCGGTGGCGCCGAGGCTGACGGCCGCCGCAAAGCCCGCAGCCCCACGGGGTGTGGGGCCACGCGAGCGGCTGCCAAAGAGCTTTCCAACGAGGCACGGCTTTCCCTCCTGGCTCTTCGGGCGTGGGAGCTGTGGCCAGAGACGCGGCCCTACCGGAAAATGCTTCGGGGGCTGGTGCGGCAGCGCCAGGTGGGCGCCGGTGGCGCCGAGGCTGACGGCCGCCGCAAAGCCCGCAGCCCCACGGGCTGTGGGGCCACGCGAGCGGCTGCCAAAGAGCTTTCCAACGAGGCACGGCTTTCCCTCCTCGCTCTTCGGGCGTGGGAGCTGTGGCCAGAGCCGCGGCCCTACCGGAAAATGCTTCGCAGGCTGGCGCGGCGGCGCCACGTGGGCGCCGGTGGCGCCGAGGCTGACGGCCGCCGCAAAGCCCGCAGCCCCACGGGCTGTGGGGCCACGCGAGCGGCTGCCAAAGTGCTTTCCAACGAGGCACGGCATTCCCTCCTGGCTCTTCGGGCGTGGGAGCTGTGGCCAGAGCCGCGGCCCTACCGGAAAATGCTTCGGGGGCTGGCGCGGCGGCGCCAGGTGGGCGCCGGTGGCGCCGAGGCTGACGGCCGCCGCAAAGCCCGCAGCCCCACGGGCTGTGGGGCCACGCGAGCGGCTGCCAAAGAGCTTTCCAACGAGGCACGGCTTTCCCTCCTGGCTCTTCGGGCGTGGGAGCTGTGGCCAGAGCTGCGGCCCTACCGGAAAATGCTTCGGGGGCTGGCGCGGCGGCGCCACGTGGGCGCCGGTGGCGCCGAGGCTGACGGCCGCCGCAAAGCCCACAGCCCCACGGGCTGTGGGGCCACGCGAGCGGCTGCCAAAGAGCTTTCCAACGAGGCACGGCTTTCCCTCCTGGCTCTTCGGGCGTGGGAGCTGTGGCCAGAGACTCGGCCCTACCGGAAAATGCTTCGCAGGCTGGCGCGGCGGCTCCAGGTGGGCGCCGGTGGCGCCAAGGCTGACGGCCGCCGCAAAGCCCGCAGCCCCACGGGCTGTGGGGCCACGCGAGCGACTGCCAAAGAGCTTTCCAACGAGGCACGGCTTTCCCTCCTGGCTCTTGGGGTGTGGGAGCTCTGGCCAGAGCCGCGGCCCTACCGGAAAATGCTTCGGGGGCTGGCTCGGTGGCGCCACGTGGGCGCCAGTGGCGCCGAGGCTGACGGCCGCCGCAAAGCCCTCAGCCCCACGGGGTGTGGGGCCACGCGAGCGGCTGCCAAAGAGCTTTCCAACGAGGCACGGCTTTCCCTCCTGGCTCTTCGGGCGTGGGAGCTGTGGCCAGAGCCGCGGCCCTACCGGAAAATGCTTCGGGGGCTGGCGCGGCGGCGCCAGGTGGGCGCTGGTGGCGCCGAGGCTGACGGCCATCGCAAAGCCCGCAGCCCCATGGGCTGTGGGGCCACGCGAGCGGCTGCCAAAGAGCTTTCCAACGAGGCACGGCTTTCCCTCCTGGCTCTTCGGGCGTGGGAGCTGTGGCCAGAGACGCGGCCCTACCGGAAAATGCTTCGGCGGCTGGCGCACCGGCGCCAGGTGGGCGCCGGTGGCGCCGAGGCTGACGGCCGCCGCAAAGCCCGCAGCCCCACGGGCTGTGGGGCCACGCGAGCGGCTGCCAAAGAGCTTTCCAACGAGGCACGGCTTTCCCTCCTGGCTCTTCGGGCGTGGGAGCTGTGGCCAGAGCCGCGGCCCTACCGGAAAATGCTTCGCAGGCTGGCGCGGCGGCACCACGTGGGCGCCGGTGGCGCCGAGGCTGACGGCCGCCGCAAAGCCCGCAGCCCCACGGGCTGTGGGGCCACGCGAGCGGCTGCCAAAGTGCTTTCCAACGAGGCACGGCTTTCCGTCCTGGCTCTTCGGGCGTGGGAGCTGTGGCCAGAGCCGCGGCCCTACCGGAAAATGCTTCGGGGGCTGGCGCGGCGGCGCCAGGTGGGCGCCGGTGGCGCCGAGGCTGACGGCCGCCGCAAAGCCCGCAGCCCCACGGGCTGTGGGGCCACGCGAGCGGCTGCCAAAGAGCTTTCCAACGAGGCACGGCTTTCCCTCCTGGCTCTTCGGGCGTGGGAGCTGTGGCCAGAGCTGCGGCCCTACCGGAAAATGCTTCGGGGGCTGGCGCGGCGGCGCCAGGTGGGCGCCGGTGGCGCCGAGGCTGACGGCCGCCGCAAAGCCCGCAGCCCCACGGGCTGTGGGGCCACGCGAGCGGCTGCCAAAGAGCTTTCCAACGAGGCACGGCTTTCCCTCCTGGCTCTTCGGGCGTGGGAGCTGTGGCCTGAGACGCGGCCCTACCGGAAAATCCTTCGGGGGCTGGCGCGGCGGCGCCACGTGGGCGCCGGTGGCGCCGAGGCTGACGGCCGCCGCAAAGCCCGCAGCCACACGGGCTGTGGGGCCACGCGAGTGGCTGCCAAAGAGCTTTCCAACGAGGCACGGCTTTCCCTCCTGGCTCTTCGGGCGTGGGAGCTGTGGCCAGAGACGCGGCCCTACCGGAAAATGCTTCGGCGGCTGGCGCGGCGGCGCCAGGTGGGCGCCGGTGGCGCCGAGGCTGACGGCCGCCGCAAAGCCCGCAGCCCCACGGGGTGTGGGGCCACGCGAGCGGCTGCCAAAGAGCTTTCCAACGAGGCACGGCTTTCCCTCCTGGCTCTTCGGGCGTGGGAGCTTTGGCCAGAGACGCGGCCCTACTGGAAAATGCTTCAGGGGCTGGCGCGGCGGCGCCAGGTGGGCGCCGGTGGCGCCGAGGCTGACGGCCGCCGCAAAGCCCGCAGCCCCACGGGCTGTGGGGCCACGCGAGTGGCTGCCAAAGGGCTTTCCAACGAGGCACGGCTTTCCCTCCTGGCTCTTCGGGCATGGGAGCTGTGGCCAGAGATGAGGCCCTACCGGAAAATGCTTCGCAGGCTGGCGCAGCGGCGCCACATAGGTGCCGGTGGCGCCGAGGCTGACGGCCGCCGCAAAGCCCGCAGCCCCACGGGCTGTGGGGCCACGCGAGCGGCTGCCAAAGAGCTTTCCAACGAGGCACGGCTTTCCCTCCTGGCTCTTCAGGTGTGGGAGCTTTGGCCAGAGACGCGGCCCTACTGGAAAATGCTTCAGGGGCTGGCGCGGCGGCGCCAGGTGGGCGCCGGTGGCGCCGAGGCTGACGGCCGCCGCAAAGCCCGCAGCCCCACGGGCTGTGGGGCCACGCGAGTGGCTGCCAAAGGGCTTTCCAACGAGGCACGGCTTTCCCTCCTGGCTCTTCGGGCGTGGGAGCTGTGGCCAGAGACGCGGCCCTACCGGAAAATGCTTCGGGGGCTGGCGCGGCGGCGCCACGTGGGCGCCGGTGGCGCCAAGGCTGACGGCCGCCGCAAAGCCCGCAGCCCCACGGGCTGTGGGGCCACGCGAGCGGCTGCCAAAGAGCTGTCCAACGAGGCACGGCTTTCCCTCCTGGCTCTTCGGGCGTGGGAGCTGTGGCCAGAGACGCGGCCCTACCGGAAAATGCTTCGCAGGCTGGCGCGGCGGCGCCACATAGGTGCCGGTGGCGCCGAGGCTGACGGCCGCCGCAAAGCCCGCAGCCCCACGGGCTGTGGGGCCACGCGAGCGGCTGCCAAAGAGCTTTCCAACGAGGCACGGCTTTCCCTCCTGGCTCTTCGGGCATGGGAGCGGTGGCCAGAGACGCAGCCCTACCGGAAAATGCTTCGCAGGCTGGCTCGGCGGCGCCACATAGGCGCTGGTGGCGCCGAGGCTGACGGCCGCCGCAAAGCCCGCAGCCCCACGGGCTGTGGGGCCACGCGAGTGGCTGCCAAAGAGCTTTCCAACGAGGCACGGCTTTCCCTCCTGGCTCTTCGGGCGTGGGAGCTGTGGCCAGAGCCACGGCCCTACCGGAAAATGCTTCGGGGGCTGGCGCGGCGGCACCACGTGGGCGCCGGTGGCACCGAGGCTGACGGCCGCCGCAAAGCCTGCAGCCCCACGGGCTGTGGGGCCACGCGAGTGGCTGCCAAAGAGCTTTCCAACGAGGCATGGCTTTCCCTCCTCGCTCTTCAGGTGTGGGAGCTTTGGCCAGAGACGCTGCCCTACCGGAAAATGCTTCAGGGCCTGTCGTGGCGGCGCCAGGTGGGCGCCGGTGGCGCCGAGGCTGACGGCCGCCGCAAAGCCCGCAGCCCCACGGGCTGTGGGGCCACGCGAGCGGCTGCCAAAGAGCTTTCCAACGAGGCACGGCTTTCCCTCCTGGCTCTTCGGGCGTGGGAGCGGTGGCCAGAGCCGCGGCCCTACCGGAAAATGCTTCGGGGGCTGGCGCGGCGGCGCCAGGTGGGCGCCGGTGGCGCCGAGGCTGACGGCCGCCGCAAAGCCCGCAGCCCCACGGGCTGTGGGGCCACGCGAGCGGCTGCCAAAGAGCTTTCCAACGAGGCACAGCTTTCCCTCCTGGCTCTTCGGGCATGGGAGCTGTGGCCAGAGCCGCGGCCCTACCGGAAAATGCTTCGGGGGCTGGCGCGGCGGCGCCAGGTGGGCGCCGGTGGCGCCGAGGCTGACGGCCGCCGCAAAGCCCGCAGCCCCACGGGCTGTGGGGCCACGCGAGCGGCTGCCAAAGAGCTTTCCAACGAGGCATGACTTTCCCTCCTCGCTCTTCGGGTGTGGGAGCTTTGGCCAGAGACGCGGCCCTACCGGAAAATGCTTCAGGGGCTGGCGCGGCGGCGCCAGGTGGGCGCCGGTGGCGCCGAGGCTGACGGCCGCCGGAAAGCCCGCAGCCCCACGGGCTGTGGGGCCACGCGAGTGGCTGCCAAAGGGCTTTCCAACGAGGCACGGCTTTCCCTCCTGGCTCTTCGGGCATGGGAGCGGTGGCCAGAGATGAGGCCCTACCGGAAAATGCTTCGCAGGCTGGCGCGGCGGATCTACGTAGGCGCCGGTGGCGCCGAGGCTGACGGCTGACAGAAAGCCCGCAGCCCCACGGGCTGTGGGGCCACGCGAGCGGCTGCCAAAGAGCTTTCCAACGAGGCACGGCTTTCCCTCCTGGCTCTTCGGGTGTGGGAGCTTTGGCCAGAGACGCGGCCGTACCGGAAAATGCTTCGGGGGCTGGCGCGGCGGTGCCAGGTGGGCGCCGGTGGCGCCGAGGCTGACGGCCGCCGCAAAGCCCGCAGCCCCACGGGCTGTGGGGCCACGCGAGCGGCTGCCAAAGAGCTTTCCAACGAGGCACGGCTTTCCCTCCTGGCTCTTCGGGCGTGGGAGCTGTGGCCAGAGCTGCGGCCCTACCGGAAAATGCTTCGGGGGCTGGCGCGGCGGCGCCACGTGGGCGCCGGTGGCGCCGAGGCTGACGGCCGCCGCAAAGCCCGCAGCCCCACGGGCTGTGGGGCCACGCGAGTGGGTGCCAAAGGGCTTTCCAACGAGGCACGGCTTTCCCTCCTGGCTCTTCGGGCATGGGAGCGGTGGCCAGAGATGAGGCCCTACCGGAAAATGCTTCGCAGGCTGGCGCGGCGGATCTACGTAGGCGCCGGTGGCGCCGAGGCTGACGGCTGACAGAAAGCCCGCAGCCCCACGGGCTGTGGGGCCACGCGAGCGGCTGCCAAAGAGCTTTCCAACGAGGCACGGCTTTCCCTCCTGGCTCTTCGGGCGTGGGAGCTGTGGCCAGAGACGCGGCCCTACCGGAAAATGCTTCGGGGGCTGGCGCGGCGGCGCCACGTGGGCGCCGGTGGCGCCAAGGCTGACGGCCGCCGCAAAGCCCGCAGCCCCACGGGCTGTGGGGCCACGCGAGCGGCTGCCAAAGAGCTTTCCAACGAGGCACGGCTTTCTCTCCTGGCTCTTCGGGCGTGGGAGCTGTGGCCAGAGATGCGGCCCTACCGGAAAATGCTTCGCAGGCTGGCGCGGCGGCGCCACATAGGTGCCGGTGGCGCCGAGGCTGACGGCCGCCGCAAAGCCCGCAGCCCCACGGGCTGTGGGGCCACGCGAGTGGCTGCCAAAGAGCTTTCTAACGAGGCACGGCTTTCCCTCCTGGCTCTTCGGGCATGGGAGCTGTGGCCAGAGACGCGGCCCTACCGGAAAATGCTTCGCAGGCTGGCTCGGCGGCGCCACATAGGCGCTGGTGGCGCCGAGGCTGACGGCCGCCGCAAAGCCCGCAGCCCCACGGGCTGTGGGGCCACGCGAGTGGCTGCCAAAGAGCTTTCCAACGAGGCACGGCTTTCCCTCCTGGCTCTTCGGGCGTGGGAGCTGTGGCCAGAGACGCGGCCCTACCGGAAAATGCTTCGGCGGCTGGCGCGGCGGCGCCAGGTGGGCGCCGGTGGCGCCGAGGCTGACGGCCGCCGCAAAGCCCGCAGCCCCACGGGCTGTGGGGCCACGCGAGCGGCTGCCAAAGAGCTTTCCAACGAGGCACGGCTTTCCCTCCTGGCTCTTCAGGTGTGGGAGCTGTGGCCAGAGCCGCGGCCCTACCGGAAAATGCTTCGCAGGCTGGCGCAGCGGCGCCACATAGGTGCCGGTGGCGCCGAGGCTGACGGCCGCCGCAAAGCCCGCAGCCCCACGGGCTGTGGGGCCACGCGAGTGGCTGCCAAAGGGCTTTCCAACGAGGCACGGCTTTCCCTCCTGGCTCTTCGGGTGTGGGAGCTTTGGCCAGAGACGCGGCCGTACCGGAAAATGCTTCGGGGGCTGGCGCGGCGGCGCCAGGTGGGCGCCGGTGGCGCCGAGGCTGACGGCCACCGCAAAGCCCGCAGCCCCACGGGCTGTGGGGCCACGCGAGCGGCTGCCAAAGAGCTTTCCAACGAGGCACGGCTTTCCCTCCTGGCTCTTCGGGCGTGGGAGCTGTGGCCAGAGCCGCGGCCCTACCGGAAAATGCTTCGGGGGCTGGCGCGGCGGCGCCAGGTGGGCGCCGGTGGCGCCGAGGCTGACAGCCGCCGCAAAGCCCGCAGCCCCACGGGCTGTGGGGCCACGCGAGCGGCTGCCAAAGAGCTGTCCAACGAGGCACGGCTTTCCCTCCTGGCTCTTCGGGCGTGGGAGCTGTGGCCAGAGACGCGGCCCTACCGGAAAATGCTTCGGGGGCTGGCGCGGCGGCGCCACGTGGGCGCCGGTGGCGCCAAGGCTGACGGCCGCCGCAAAGCCCGCAGCCCCACGGGCTGTGGGGCCACGCGAGCGGCTGCCAAAGAGCTGTCCAACGAGGCACGGCTTTCCCTCCTGGCTCTTCGGGCGTGGGAGCTGTGGCCAGAGACGCGGCCCTACCGGAAAATGCTTCGGGGGCTGGCGCGGCGGCGCCACATAGGTGCCGGTGGCGCCGAGGCTGACGGCCGCCGCAAAGCCCGCAGCCCCACGGGCTGTGGGGCCACGCGAGCGGCTGCCAAAGAGCTTTCCAACGAGGCACGGCTTTCCCTCCTGGCTCTTCGGGCATGGGAGCGGTGGCCAGAGACGCAGCCCTACCGGAAAATGCTTCGCAGGCTGGCTCGGCGGCGCCACATAGGCGCTGGTGGCGCCGAGGCTGACGGCCGCCGCAAAGCCCGCAGCCCCACGGGCTGTGGGGCCACGCGAGTGGCTGCCAAAGAGCTTTCCAACGAGGCACGGCTTTCCCTCCTGGCTCTTCGGGCGTGGGAGCTGTGGCCAGAGCCGCGGCCCTACCGGAAAATGCTTCGGGGGCTGGCGCGGCGGCACCACGTGGGCGCCGGTGGCACCGAGGCTGACGGCCGCCGCAAAGCCTGCAGCCCCACGGGCTGTGGGGCCACGCGAGCGGCTGCCAAAGAGCTTTCCAACGAGGCACGGCTTTCCCTCCTCGCTCTTCAGGTGTGGGAGCTTTGGCCAGAGACGCGGCCCTACCGGAAAATGCTTCAGGGCCTGTCGCGGCGGCACCAGGTGGGCGCCGGTGGCGCCGAGGCTGACGGCCGCCGCAAAGCCCGCAGCCCCACGGGCTGTGGGGCCACGCGAGCGGCTGCCAAAGAGCTTTCCAACGAGGCACGGCTTTCCCTCCTGGCTCTTCGGGCGTGGGAGCGGTGGCCAGAGCCGCGGCCCTACCGGAAAATGCTTCGGGGGCTGGCGCGGCGGCGCCAGGTGGGCGCCGGTGGCGCCGAGGCTGACGGCCGCCGCAAAGCCCGCAGCCCCACGGGCTGTGGGGCCACGCGAGCGGCTGCCAAAGAGCTTTCCAACGAGGCACAGCTTTCCCTCCTGGCTCTTCGGGCATGGGAGCTGTGGCCAGAGCCGCGGCCCTACCGGAAAATGCTTCGGGGGCTGGCGCGGCGGCGCCAGGTGGGCGCCGGTGGCGCCGAGGCTGACGGCCGCCGCAAAGCCCGCAGCCCCACGGGCTGTGGGGCCACGCGAGCGGCTGCCAAAGAGCTTTCCAACGAGGCATGACTTTCCCTCCTCGCTCTTCGGGTGTGGGAGCTTTGGCCAGAGACGCGGCCCTACCGGAAAATGCTTCAGGGGCTGGCGCGGCGGCGCCAGGTGGGCGCCGGTGGCGCCGAGGCTGACGGCCGCCGGAAAGCCCGCAGCCCCACGGGCTGTGGGGCCACGCGAGTGGCTGCCAAAGGGCTTTCCAACGAGGCACGGCTTTCCCTCCTGGCTCTTCGGGCATGGGAGCGGTGGCCAGAGATGAGGCCCTACCGGAAAATGCTTCGCAGGCTAGCGCGGCGGATCTACGTAGGCGCCGGTGGCGCCGAGGCTGACGGCTGACAGAAAGCCCGCAGCCCCACGGGCTGTGGGGCCACGCGAGCGGCTGCCAAAGAGCTTTCCAACGAGGCACGGCTTTCCCTCCTGGCTCTTCGGGCGTGGGAGCTGTGGCCAGAGACGCGGCCCTACCGGAAAATGCTTCGCAGGCTGGCGCGGCGGCGCCACATAGGTGCCGGTGGCGCCGAGGCTGACGGCCGCCGCAAAGCCCGCAGCCCCACGGGCTGTGGGGCCACGCGAGCGGCTGCCAAAGAGCTTTCCAACGAGGCACGGCTTTCCCTCCTGGCTCTTCGGGCGTGGGAGCTGTGGCCAGAGCCGCGGCCCTACCGGAAAATGCTTCGGGGGCTGGCGCGGCAGCGCCAGGTGGGCGCCGGTGGCGCCGAGGCTGACGGCCGCCGCAAAGCCCACAGCCCCACGGGCTGTGGGGCCACGCGAGCGGCTGCCAAAGAGCTTTCCAACGAGGCATGACTTTCCCTCCTCGCTCTTCGGGTGTGGGAGCTGTGGCCAGAGACGCGGCCCTACCGGAAAATGCTTCGGGGGCTGACGCGGCGGCGCCAGGTGGGCGCCGGTGGCGCCAAGGCTGACGGCCGCCGCAAAGCCCGCAGCCCTACGGGCTGTGGGGCCACGCGAGTGGCTGCCAAAGGGCTTTCCAACGAGGCACGGCTTTCCCTCCTGGCTCTTCGGGCATGGGAGCGGTGGCCAGAGACGCAGCCCTACCGGAAAATGCTTCGCAGGCTGGCTCGGCGGCGCCACATAGGCGCTGGTGGCGCCGAGGCTGACGGCCGCCGCAAAGCCCGCAGCCCCACGGGCTGTGGGGCCACGCGAGTGGCTGCCAAAGAGCTTTCCAACGAGGCACGGCTTTCCCTCCTGGCTCTTCGGGCGTGGGAGCTGTGGCCAGAGCCACGGCCCTACCGGAAAATGCTTCGGGGGCTGGCGCGGCGGCACCACGTGGGCGCCGGTGGCACCGAGGCTGACGGCCGCCGCAAAGCCTGCAGCCCCACGGGCTGTGGGGCCACGCGAGCGGCTGCCAAAGAGCTTTCCAACGAGGCATGGCTTTCCCTCCTCGCTCTTCAGGTGTGGGAGCTTTGGCCAGAGACGCGGCCCTACCGGAAAATGCTTCAGGGCCTGTCGCGGCGGCACCAGGTGGGCGCCGGTGGCGCCGAGGCTGACGGCCGCCGCAAAGCCCGCAGCCCCACGGGCTGTGGGGCCACGCGAGCGGCTGCCAAAGAGCTTTCCAACGAGGCACGGCTTTCCCTCCTGGCTCTTCGGGCGTGGGAGCGGTGGCCAGAGCCGCGGCCCTACCGGAAAATGCTTCGGGGGCTGGCGCGGCGGCGCCAGGTGGGCGCCAGTGGCGCCGAGGCTGACGGCCGCCGCAAAGCCCGCAGCCCCACGGGCTGTGGGGCCACGCGAGCGGCTGCCAAAGAGCTTTCCAACGAGGCACAGCTTTCCCTCCTGGCTCTTCGGGCATGGGAGCTGTGGCCAGAGCCGCGGCCCTACCGGAAAATGCTTCGGGGGCTGGCGCGGCGGCGCCAGGTGGGCGCCGGTGGCGCCGAGGCTGACGGCCGCCGCAAAGCCCGCAGCCCCACGGGCTGTGGGGCCACGCGAGCGGCTGCCAAAGAGCTTTCCAACGAGGCATGACTTTCCCTCCTCGCTCTTCGGGTGTGGGAGCTTTGGCCAGAGACGCGGCCCTACCGGAAAATGCTTCAGGGGCTGGCGCGGCGGCGCCAGGTGGGCGCCGGTGGCGCCGAGGCTGACGGCCGCCGGAAAGCCCGCAGCCCCACGGGCTGTGGGGCCACGCGAGTGGCTGCCAAAGGGCTTTCCAACGAGGCACGGCTTTCCCTCCTGGCTCTTCGGGCATGGGAGCGGTGGCCAGAGATGAGGCCCTACCGGAAAATGCTTCGCAGGCTGGCGCGGCAGATCTACGTAGGCGCCGGTGGCGCCGAGGCTGACGGCTGACAGAAAGCCCGCAGCCCCACGGGCTGTGGGGCCACGCGAGCGGCTGCCAAAGAGCTTTCCAACGAGGCACGGCTTTCCCTCCTGGCTCTTCGGGCGTGGAAGCTTTGGCCAGAGACGCGGCCGTACCGGAAAATGCTTCGGGGGCTGGCGCGGCGGTGCCAGGTGGGCGCCGGTGGCGCCGAGGCTGACGGCCGCCGCAAAGCCCGCAGCCCCACGGGCTGTGGGGCCACGCGAGCGGCTGCCAAAGAGCTTTCCAACGAGGCACGGCTTTCCCTCCTGGCTCTTCGGGCGTGGGAGCTGTGGCCAGAGCTGCGGCCCTACCGGAAAATGCTTCGGGGGCTGGCGCGGCGGCGCCAGGTGGGCGCCGGTGGCGCCGAGGCTGACGGCCGCCGCAAAGCCCGCAGCCCCACGGGCTGTGGGGCCACGCGAGTGGCTGCCAAAGGGCTTTCCAACGAGGCACGGCTTTCCCTCCTGGCTCTTCGGGCATGGGAGCGGTGGCCAGAGATGAGGCCCTACCGGAAAATGCTTCGCAGGCTGGCGCGGCGGATCTACGTAGGCGCCGGTGGCGCCGAGGCTGACGGCTGACAGAAAGCCCGCAGCCCCACGGGCTGTGGGGCCACGCGAGCGGCTGCCAAAGAGCTTTCCAACGAGGCACGGCTTTCCCTCCTGGCTCTTCGGGCGTGGGAGCTGTGGCCAGAGACGCGGCCCTACCGGAAAATGCTTCGGGGGCTGGCGCGGCGGCGCCACGTGGGCGCCGGTGGCGCCAAGGCTGACGGCCGCCGCAAAGCCCGCAGCCCCACGGGCTGTGGGGCCACGCGAGCGGCTGCCAAAGAGCTTTCCAACGAGGCACGGCTTTCTCTCCTGGCTCTTCGGGCGTGGGAGCTGTGGCCAGAGATGCGGCCCTACCGGAAAATGCTTCGCAGGCTGGCGCGGCGGCGCCACATAGGTGCCGGTGGCGCCGAGGCTGACGGCCGCCGCAAAGCCCGCAGCCCCACGGGCTGTGGGGCCACGCGAGTGGCTGCCAAAGAGCTTTCTAACGAGGCACGGCTTTCCCTCCTGGCTCTTCGGGCATGGGAGCTGTGGCCAGAGACGCGGCCCTACCGGAAAATGCTTCGCAGGCTGGCTCGGCGGCGCCACATAGGCACTGGTGGCGCCGAGGCTGACGGCCGCCGCAAAGCCCGCAGCCCCACGGGCTGTGGGGCCACGCGAGTGGCTGCCAAAGAGCTTTCCAACGAGGCACGGCTTTCCCTCCTGGCTCTTCGGGCGTGGGAGCTGTGGCCAGAGACGCGGCCCTACCGGAAAATGCTTCGGCGGCTGGCGCGGCGGCGCCAGGTGGGCGCCGGTGGCGCCGAGGCTGACGGCCGCCGCAAAGCCCGCAGCCCCACGGGCTGTGGGGCCACGCGAGCGGCTGCCAAAGAGCTTTCCAACGAGGCACGGCTTTCCCTCCTGGCTCTTCAGGTGTGGGAGCTTTGGCCACAGACGCGGCCCTACCGGAAAATGCTTCAGGGGCTGGCGCGGCGGCGCCAGGTGGGCGCCGGTGGCGCCGAGGCTGACGGCCGCCGCAAAGCCCGCAGCCCCACGGGCTGTGGGGCCACGCGAGTGGCTGCCAAAGGGCTTTCCAACAAGGCACGGCTTTCCCTCCTGGCTCTTCGGGCATGGGAGCTGTGGCCAGAGATGAGGCCCTACCGGAAAATGCTTCGCAGGCTGGCGCGGCGGATCTACATAGGCGCCGGTGGCGCCGAGGCTGACGGCTGACAGAAAGCCCGCAACCCCACGGGCTGTGGGGCCACGCGAGCGGCTGCCAAAGAGCTTTCCAACGAGGCACGGCTTTCCCTCCTAGCTCTTCGGGCGTGGGAGCTGTGGCCAGAGACGCGGCCCTACTGGAAAATGCTTCGGGGGCTGACGCGGCGGCGCCAGGTGGGCGCCGGTGGCGCCAAGGCTGACGGCCGCCGCAAAGCCCGCAGCCCTACGGGCTGTGGGGCCACGCGAGTGGCTGCCAAAGGGCTTTCCAACGAGGCACGGCTTTCCCTCCTGGCTCTTCGGGCATGGGAGCTGTGGCCAGAGCCGCGGCCCTACCGGAAAATGCTTCGCAGGCTGGCGCAGCGGCGCCACATAGGTGCCGGTGGCGCCGAGGCTGACGGCCGCCGCAAAGCCCGCAGCCCCACGGGCTGTGGGGCCACGCGAGCGGCTGCCAAAGAGCTTTCCAACGAGGCACGGCTTTCCCTCCTGGCTCTTCGGGTGTGGGAGCTTTGGCCAGAGACGCGGCCGTACCGGAAAATGCTTCGGGGGCTGGCGCGGCGGCGCCAGGTGGGCGCCGGTGGCGCCGAGGCTGACGGCCACCGCAAAGCCCGCAGCCCCACGGGCTGTGGGGCCACGCGAGCGGCTGCCAAAGAGCTTTCCAACGAGGCACGGCTTTCCCTCCTGGCTCTTCGGGCGTGGGAGCTGTGGCCAGAGACGCGGCCCTACCGGAAAATGCTTCGGGGGCTGGCGCGGCGGCGCCAGGTGGGCGCTGGTGGCGCCGAGGCTGACAGCCGCCGCAAAGCCCGCAGCCCCACGGGCTGTGGGGCCACGCGAGCGGCTGCCAAAGAGCTGTCCAACGAGGCACGGCTTTCCCTCCTGGCTCTTCGGGCGTGGGAGCTGTGGCCAGAGACGCGGCCCTACCGGAAAATGCTTCGGGGGCTGGCGCGGCGGCGCCACGTGGGCGCCGGTGGCGCCAAGGCTGACGGCCGCCGCAAAGCCCGCAGCCCCACGGGCTGTGGGGCCACGCGAGCGGCTGCCAAAGAGCTGTCCAACGAGGCACGGCTTTCCCTCCTGGCTCTTCGGGCGTGGGAGCTGTGGCCAGAGACGCGGCCCTACCGGAAAATGCTTCGCAGGCTGGCGCGGCGGCGCCACATAGGTGCCGGTGGCGCCGAGGCTGACGGCCGCCGCAAAGCCCGCAGCCCCACGGGCTGTGGGGCCACGCGAGCGGCTGCCAAAGAGCTTTCCAACGAGGCACGGCTTTCCCTCCTGGCTCTTCGGGCATGGGAGCGGTGGCCAGAGACGCAGCCCTACCGGAAAATGCTTCGCAGGCTGGCTCGGCGGCGCCACATAAGCGCTGGTGGCGCCGAGGCTGACGGCCGCCGCAAAGCCCGCAGCCCCACGGGCTGTGGGGCCACGCGAGTGGCTGCCAAAGAGCTTTCCAACGAGGCACGGCTTTCCCTCCTGGCTCTTCGGGCGTGGGAGCTGTGGCCAGAGCCGCGGCCCTACCGGAAAATGCTTCGGGGGCTGGCGCGGCGGCACCACGTGGGCGCCGGTGGCACCGAGGCTGACGGCCGCCGCAAAGCCTGCAGCCCCACGGGCTGTGGGGCCACGCGAGCGGCTGCCAAAGAGCTTTCCAACGAGGCACGGCTTTCCCTCCTCGCTCTTCAGGTGTGGGAGCTTTGGCCAGAGACGCGGCCCTACCGGAAAATGCTTCAGGGCCTGTCGCGGCGGCACCAGGTGGGCGCCGGTGGCGCCGAGGCTGACGGCCGCCGCAAAGCCCGCAGCCCCACGGGCTGTGGGGCCACGCGAGCGGCTGCCAAAGAGCTTTCCAACGAGGCACGGCTTTCCCTCCTGGCTCTTCGGGCGTGGGAGCGGTGGCCAGAGCCGCGGCCCTACCGGAAAATGCTTCGGGGGCTGGCGCGGCGGCGCCAGGTGGGCGCCGGTGGCGCCGAGGCTGACGGCCGCCGCAAAGCCCGCAGCCCCACGGGCTGTGGGGCCACGCGAGCGGCTGCCAAAGAGCTTTCCAACGAGGCACAGCTTTCCCTCCTGGCTCTTCGGGCATGGGAGCTGTGGCCAGAGCCGCGGCCCTACCGGAAAATGCTTCGGGGGCTGGCGCGGCGGCGCCAGGTGGGCGCCGGTGGCGCCGAGGCTGACGGCCGCCGCAAAGCCCGCAGCCCCACGGGCTGTGGGGCCACGCGAGCGGCTGCCAAAGAGCTTTCCAACGAGGCATGACTTTCCCTCCTCGCTCTTCGGGTGTGGGAGCTTTGGCCAGAGACGCGGCCCTACCGGAAAATGCTTCGGGGGCTGGCGCGGCGGCGCCAGGTGGGCGCCGGTGGCGCCGAGGCTGACGGCCGCCGGAAAGCCCGCAGCCCCACGGGCTGTGGGGCCACGCGAGTGGCTGCCAAAGGGCTTTCCAACGAGGCACGGCTTTCCCTCCTGGCTCTTCGGGCATGGGAGCGGTGGCCAGAGATGAGGCCCTACCGGAAAATGCTTCGCAGGCTAGCGCGGCGGATCTACGTAGGCGCCGGTGGCGCCGAGGCTGACGGCTGACAGAAAGCCCGCAGCCCCACGGGCTGTGGGGCCACGCGAGCGGCTGCCAAAGAGCTTTCCAACGAGGCACGGCTTTCCCTCCTGGCTCTTCGGGCGTGGGAGCTGTGGCCAGAGACGCGGCCCTACCGGAAAATGCTTCGCAGGCTGGCGCGGCGGCGCCAGGTGGGCGCCGGTGGCGCCGAGGCTGACGGCCGCCGCAAAGCCCGCAGCCCCACGGGCTGTGGGGCCACGCGAGCGGCTGCCAAAGAGCTTTCCAACGAGGCACGGCTTTCCCTCCTGGCTCTTCGGGCGTGGGAGCTGTGGCCAGAGACGCGGCCCTACCGGAAAATGCTTCGCAGGCTGGCACGGCGGCGCCACGTGGGCGCCGGTGGCGCCGAGGCTGACGGCCGCCGCAAAGCCCGCAGCCCCACGGGCTGTGGGGCCACGCGAGCGGCTGCCAAAGAGCTTTCCAACGAGGCACGGCTTTCCCTCCTGGCTCTTCGGGTGTGGGAGCTTTGGCCAGAGACGCGGCCGTACCGGAAAATGCTTCGGGGGCTGGCGCGGCGGCGCCAGGTGGGCGCCGGTGGCGCCGAGGCTGACGGCCACCGCAAAGCCCGCAGCCCCACGGGCTGTGGGGCCACGCGAGCGGCTGCCAAAGAGCTTTCCAATGAGGCACGGCTTTCCCTCCTGGCTCTTCGGGCGTGGGAGCTGTGGCCAGAGCCGCGGCCCTACCGGAAAATGCTTCGGGGGCTGGCGCGGCGGCGCCAGGTGGGCGCCGGTGGCGCCGAGGCTGACAGCCGCCGCAAAGCCCGCAGCCCCACGGGCTGTGGGGCCACGCGAGCGGCTGCCAAAGAGCTGTCCAACGAGGCACGGCTTTCCCTCCTGGCTCTTCGGGCGTGGGAGCTGTGGCCAGAGACGCGGCCCTACCGGAAAATGCTTCGGGGGCTGGCGCGGCGGCGCCACGTGGGCGCCGGTGGCGCCAAGGCTGACGGCCGCCGCAAAGCCCGCAGCCCCACGGGCTGTGGGGCCACGCGAGCGGCTGCCAAAGAGCTGTCCAACGAGGCACGGCTTTCCCTCCTGGCTCTTCGGGCGTGGGAGCTGTGGCCAGAGACGCGGCCCTACCGGAAAATGCTTCGCAGGCTGGCGCGGCGGCGCCACATAGGTGCCGGTGGCGCCGAGGCTGACGGCCGCCGCAAAGCCCGCAGCCCCACGGGCTGTGGGGCCACGCGAGCGGCTGCCAAAGAGCTTTCCAACGAGGCACGGCTTTCCCTCCTGGCTCTTCGGGCGTGGGAGCTGTGGCCAGAGACGCGGCCCTACCGGAAAATGCTTCGCAGGCTGGCACGGCGGCGCCACGTGGGCGCCGGTGGCGCCGAGGCTGACGGCCGCCGCAAAGCCCGCAGCCCCACGGGCTGTGGGGCCACGCGAGCGGCTGCCAAAGAGCTTTCCAACGAGACACGGCTTTCCCTCCTGGCTCTTCGGGCGTGGGAGCTGTGGCCAGAGACGCGGCCCTACCGGAAAATGCTTCGCGGGCTGGCGCGGCGGCGCCAGGTGGGCGCCGGTGGCGCCGAGGCTGACGGCCGCCGCAAAGCCCGCAGCCCCACGGGCTGTGGGGCCACGCGAGCGGCTGCCAAAGAGCTTTCCAACGAGGCACGGCTTTCCCTCCTCGCTCTTCAGGTGTGGGAGCTTTGGCCAGAGACGCGGCCCTACCGGAAAATGCTTCGGGGGCTGGCGCGGCGGCGGCACGTGGACGCCGGTGGCGCCGAGGCTGACGGCCGCCGGAAAGCCCGCAGCCCCACGGGCTGTGGGGCCACGCGAGCGGCTGCCAAAGAGCTTTCCAACGAGGCACGGCTTTCCCTCCTCGCTCTTCGGGCGTGGGAGCTGTGGCCAGAGCCGCGGCCCTACCGGAAAATGCTTCGCAGGCTGGCGCGGCGGCGCCAGGTGGGCGCCGGTGGCGCCGAGGCTGACGGCCGCCGCAAAGCCCGCAGCCCCACGGGCTGTGGGGCCACGCGAGCGGCTGCCAAAGAGCTTTCCAACGAGGCACGGCTTTCCCTCCTGGCTCTTCGGGCGTGGGAGCTGTGGCCAGAGCCGCGGCCCTACCGGAAAATGCTTCGCAGGCTGGCGCGGCGGCGCCAGGTGGGCGCCGGTGGCGCCGAGGCTGACGGCCGCCGCAAAGCCCGCAGCCCCACGGGCTGTGGGGCCACGCGAGCGGCTGCCAAAGAGCTTTCCAACGAGGCACGGCTTTCCCTCCTGGCTCTTCGGGCGTGGGAGCTGTGGCCAGAGCCGCGGCCCTACCGGAAAATGCTTCGGGGGCTGGCGCGGCGGCGCCACGTGGGCGCCGGTGGCACCGAGGCTGACGGCCGCCGCAAAGCCCGCAGCCCCACGGGCTGTGGGGCCACGCGAGCGGCTGCCAAAGGGCTTTCCAACGAGGTACGGCTTTCCCTCCTGGCTCTTCGGGCGTGGGAGCGGTGCCCAGAGATGAGGCCCTACCGGAAAATGCTTCGCAGGCTGGCGCGGCGGCGCTGCGTAGGCGCCGGTGGCGCCGAGGCTGACGGCTGACAGAAAGCCCGCAGCCCCACGGGCTGTGGGGCCACGCGAGCGGCTGCCAAAGAGCTTTCCAACGAGGCACGGCTTTCCCTCCTGGCTCTTCGGGCGTGGGAGCTGTGGGCAGAGACGCGGCCTTACCGGAAAATGCTTCGGGGGCTGGCGCGGCGGCGCCAGGTGGGCGCCGGTGGCGCCGAGGCTGACGGCCGCCGCAAAGCCCGCAGCCCCACGGGCTGTGGGGCCACGCGAGCGGCTGCCAAAGGGCTTTCCAACGAGGCACGGCTTTCCCTCCTGGCTCTTCGGGCATGGGAGCGGTGGCCAGAGATGAGGCCCTACCGGAAAATGCTTCGCAGGCTGGCGCGGCGGATCTACGTAGGCGCCGGTGGCGCCGAGGCTGACGGCTGACAGAAAGCCCGCAGCCCCACGGGCTGTGGGGCCACGCGAGCGGCTGCCAAAGAGCTTTCCAACGAGGCACGGCTTTCCCTCCTGGCTCTTCGGGCGTGGGAGCTGTGGCCAGAGACGCGGCCCTACCGGAAAATGCTTCGGGGGCTGGCGTGGCGGCGCCACGTGGGCGCCGGTGGCGCCAAGGCTGACGGCCGCCGCAAAGCCCGCAGCCCCACGGGCTGTGGGGCCACGCGAGCAGCTGCCAAAGAGCTTTCCAACGAGGCACGGCTTTCCCTCCTGGCTCTTCAGGCGTGGGAGCTGTGGCCAGAGACGCGGCCCTACCGGAAAATGCTTCGCAGGCTGGTGCGGCGGCGCCACATAGGTGCCGGTGGCGCCGAGGCTGACGGCCGCCGCAAAGCCCGCAGCCCCACGGGCTGTGGGGCCACGCGAGCGGCTGCCAAAGAGCTTTCCAACGAGGCACGGCTTTCCCTCCTGGCTCTTCGGGCGTGGGAGCTGTGGCCAGAGACGCGGCCCTACCGGAAAATGCTTCGCAGGATGGCACGGCGGTGCCACGTGGGCGCCGGTGGCGCCGAGGCTGACGGCCGCCGCAAAGCCCGCAGCCCCACGGGCTGTGGGGCCACGCGAGCGGCTGCCAAAGAGCTTTCCAACGAGGCACGGCTTTCCCTCCTGGCTCTTCGGGCGTGGGAGCTGTGGCCAGAGACGCGGCCCTACCGGAAAATGCTTCGCAGGCTGGCGCGGCGGCGCCAGGTGGGCGCCGGTGGCACCGAGGCTGACGGCCGCCGCAAAGCCCGCAGCCCCACGGGCTGTGGGGCCACGCGAGCGGCTGCCAAAGAGCTTTCCAACGAGGCACGGCTTTCCCTCCTCGCTCTTCAGGTGTGGGAGCTTTGGCCAGAGACGCGGCCCTACCGGAAAATGCTTCGGGGGCTGGCGCGGCGGCGCCACGTGGGCGCCGGTGGCGCCGAGGCTGACGGCCGCCGGAAAGCCCGCAGCCCCACGGGCTGTGGGGCCACGCGAGCGGCTGCCAAAGAGCTTTCCAACGAGGCACGGCTTTCCCTCCTGGCTCTTCGGGCGTGGGAGCTGTGGCCAGAGCCGCGGCCCTACCGGAAAATGCTTCGGGGGCTGGCGCGGCAGCGCCAGGTGGGCGCCGGTGGTGCCGAGGCTGACGGCCGCCGCAAAGCCCGCAGCCCCACGGGCTGTGGGGCCACGCGAGCGGCTGCCAAAGAGCTTTCCAACGAGGCACGGCTTTCCCTCCTGGCTCTTCGGGCGTGGGAGCTGTGGCCAGAGCCGCGGCCCTACCGGAAAATGCTTCGGGGGCTGGCGCGGCGGCGCCAGGTGGGCGCCGGTGGCGCCGAGGCTGACGGCCGCCGCAAAGCCCGCAGCCCCACGGGCTGTGGGGCCACGCGAGCGGCTGCCAAAGAGCTTTCCAACGAGGCACGGCTTTCCCTCCTGGCTCTTCGGGCGTGGGAGCTGTGGCCAGAGACGCGGCCCTACCGGAAAATGCTTTGGGGGCTGGCAAGGCGGCGCCACGTGGGCGCCGGTGGCGCCGAGGCTGACGGCCGCCGCAAAGCCCGCAGCCCCACGGGCTGTGGGGCCACGCGAGCGGCTGCCAAAGAGCTTTCCAACGAGGCATGGCTTTCCCTCCTCGCTCTTCGGGCGTGGGAGCTGTGGCCAGAGCCGCGGCCCTACCAGAAAATGCTTTTGGGGCTGTCGTGGCGGCGCAAGGTTGGCGCCGGTGGCGCCGAGGCTGACGGCCGCCGCAAAGCCCGCAGCCCCACGGGCTGTGGGGCCACGCGAGCGGCTGCCAAAGAGCTTACAAACGAGGCACGGCTTTCCCTCCTGGCTCTTCGGGCGTGGGAGCTGTGGCCAGAGCCGCGGCCCTACCGGAAAATGCTTCGCAGGCTGGCGCGGCAGCGCCAGGTGGGCGCCGGTGGCGCCGAGGCTGACGGCCGCCGCAAAGCCCGCAGCCCCACGGGGTGTGGGGCCACGCGAGCGGCTGCCAAAGAGCTTTCCAACGAGGCACGGCTTTCCCTCCTGGCTCTTCGGGCGTGGGAGCTGTGGCCAGAGACGCGGCCCTACCGGAAAATGCTTCGCAGGCTGGCGCGGCGGCGCCACGTGGGCGCCGGTGGCGCCGAGGCTGACGGCCGCCGCAAAGCCCGCAGCCCCACGGGCTGTGGGGCCACGCGAGCGGCTGCCAAAGAGCTTTCCAACGAGGCACGGCTTTCCCTCCTGGCTCTTTGGGCGTGGGAGCTGTGGCCAGAGCCGCGGCCCTACCGGAAAATGCTTCGGGGGCTGTCGTGGCGGCGCCAGGTGGGCGCCGGTGGCGCCGAGGCTGACGGCCGCCGCAAAGCCCGCAGCCCCACGGGCTGTGGGGCCACGCGAGCGGCTGCGAAAGAGCTTTCCAACGAGGCACGGCTTTCCCTCCTCGCTCTTCGGGCGTGGGAGCTGTGGCCAGAGACGCGGCCCTACCGGAAAATGCTTCGCAGGCTGGCGCGGCGGCGCCAGGTGGGCGCCGGTGGCGCCGAGGCTGACGGCCGGCGCAAAGCCCGCAGCCCCACGGGCTGTGGGGCCACGCGAGCGGCTGCCAAAGAGCTTTCCAACGAGGCACGGCTTTCCCTCCTGGCTCTTCGGGCGTGGGAGCGGTGGCCAGAGCCGCGGCCCTACCGGAAAATGCTTCGCAGGCTGGCGCGGCGGCGCCATGTGGGCGCCGGTGGCGCCGAGGCTGACGGCCGCCGCAAAGCCCGCAGCCCCACGGGCTGTGGGGCCACGCGAGCGGCTGCCAAAGAGCTTTCCAACGAGGCACAGCTTTCCCTCCTGGCTCTTCGGGCGTGGGAGCTGTGGCCAGAGACGCGGACCGACCGGAAAATGATTCACAGGCTGGCGCGGCAGCGTTACGTAGGTGTCGGTGGCGCCGAGGCTGACGGCCGCCGCAAAGCCCGCAGCGCCACGGGCTGTGGGGCCACGCGAGCGGCTGCCAAAGAGCTTTCCAACGAGGCACGGCTTTCCCTCCTGGCTCTTCGGGCGTGGGAGCTGTGGCCAGAGCCGCGGCCCTACCGGAAAATGCTTTTGGGGCTGTCGTGGCGGCGCAAGGTGGGCGCCGGTGGCGCCGAGGCTGACGGCCGCCGCAAAGCCCGCAGCCCACAGGCTGTGGGGCCACGCGAGCGGCTGCCAAAGAGCTTTCCAACGAGGCACGGCTTTCCCTCCTGGCTCTTCGGGCGTGGGAGCTGTGGCCAGAGATGAGGCCCTACCGGAAAATGCTTCGCAGGCTGGCGCGGCGGATCTACGTAGGCGCCGGTGGCGCCGAGGCTGACGGCTGACAGAAAGCCCGCAGCCCCACGGGCTGTGGGGCCACGCGAGCGGCTGCCAAAGAGCTTTCCAACGAGGCACGGCTTTCCCTCCTGGCTCTTCGGGCGTGGGAGCTGTGGCCAGAGACGCGGCCCTACCGGAAAATGCTTCGGGGGCTGGCGTGGCGGCGCCACGTGGGCGCCGGTGGCGCCAAGGCTGACGGCCGCCGCAAAGCCCGCAGCCCCACGGGCTGTGGGGCCACGCGAGCGGCTGCCAAAGAGCTTTCCAACGAGGCACGGCTTTCCCTCCTGGCTCTTCGGGCGTGGGAGCTGTGGCCAGAGCCGCGGCCCTACCGGAAAATGCTTTTGGGGCTGTCGTGGCGGCGCAAGGTGGGCGCCGGTGGCGCCGAGGCTGACGGCCGCCGCAAAGCCCGCAGCCCCACGGGCTGTGGGGCCACGCGAGCGGCTGCCAAAGAGCTTTCCAACGAGGCACGGCTTTCCCTCCTGGCTCTTCGGGCGTGGGAGCTGTGGCCAGAGCCGCGGCCCTACCGGAAAATGCTTCGCAGGCTGGCGCGGCGGCGCCAGGTGGGCGCCGGTGGCGCCGAGGCTGACGGCCGCCGCAAAGCCCGCAGCCCCACGGGCTGTGGGGCCACGCGAGCGGCTGCCAAAGAGCTTTCCAACGAGGCACAGCTTTCCCTCCTGGCTCTTCGGGCGTGGGAGCTGTGGCCAGAGCCGCGGCCCTACCGGAAAATGCTTCGGGGGCTGGCGCGGCGGCGCAAGGTGGGCGCCGGTGGCGCCGAGGCTGACGGCCGCCGCAAAGCCCGCAGCCCCACGGGCTGTGGGGCCACGCGAGCGGCTGCCAAAGAGCTTTCCAACGAGGCACGGCTTTCCCTCCTGGCTCTTCGGGCGTGGGATCTGTGGCCAGAGCCGCGGCCCTACCGGAAAATGCTTTTGGGGCTGTCGTGGCGGCGCCAGGTGGGCGCCGGTGGCGCCGAGGCTGACGGCCGCCGCAAAGCCCGCAGCCCCACGGGCTGTGGGGCCACGCGAGCGGCTGCCAAAGAGCTTTCCAACGAGGCACGGCTTTCCCTCCTGGCTCTTCGGGCGTGGGAGCTGTGGCCAGAGCCGCGGCCCTACCGGAAAATGCTTCGGGGGCTGGCGCGGCGGCGCCAGGTGGGCGCCGGTGGCGCCGAGGCTGACGGCCGCCGCAAAGCCCGCAGCCCCACGGGCTGTGGGGCCACGCGAGCGGCTGCCAAAGAGCTTTCCAACGAGGCACGGCTTTCCCTCCTGGCTCTTCGGGCGTGGGAGCTGTGGCCAGAGCCGCGGCCCTACCGGAAAATGCTTCGGGGGCTGGCGCGGCGGCGCCACGTGGGCGCCGGTGGCGCCGAGGCTGACGGCCGCCGCAAAGCCCGCAGCCCCACGGGCTGTGGGGCCACGCGAGCGGCTGCCAAAGAGCTTTCCAACGAGGCACGGCTTTCCCTCCTGGCTCTTCGGGCGTGGGAGCTGTGGCCAGAGCCGCGGCCCTACCAGAAAAGGCTTCGGGGGCTGGCGCGGCGGCGCCAGGTGGGCGCCGGTGGCGCCGAGGCTGACGGCCGCTGCAAAGCCCGCAGCCCCACGGGCTGTGGGGCCACGCGAGCGGCTGCCAAAGGGCTTTCCAACGAGGTACGGCTTTCTCTCCTGGCTCTTCGGGCGTGGGAGCGGTGCCCACAGATGAGGCCCTACCGGAAAATGCTTCGCAGGCTGGCGCGGCGGCGCTGCGTAGGCGCCGCTGGCGCCGAGGCTGACGGCTGACAGAAAGCCCGCAGCCCCACGGGCTGTGGGGCCACGCGAGCGGCTGCCAAAGAGCTTTCCAACGAGGCACGGCTTTCCCTCCTGGCTCTTCGGGCGTGGGAGCTGTGGGCAGAGACGCGGCCGTACCGGAAAATGCTTCGGGGGCTGGCGCGGCGGCGCCAGGTGGGCGCCGGTGGCGCCGAGGCTGACGGCCGCCGGAAAGCCCGCAGCCCCACGGGCTGTGGGGCCACGCGAGCGGCTGCCAAAGGGCTTTCCAACGAGGCACGGCTTTCCCTCCTGGCTCTTCGGGCATGGGAGCGGTGGCCAGAGATGAGGCCCTACCGGAAAATGCTTCGCAGGCTGGCGCGGCGGATCTACGTAGGCGCCGGTGGCGCCGAGGCTGACGGCTGACAGAAAGCCCGCAGCCCCACGGGCTGTGGGGCCACGCGAGCGGCTGCCAAAGAGCTTTCCAACGAGGCACGGCTTTCCCTCCTGGCTCTTCGGGCGTGGGAGCTGTGGCCAGAGCCGCGGCCCTACCGGAAAATGCTTCGGGGGCTGGCGTGGCGGCGCCACGTGGGCGCCGGTGGCGCCAAGGCTGACGGCCGCCGCAAAGCCCGCAGCCCCACGGGCTGTGGGGCCACGCGAGCGGCTGCCAAAGAGCTTTCCAACGAGGCACGGCTTTCCCTCCTGGCTCTTCAGGTGTGGGAGCTTTGGCCAGAGACGCGGCCCTACCGGAAAATGCTTCGGGGGCTGGCGCGGCGGCGCCACGTGGGCGCCGGTGGCGCCGAGGCTGACGGCCGCCGGAAAGCCCGCAGCCCCACGGGCTGTGGGGCCACGCGAGCGGCTGCCAAAGAGCTTTCCAACGAGGCACGGCTTTCCCTCCTGGCTCTTCGGGCGTGGGAGCTGTGGCCAGAGCCGCGGCCCTACCGGAAAATGCTTCGGGGGCTGGCGCGGCGGCGCCACGTGGGCGCCGGTGGCGCCGAGGCTGACGGCCGCCGCAAAGCCCGCAGCCCCACGGGCTGTGGGGCCACGCGAGCGGCTGCCAAAGAGCTTTCCAACGAGGCACGGCTTTCCCTCCTGGCTCTTCGGGCGTGGGAGCTGTGGCCAGAGACGCGGCCCTACCGGAAAATGCTTTGGGGGCTGGCAAGGCGGCGCCACGTGGGCGCCGGTGGCGCCGAGGCTGACGGCCGCCGCAAAGCCCGCAGCCCCACGGGCTGTGAGGCCACGCGAGCGGCTGCCAAAGAGCTTTCCAACGAGGCACGGCTTTCCCTCCTCGCTCTTCGGGCGTGGGAGCTGTGGCCAGAGACGCGGCCCTACCGGAAAATGCTTCGCAGGCTGGCGCGGCGGATCTACGTAGGCGCCGGTGGCGCCGAGGCTGACGGCTGACAGAAAGCCCGCAGCCCCACGGGCTGTGGGGCCACGCGAGCGGCTGCCAAAGAGCTTTCCAACGAGGCACGACTTTCCCTCCTGGCTCTTCGGGCGTGGGAGCTGTGGCCAGAGACGCGGCCCTACCGGAAAATGCTTCGCAGGCTGGCGCGGCGGATCTACGTAGGCGCCGGTGGCGCCGAGGCTGACGGCTGACAGAAAGCCCGCAGCCCCACGCGCTGTGGGGCCACGCGAGCGGCTGCCAAAGAGCTTTCCAACGAGGCACGGCTTTCCCTCCTGGCTCTTCGGGCGTGGGAGCTGTGGCCAGAGACGCGGCCCTACCGGAAAATGCTTCGGGGGCTGGCGCGGCGGCGCCAGGTGGGCACCGGTGGCGCCGAGGCTGACGGCCGCCGCAAAGCCCGCAGCCCCACGGGCTGTGGGGCCACGCGAGTGGCTGCCAAAGAGCTTTCCAACGAGGCACGGCTTTCCCTCCTGGCTCTTCGGGCGTGGGAGCTGTGGCCAGAGACGCGGCCCTACCGGAAAATGATTCACAGGCTGGCGCGGCAGCGTTACGTAGGCGTCGGTGGCGCTGAGGCTGACGGCCGCCGCAAAGCCCGCAGCCCCACGGGCTGTGGGGCCACGCGAGCGGCTGCCAAAGAGCTTTCCAACGAGGCACGGCTTTCCCTCCTGGCTCTTCGGGCGTGGGAGCTGTGGCCAGAGCCGCGGACCTACCGGAAAATGCTTCCCAGGCTGTTGCGGCAGCGCAAGGTGGGCGCCGGTGGCGCCGAGGCTGACGGCCGCCGCAAAGCCCGCAGCCCCACAGGCTGTGGGGCCACGCGAGCGGCTGCCAAAGAGCTTTCCAACGAGGCACGGCTTTCCCTCCTGGCTCTTCGGGTGTGGGAGCTGTGGCCAGAGACGCGGCCCTACCGGAAAATGCTTCGGGGGCTGGCGCGGCGGCGCCAGGTGGGCGCCGGTGGCGCCGAGGCTGACGGCCGCTGCAAAGCCCGCAGCCCCACGGGCTGTGGGGCCACGCGAGCGGCTGCCAAAGAGCTTTCCAACGAGGCACGGCTTTCCCTCCTGGCTCTTCGGGCGTGGGAGCTGTGGCCAGAACCGTGGCCCTACCGGAAAATGCTTTTGGGGCTGTCGTGGCAGCGCCAGGTGGGCGCCGGTGGTGCCGAGGCTGACGGCCACCGCAAAGCTCGCAGCCCCACGGGCTGTGGGGCCACGCGAGCGTCTGCCAAAGAGCTTTCCAACGAGGCACGGCTTTCCCTCCTGGCTCTTCGGGCGTGGGAGCTGTGGCCAGAGACGCGGCCCTACCGGAAAATGATTCACAGGCTGGCGCGGCAGCGTTACGTAGGCGTCGGTGGCGCTGAGGCTGACGGCCGCCGCAAAGCCCGCAGCCCCACGGGCTGTGGGGCCACGCGAGCGGCTGCCAAAGAGCTTTCCAACGAGGCACGGCTTTCCCTCCTGGCTCTTCGGGCGTGGGAGCTGTGGCCAGAGACGCGGCCCTACCGGAAAATGATTCACAGGCTGGCGCGGCGGCGCCAGGTGGGCACCGGTGGCGCCGAGGCTGACGGCCGCCGCAAAGCCCGCAGCCCCACGGGCTGTGGGGCCACGCGAGCGGCTGCCAAAGAGCTTTCCAACGAGGCACGGCTTTCCCTCCTGGCTCTTCGGGCGTGGGAGCTGTGGCCAGAGCCGCGGCCCTACCGGAAAATGCTTCGGGGGCTGGCGCGGCGGCGCCACGTGGGGCTGGGGGCTTTCCTGCTGCCTCTTAGAATCTCACAACCACCCTTTCCCACTTGGCGCTACACCAGCCTATAGCATTTCTATTTTAAAGTCAAGACAGTGCACCACTTGACATTATGCAGAGCGCTACCCATCAATACATGCTCAAATAAAGAATAGCCAATGGACAGTGCCATCGTATGTTACCAAGTGTCAGATGTCATTGAAGACAATGACAGAGCGATACAACGTAAAGCGTAACACAGTACGGGGCAGTGCCAGGCAATACACTGTCACAGAATCACCAATAGAGAAATTCACAACGGAGTGCAGTCTTACGACAGAATCTCTAAAGCCGCCGTTAAGCCAGTCACGGGCGGTACAATGCCACACGTTACAGTATACAGGGCAGTATAACCTAATTCGCAGACAAATAAATTAGAGCAAATTACAAGACTCCCAATACAGTCCAGTACAATGCCAGACAGTCTCAGATGTTGGTCAAGACAATGCCAGGGCAACGCAGTGCAAGACGTAACGTTATACAGGTCAGTACAAGGCAATACGCAGTCAAATGAAGAACAGTAAACTACGATACCCAAACAGCACTGCAGTACAATGGCAAACAATCCCACATGTCGGTCGAGACAATGACAACGCGAGACGGAACACCGCGCAGGGCAGCGCAAGGCAGTACGCAGTCAAATAAAGAACAGCTGACCAGAAAACCCGCACTACGCTGCCATACGATCTCAAAACGTCTCGGATGGCAGTCAAGGCAATTACAGGGCAATACAAAGCACCACGTCACAGTACACAAGGCAGTACAAGGCAACACTCAGTCAAATAAATAACAGACAGTCAAAAATTTCACAGTGCAGTGCACTACTATGACACCATGGGTCAGATGGCAACCAAAAGAAGGACAGGGCAATACAAGGCGAGAGGTAACCCAATACGGGGCTGGACAAGGCAAGATGCAGTTGTGGCGGGTGGAGCGATTCACTTCAGTCCTGAGAGAAGTAGAGAAACATTCAGAAACATCAACACAGTGATTCTCCAAAGGCAGCAGCGCACGTCACAGCGCTTTATCAGGTTCCGTGGCCACGTACCCTGGATTATTTCCTGCCTAGGGGCCAGGGTCAGACGAGCTGTCTGGGAGACCCTCCCCTTGAGTCACGAGGCTTGGAAAGGACCCCCTTGCTTTCTAAACTCCTTCTCCGAGAGGAGTCTAGGTGCGGCTGGATCCAATTCCTAGCTCGGAAAGGACCCCCTTGCTTTCTAAACTCCTTCTCCGAGAGGAGTCTAGGTGCGGCTGGATCCAATTCCTACCCCCGGACTTGGGCAACGGTTCACCTCTAAAGGATTATGTCTGTGCCGTCAACCCTTTACGTGGCTCATAAAAATCAGCTGATGAAGAAAGTGGCAATATGGTGGCCTACAACAGCAGAATAGATCAGATGACAATCAAGACAACAACAGAGCGATACAATGGAAGACGTAACACCACACGGGGCCGGACAAGGCAATACGCAGCCACATCAGAACCCATGAGAGACATCACACTACAGTCCAGACCTAGGACAGATTCTCTAATGTGACCGTCAAGACGACGGGGCAATACAACGCAAGACGTAACACAGGCCATATGCAGTTGTGGCGGGTGCAGTGATAAAATTCACTCCTAAGAGAGAGGCAGAGAAACATTTACAAACATAACAGCAGTGATTCACCAAAGGTAGCAGCGCACGTGATGGCACTTTACCAGACTGCACGGCCACGCACCCCGGGTCATTTACTGCCTTGGGGCCAGGGTCAGACGAGCTGTCAGGGAGACCCTCCCCTTGAGTCACGAGGCTCAGAAAGGACCCCCTTGCTTTCTAAACTCCTTCTCCCAGAGGAGTCTAGGTGCGGCTGGATCCCATCCTCGCCCCAGACTTGGGCAACGGTTCACCTCTAAAGGATCATGTCTGCGTGATCAAACCCTTTGTATCGCTCAGCCAAGATGGCAAAGTCTGGCATGCTGTTAGTCACTGACCCAGAATCTGTTGCGGCAAGGCTTCTCTCAGCCTCGAGGAGCAGAACCTTAAGTGAGTGTCCCCGGGAAATGCTGGTGAACAGGCCACTGCCTTGCAAGAAAGCTCCAAGGGCTCTTGGTCTGTCCGCTAGGTCTATAGCAAGCTAACTGACTCACAGTGTCTTGACTCTGGTGCCAGCCATCCCACAAAGTTCAAGTGCCACTCGTAGCGACTCCTCCTGGTCGTTATAGCTCGAGCAGCAGCCCGGGGGAAAAAGGGGGGTGACATCCCAACAGCGGTCAAATACAGAACAACCGGTTAAAAATTGCACAATACAGTGCCAGAGACTCTAAAATAACTGGCAAGACAACGACAGGGCAACACCATGCAAGATCTAACCTTACACAGGGCAGTACAAGGCAACGTACAATCAAATGCAGAGCAGACAATGAAAGAATTGACGGTACAGTGCCACGCAATAGTAGACTATATCAGATGTCGGTCACCACAATGACAGAGCAATACAAGGCAAGACGTAACGCGATACGGGGCCCTACCAGGCAACACAGTCAAAGAAACAACCACCCCATGAAAGAACTCACAACACAGCGCGGTCCTAGGACGCAAGGTGTAAAATGACCGTCGAGACAGTGACAGGGCAATACAATGCAAGATGCAACACCATACCAAGGCAACATGCAGCCAAATGAACAACCCATTAAGAAACCCAGCATACGTTCAACTGTCATACCAGAAAAGATCAGAAGGCAGTCAAGACAGTGACAGCGCACTATAACGCGAGAAGTAACACAATACAGGGCAGTACAAGGCATTACACAGGCAAATAAAGAAGAACCCATTAAAAACCACACAATACAGTGCGGTGCGAGGCCAGAGTAGATCAGAAGGCAGTCGAGACTACGACGGGGCAATATAATGCGAGATGTTACACGATACAGGGCAGTACAAGGCATTAGAAAGCCAAATGAAGAACAACCCCAAATGAAGAACAACCGATTAAAAAAACCCGCAATACAGTGTGGTACGAGGCCCGAACAGATCAGAAGGCAGTCAAGGCTACGACGGGGCAATATAACGTGAGACGTAACGCAATAGAGGGCGGTACAAGGCATTACACAGTCAAAGAACAACCGATTAAAAAAAAAAACCACGCAACACGGTGTGGTACGATGCCAGAATAGATCACAGAGCAGTCAAGAGCGTGACGGGGCAACACGATGCGAAACCGATACTGAGTGAGGCGGAGCAATACTATTTCAAATATACAAGAACACAGTACGGAACCAAGTTCTTAAGCGTACGACGCAAGACCATCTCAAATGGCAGTCAAGGAAGTTCCGGAGCAACGTAATCCCGATTTGCACAAAATGGTGCCATCAGGCACCATCGCGTCGGTCAACACTAAGTTGTACCGCAATATCCCCCGCATCACACGCGCCGTACCCTCCTGCTCACCTGCTCCGCATGGATTCCGGATTCGGACTTCGTGGCACTCTCTGGTTCTGGCACCTAAAACACCTAAGACACACAATATTCCTGTTGAGCTTACGGGAAACCACCACCCCCATGCGCTACCTCTCTGCTACCCAGCTCACCTCCAACGCTCGTCCGGCTCCGGATGCCTGCGGCGCCTGCAAAACCAAAGACAAACACTCCCCTGAGCTCCCCAACGTGTCCACAACCGCCTCACTCGCTGGGACTACTCAGTGGGCGTGCAGCATCGCCCCTCTGACCCTGCGTGTCACACCAACCGAAGAAACGCACGCCGAGATACCGCCCAAAACCTACCAAATTCCCATCTCCCGCTCCCTCACCTTGCCCGCCCGTCCTCCCCCAAGGCGTGCAACCTGAAGGCTCGCAAACCACCCATAAAACCCAACCGACACGGGTTGCTTTACAACTTGAAAGTTGCTCCCTCTGAGGCAGATGTGATACTTCAGCCCACCCGCCCCTGCTGACCTTGACTGACTCATCCCCATCCCCACATCCCACGTCATTCATTGCTTCAAAACTTCAAATTGGAAAGAACCAATACATACAGTACTCAGAGCCACATCTTCTCTCTAACACCACGTGCTGACCCACCTTCTTACGTCGCTCTCCTCCTCTACGCTGCCCCGCCAAGCTTGTCCCGCTGCATCTGCAAGAACGACATCAGAGAAATCACCCTGAGGCAGAGCAATAGAGTCATAACAACAAAAAGTTTTGCACCTTTTCACAAATACCATCTAAGGTCCAAATACAACCGTACACAAAGAAAGTTACAAAAAAAAAATCCGCATCAAAACCAGCCGTACCCTCTTCCACATGAACTCTTCTTCACTGCTGCTGTGTTGCCTTCCCAACATGCCTCTGCTCTTCCCAAACAAAACAGAAGAGGTGTCTACACAGCCTCCCGATGGCTACCCTGAGATGACTCTAACACCTTTGCCCCGATCTACAGGGATTCACGTACTACATATAGACTCTCCACAGGATTCCACCCACCCTGGACGCTATGCGCCCGGGCAGGGCGGACCCGAGCCACACACTCACGGTTACAGACATACACTACACGGAACGCTAAGAACGACGCGCCTCAAAGATGAGAGAAAACTCTCAGCAAGAAAGATGACACGGGGACCAAAGTCACCGTCGTGCAAGAAAATCTGTGGGATCGTGATGATGTCAACGTGAAGACGCTCTACGGAACCCCCTGAAGCAAACTGTAGAACGTGATGGTACGGAATAAGAATGGACTGTTGAGCCCAATAAGATGGACGTGCAGGAAGCCTGGCTTCAAGACCTAAGAACGTAACGACGCAGGGAAGAACTCCCAGACATGGAAGTGGGCCGTCCAGAAACTTCCGAGAGGCAAGACTGATGCACGCTTTAAGATGCTAACGCAAGAAGAGCATCAGATGAATGGTGCTACGCCCACAGGCCCAAGCAGTCGAGACCCTAAGGATGACGCCCAGGGCCCCACGTCGTGCTCCTGGAGCTCAAAGATGACCTCGAGACGCAAGAAGGGGCGAAGATACACAACACAGACCACATGAACGACACGACAACACGCACAGGCTGGAACTGCCCTGCCCGGGACACGCTAGCGTCACACTGAGCAGTAAGCAACATCCTTTACCTTCCTAAATATGACTGTGCCCCGGGACAGCCCTCGCCACTACGCTAACGTCAAAGACCCCATTTTGCAATTGTCCACCTCGGCCCCTCTCCGGCGCCTGACTGTCAACTTAGCTTTTGGAGGGCCAGGCGTCTGAATCCTTCTTCGACGCGGTCCGCAAAAACCAGCCATCCGATACATTTCCGCAGTCACCAGGTTCCTCCTCTTCCTCTGCAAAAGGAAAATAAAAAATAACCCCAGAGGCCGCCACAGCACCAGCAATAAGCATCCTGAGAGGAGACGCCAACCTCTTCCACGACACCCTCAGCCTCCCGAAGGCCGTGGCGTTCTGCTCGCCCGCTCCGCGCCGATTCCGGAGTCCGAGGCTGCGGTGATAGTTATTCACAGCACCTAAGAGACCAAGAAACACAACTTTACCACTGCGCTTCTGCCAAACCACCACACCATCGACTCCTATCTTCTGTCTTCGTTCACATGAGAAAAAAAAGCACCCAATTGTATTCATAGAGGCGCCAGTCACATCTTCCCTCTAACGCCACATGCCGAGCCACCTCCGTACAGCGCTCCTCTCGGCTCCCCTACGTCACCCTGCACGTCTCGTCTCTCGGCATCTAAAAAGAGAAAAAAAAAAATCCAACATTACCCTGATGCAGAGCAATAGCTTAATTCCAAAGGTCTTGTTTCTACTTCGGAACACTGTTCAATTAGATCCAACTACAGCCTGCCATCAAAAAAAAAAAAAAAACACAGAAAAAGCCCACAAACATTACACCCCACACAAAGCAGCCCGAACGTCTTTGAGATACTGCGTCCTTCACTGGCTGTGAACAGCCTCTCCGACTTGGCTCTGCTTATGCCAACACCCACTAATAAAACACCCCCGCACCCAACCTACTGAGAGCCAATTAATTCCAGACGACTACCCAACCTTTGCCTCGGTCTCCACAGATCCACATATTAACCATAGACTCCCGTCACTATTCTGCCTGCCCTGGACTCTACACACCCGGGCAGGGGGGCTCCGAGCCAGACACACACACAAGCACAGACCAACACTACACAGAACGCTAAAAACCACGCGCCTCAAGGATGAGAGAAAACTCTCAGCAAGAAGGATGACACCCGGACGGAAGTCACCGTCGGGCAAGACGACCTGGAGACCGTGGTGGTGATGCGAAGAGGCTCTATGGAAGCCCCTGAAACAGAGTGTAGGACATCATCGTCTGTGATAAGAAGGGACTGTCAAGACTGATAAGATGTATGCGGGGGAAGCCTGGCTTCAAGACCTAAGAACGTAATGACATAGGGAAGAAGTCCCAGTTGTAGACGCGGGCCATCCGGAAACTTCCAAGACGCAAGACCGATGCAAGCTTTAAGCTTCTAACGCAAGAAGACCAGCAGCCGAACGGTGCTATGCCCACGGGTGCAGGTGTTCGAGACCCTAGGGATGGTGCCTGAGGCGCCATGCCGTGCTCCTGGAGCTTAAAGACGACCTCGAGACCCGAGAAAGGTCTAAGACACAGAACACGGACCACACGAAAGACACGACAACACACACAGGCTGGAACCGCCCTGCCCGGGAATGCCGAACAGTAAGCCGCGTCCCTTACGTGCCTAAAGGAGACTGCGCTCCAGGACAAACCTCTCCCCTACGCCAACTTCAAAGACACCTTTTTGCAATTCTCAACCTCGTCCCCTCTTGAGCGCCAGTCTCTCAACTTAGCTTTTGGAGGGCCAGGGGTCCAAATCCATCCTTGAGGCAGTCCACAGAAAACAGCCATCCAGTACGTTCCTGTGGTCACCAGCTTCCTCCTCTTCCTCTGCAAAAGGAAAAGAAAAAAAAAGTTATCCCAAAAGCAGCCACAGGACCAGCAATAAGCATCCTGAGAGGAGATGCCAACCTCTTCCACAACACCCTCAGCCTCATGAACGCCGAGGCATTCTGCTCGCCCGCTCAGCGCCAATTCCAGCGTCTGACGCTGCGGCAACAGTTATTCACGGCACCTAAGATACCAAGAAACACAGCATTACCACCGCGCTACTGCCAACGCACCAGTCCCGTGCTCCTCCTCGATACTATCTGTCTTGCCTCAAATGCGAGAGCCTAGAGCACACCAGGCTGCGACGACACCCGAACCCATCTGCAAAACCTGTCCAAGGACGACTCATGAACCCGGCTCCCTTTCCTAGCCCTCCCCCAGTGGCAAAGCTTTAGAAACCCCTTCTCTTCTCCCTGAGCTGCCAGGGAAGGAGCCCCACTTCTTCCCCACAGCTCCCACCCTTTATTTGCCAGCCCGAACACCGGGCGTTGGACGCTTCTCAAGAGCCACTCTTCCCAGCCTCTCCCTGCGTCCGCCACCACCTCCCATCTTCTGTCTTCCCACGGACTCCGGGCTCTGCTGCAGACCCACAGAGTCAGCGAAGCCCTGACCCGACCTACACCAGGGGCCTGCCGCACGCCGCAAAGGCTCCAGGGACACGGCAAAACCCTGAGCACCGTGGGGGAAGGTGACAAGGTACCCCACATCCTGAAATACGTTATGCTTTATGGCCCTGCTGCTTTCCTGAGAAATGTGGAAACTCCATCTACGGCTGCAGACAAGACGCACACCCAGTCCCTGCAAAGTGATCTCATCACCTGCCCGATTGAGACAGATTCTATTGGCATCTTACCTGGGATACAGCAAAGCTAGTGGGAAAAAAAAAACACCACAAACAAGAAAGTTCCGTCTTCAATACAGCCAGGGATTCCAGGATAACGCGCCATGCCTGGAAGAGAGAAAACCATACCCTTAAACCATCTCACCCCCCCCGAATGCTCATTACCACGCGACTCACCTGAAAAACCGCACGGAAGAGAACCGGCGCATGAGGCCGCTCTCTACTGTACGTGCTGCCAAACCTCACCTGGTCCCCAAGGTCTTGCCACCTCCATCTTCCTACCTGCGGTTCTCTAAATGGGATAACGTCTCCACCCCAGGAGCTGAGCCGCCTCCGAAGCTGCAATCGACTGAAGGACAGGCAGAGCTCTGACCCTGGAGACACCTGGTAGCAGAATGAGCTGCCCCAGCAGAGGCAAAATTGTAAATTGGCAATACAGTGCCATCGTATGTTACCAAGTGTCAGATGTCATTGAAGACAATGACAGAGCGATACAACGTAAAGCGTAACACAGTACGGGGCAGTGCCAGGCAATACGCCGTCACGGAATCACCAATAGAGAAATTCACAACGGAGTGCAGTCTTACGACAGAATCTCTAAAGCCGCCGTTAAGCCAGTCACAGGCGGTACAATGCCACACATTACAGGATACAGGGCAGTACAACCCGATTCGCAGACAAATAAATTAGAGCAAATTACAAGACTCCCAATACAGTCCAGTACAATGCCAGACAGTCTCAGATGTCGGTCAAGACAATGCCAGGGCAACGCAGTGCAAGACATAACGTTATACAGGTCAGTACAAGGCAATACGCAGTCAAATGAAGAACAGTAAACTACGATACCCAAACCACACTGCAGTACAATGGCAAACAATCCCACATGTCGGTCGAGACAATGACAACGCGAGACGGAACACCGTGCAGGGCAGCGCAAGGCAGTACGCAGTCAAATAAAGAACAGCTGACCAGAAAACCCACACTACGCTGCCATACGATCTCAAAACGTCTCGGATGGCAGTCAAGGCAATTACAGGGCAATACAAAGCACCACGTCGCAGTACACAAGGCAGTACAAGGCAACACTCAGTCAAATAAATAACAGACAGTCAAAAAATTCACAGTGCAGTGCACTACTATGACACCATGGGTCAGATGGCAACCAAAAGAAGGACAGGGCAATACAAGGCGAGAGGTAACCCAATACGGGGCTGGACAAGGCAAGATGCAGTTGTGGCGGGTGGAGCGATTCACTTCAGTCCTGAGAGAAGTAGAGAAACATTCAGAAACATCAACACAGTGATTCTCCAAAGGCAGCAGTGCACGTAACATCCCTTTACCAGGTTCCGTGGCCACGTCCCCCGGATAATTTATTGCACAGGGGCCAGGGTCAGACGAGCTGTTAGGGAGACCCTCCCGTTGAGCCGCAACCCCCTTGCTTTCTAAACTCCTTCTTGAAGAGCAGTCTGAGTGCGGCTGGATCCAATTCCTAGCCCTGGACTTGGGCAACGGTTCACCTCTAAAGGATTGTATCTGCGCCATCAACCCTTTATATCACTGAGCTAAGGCTACGAGGTTTAGCGTGGTATCAGTCACTTACCGAGACTCTGTTGCGGCAAGGGATCTCTCAGCCTTGAGGAGCAGAACCTGAAGCAAGCGTCCCCGCTCAAGGGCACATCCTGGTGCTATGACAGACTATGACAGGCAATACTATGACAGGGCAATACAACGCAAGACGTAACTTTACACAGGGCAGTACAAGGCCAATACACAGTCAAATAGGGAACGACCGATCACAAAATTGATGCACGGTCAAATAGAGTACAACAGCCTAAGAAGCTCTCAATACAGCGCCTGTCAACGCCAGAATACATCAGATGGCTCGCGGCACGGTGAGAGGGCAATACGACACAAGACTTAGGAAAATACAGGGCAGTACAAAGCAATACGTAGTCAAATATAGAACAGCCGATCAAAAACACCCTCAGTTTGGTGCGGTACAACCCCAGAGAGTGTAAAAGGACAGTTAAGACTATTTCATGGCAACACAACGCACAATGTAACACAATACAGGTTGCTACAACACAATACAGAATAATAAACAACCGATCAAAACGCCACAATACGGTGCAGTACGATCCCACACGGTCTCAGGTGGCAGTCAAGACAACTATAGGGCGACACGATCCAAGATGCAACATTACACGACAGAGCAGAACGGAAGACGCAGTCAACTAAATACCAACCGATTAGGAGAACCGCAATACAGTGCGGGAGAAAACAAAAATAAGTGGAGATGCCAGTCAAGACAATGACAGAGCAATACGAGGCAAGAAATAACGCAACACAGGGCAGTACAGTGAAATACACGGTCAAATAAATAACTGATTAAGTATCCCGCAATACCGTGTGATGCAATGCCAAAACGTGTGAGACAGCAGTCGAGGCAGTGACAGAGCTATACAATGGAAGACATAACGCAGGGCTGTACAACACCGAAACGTATCAGATGGCACTCAGAACAACAACATGGCGATACAACGCAAGCCGCAACACAATACAAGGTGGTAACAAGGCAATACACGGGTCAAACACAGAACAACGAATAAAACCTGCACAATACGGATCGCTGCAATCCCAGAACGTCTAAAGTGACAGTGAAGGGAATGACGGGGCAGTACAATGCAAGATACAACACTAGACAGGGCAACACGCATTCAAATAATGCAAAACCGATTAAAAAACCCACAATACACACCAGTACAATGCCGGAACAGATCAGATGGCAGTCCGGGCGAATAGAGGGCAACACAATGCCAAACGTGACACCATACAGGGCTGGACAAGGCAATACGCAGTTGTGGCAGGCCGAGCGGCTAACTTCGCTTCTAAGAGAGAAGCAGTGAAACATTCAGAAACATCAACACAGTGATCCTCCAAAGGCAGCAGCGCACGTGACGGCGCTTTACCAGATTCCATACGGCCACGCACCCTGGATTATTTCCTGCCTAGGGGCCAGGATCAGACAAGCTGTCTGGGAGACCCTCCCCTTGAGTCACGAGGCTCGGAAAGGACCCCCTTGCTTTCTAAACTCCTTCTCGGAGAGGAGTCTAGGTGCGGCTGGATCCAATTCCTAGCTCGGAAAGGACCCCCTTGCTTTCTAAACTCCTTCTCCGAGAGGAGTCTAGGTGCGGCTGGATCCAATTCCTAGCCCCGGACTTAGGCAATGGTTCACCTCTAAAGGATTGTATCTGCGCCATGGACCCTTTATATCACTGAGCTAAGGCTACAAGGTTTTGTATGCTATTAGTGACTTACTGAGAATCTGTTGCGGCAAGGCATATCTCAATCTCGAGGAGCAGAACCTTAATCGAGCGTCCCTGCTCAAGGGGAGATCCTGGCACGGAGGCCCCTGCCATGCAGAAGTCAAAAGGCTCTTGGGCTGTCCACTACTTATGGGGTAAGCCAATTGACTGATAGTCACATCAGCACGGGAACAAAATATCTAGGTCCCCACTGTGTTGCCAACCATCCCCCAACTTCAAGTACCACTCAGAACAACTCCATGGATGATTGGGGCGCCAAAACGAAGGGGCGCCCACACCACCCCAGCAGTCAAATAAGGAACAACCAATGGAACTTTCACAATAAATAAGTACAATCCCAGACAGTCCAAAGTAACAGCCAAGACAATGACAGACCAATACAGTGCAAGACCTAACATCATACAGAGCAGTAAAAGGCAACGCGCAGCCAAGTCAAGAACAGTTAAAATACCCAAAATCCAGTGCAGCACTACGACACTGTCCCAAAACACAGTCAAAACAACAACAGAGTAATGCAACACGAGCCGTAACACAACACAGGGCAGCACAAGGCAATACACAGTCACACAAAGAACAGCCAATTAAAAAACCCACAACAGAACACCCTACAATCTCAGGAAGTCTCAGAGGGCCGTCACGGCAAATACAGGGCAATACGGTGCAAGACAACACAATACAGGCCACTGCCAGCCAATATCAGTCAAATAAATAACAGACAGTCAAAAAATTCACAGTGCAGTGCACTACTATGACACCATGGGTCAGGCGGCAATCATGACAACGACAGGGCAACACAAGGCAAGACGTAACCCAATACGGGGCCGGACAAGGCAATATGCAGTTGTGGCGGGTGGAGCCATTCACTTCAGTCCTAAGAGAAAAGTAGAGAAACATTCAGAAACATCAACACAGTGATTCTCCAAAGGCAGCAGCGCACGTGACGGCTCTTTACCAGATTCCATATGGCCACGTACCCTGGATTATTTCCTGCCTAGGGGCCAGGGTCAGAGGAGCTGTCTGGGAGACCCTCCCCTTGAGTCACGAGGCTTGGAAAGGACCCCCTTGCTTTCTAAACTCCTTCTCCGAGAGGAGTCTAGGTGCGGCTGGATCCAATTCCTACCCCCGGACTTGGGCAACGGTTCACCTCTAAAGGGTTATGTCTGTGCCGTCAACCCTTTACGTGGCTCATAAAAAACAGCTGATGAAGGAAGTGGCAGTATGGTGGCCTACAACGGCAGAATAGATCAGATGACAATCAAGACAACAACAGAGCGATACAATGGAAGACGTAACACCACACGGGGCCGGACAAGGCAATACGCAGCCACATCAGAACCCATGAGAGACATCACACTACAGTCCAGACCTAGGACAGATTCTCTAACGTGACCGTCAAGACGATGGGGCAATACAACGCAAGACGTAACACAGGCCATATGCAGTTGTGGCGGGTGCAGTGATAAAATTCACTCCTAAGAGAGAGGCAGAGAAACATTTACAAACATAACAGCAGTGATTCACCAAAGGTAGCAGCGCACGTGATGGCACTTTACCAGACTGCACGGCCACGCACCCCGGGTCATTTACTGCCTAGGGGCCAGGGTCAGACGAGCTGTCAGGGAGACCCTCCCCTTGAGTCACGAGGCTCGGAAAGGACCCCCTTGCTTTCTAAACTCCTTCTCCCAGAGGAGTCTAGGTGCGGCTGGATCCCATCCTCGCCCCGGACTTGGGCAATGGTTCACCTCTAAAGGATCATGTCTGCGTGATCAAACCCTTTGTATCGCTCAGCCAAGATGGCAAAGTCTGGCATGCTGTTAGTCACTGACCCAGAATCTGTTGCGGCAAGGCTTCTCTCAGCCTCGAGGAGCAGAACCTTAAGTGAGTGTCCCCGGGAAATGCTGGTGAACAGGCCACTGCCTTGCAAGAAAGCTCCAAGGGCTCTTGGTCTGTCCGCTAGGTCTATAGCAAGCTAACTGACTCACAGTGTCTTGACTCTGGTGCCAGCCATCCCACAAAGTTCAAGTGCCACTCGTAGCGACTCCTTCTGGTCGTTATAGCTCGAGCAGCAGCCCGGGGGAAAAAGGGGGGTGACATCCCAACAGCGGTCAAATACAGAACAACCGGTTAAAAATTGCACAATACAGTGCCAGAGACTCTAAAATAACTGGCAAGACAACGACAGGGCAACACCATGCAAGATCTAACCTTACACAGGGCAGTACAAGGCAACGTACAATCAAATGCAGAGCAGACAATGAAAGAATTGACGGTACAGTGCCACGCAATAGTAGACTATATCAGATGTCGGTCACCACAATGACAGAGCAATACAAGGCAAGACGTAACGCGATACGGGGCCCTACCAGGCAACACAGTCAAAGAAACAACCACCCCATGAAAGAACTCACAACACAGCGCGGTCCTAGGACGCAAGGTGTAAAATGACCGTCGAGACAGTGACAGGGCAATACAATGCAAGATGCAACACCATACCAAGGCAACATGCAGCCAAATGAACAACCCATTAAGAAACCCAGCATACGTTCAACTGTCATACCAGAAAAGATCAGAAGGCAGTCAAGACAGTGACAGCGCACTATAACGCGAGAAGTAACACAATACAGGGCAGTACAAGGCATTACACAGGCAAATAAAGAAGAACCCATTAAAAACCACACAATACAGTGCGGTGCGAGGCCAGAGTAGATCAGAAGGCAGTCGAGACTACGACGGGGCAATATAATGCGAGATGTTACACGATACAGGGCAGTACAAGGCATTAGAAAGCCAAATGAAGAACAACCCCAAATGAAGAACAACCGATTAAAAAAACCCGCAATACAGTGTGGTACGAGGCCCGAACAGATCAGAAGGCAGTCAAGGCTACGACGGGGCAATATAACGTGAGACGTAACGCAATAGAGGGCGGTACAAGGCATTACACAGTCAAAGAACAACCGATTAAAAAAAAAAACCACGCAACACGGTGTGGTACGATGCCAGAATAGATCACAGAGCAGTCAAGAGCGTGACGGGGCAACACGATGCGAAACCGATACTGAGTGAGGCGGAGCAATACTATTTCAAATATACAAGAACACAGTACGGAACCAAGTTCTTAAGCGTACGACGCAAGACCATCTCAAATGGCAGTCAAGGAAGTTCCGGAGCAACGTAATCCCGATTTGCACAAAATGGTGCCATCAGGCACCATCGCGTCGGTCAACACTAAGTTGTACCGCAATATCCCCCGCATCACACGCGCCGTACCCTCCTGCTCACCTGCTCCGCATGGATTCCGGATTCGGACTTCGTGGCACTCTCTGGTTCTGGCACCTAAAACACCTAAGACACACAATATTCCTGTTGAGCTTACGGGAAACCACCACCCCCATGCGCTACCTCTCTGCTACCCAGCTCACCTCCAACGCTCGTCCGGCTCCGGATGCCTGCGGCGCCTGCAAAACCAAAGACAAACACTCCCCTGAGCTCCCCAACGTGTCCACAACCGCCTCACTCGCTGGGACTACTCAGTGGGCGTGCAGCATCGCCCCTCTGACCCTGCGTGTCACACCAACCGAAGAAACGCACGCCGAGATACCGCCCAAAACCTACCAAATTCCCATCTCCCGCTCCCTCACCTTGCCCGCCCGTCCTCCCCCAAGGCGTGCAACCTGAAGGCTCGCAAACCACCCATAAAACCCAACCGACACGGGTTGCTTTACAACTTGAAAGTTGCTCCCTCTGAGGCAGATGTGATACTTCAGCCCACCCGCCCCTGCTGACCTTGACTGACTCATCCCCATCCCCACATCCCACGTCATTCATTGCTTCAAAACTTCAAATTGGAAAGAACCAATACATACAGTACTCAGAGCCACATCTTCTCTCTAACACCACGTGCTGACCCACCTTCTTACGTCGCTCTCCTCCTCTACGCTGCCCCGCCAAGCTTGTCCCGCTGCATCTGCAAGAACGACATCAGAGAAATCACCCTGAGGCAGAGCAATAGAGTCATAACAACAAAAAGTTTTGCACCTTTTCACAAATACCATCTAAGGTCCAAATACAACCGTACACAAAGAAAGTTACAAAAAAAAAATCCGCATCAAAACCAGCCGTACCCTCTTCCACATGAACTCTTCTTCACTGCTGCTGTGTTGCCTTCCCAACATGCCTCTGCTCTTCCCAAACAAAACAGAAGAGGTGTCTACACAGCCTCCCGATGGCTACCCTGAGATGACTCTAACACCTTTGCCCCGATCTACAGGGATTCACGTACTACATATAGACTCTCCACAGGATTCCACCCACCCTGGACGCTACGCGCCCGGGCAGGGCGGACCCGAGCCACACACTCACGGTTACAGACATACACTACACGGAACGCTAAGAACGACGCGCCTCAAAGATGAGAGAAAACTCTCAGCAAGAAAGATGACACGGGGACCAAAGTCACCGTCGTGCAAGAAAATCTGTGGGATCGTGATGATGTCAACGTGAAGACGCTCTACGGAACCCCCTGAAGCAAACTGTAGAACGTGATGGGGAATAAGAATGGACTGTTGAGCCCAATAAGATGGACGTGCAGGAAGCCTGGCTTCAAGACCTAAGAACGTAACGACGCAGGGAAGAACTCCCAGACATGGAAGTGGGCCGTCCAGAAACTTCCGAGAGGCAAGACTGATGCACGCTTTAAGATGCTAACGCAAGAAGAGCATCAGATGAATGATGCTACGCCCACAGGCCCAAGCAGTCGAGACCCTAAGGATGACGCCCAGGGCCCCACGTCGTGCTCCTGGAGCTCAAAGATGACCTCGAGACCCAAGAAGGGGCGAAGATACACAACACAGACCACATGAACGACATGACAACACGCACAGGCTGGAACTGCCCTGCCCGGGACACGCTAGCGTCACACTGAGCAGTAAGCAACATCCTTTACCTTCCTAAATATGACTGTGCCCCGGGACAGCCCTCGCCACTACGCTAACGTCAAAGACCCCATTTTGCAATTGTCCACCTCGGCCCCTCTCCGGCGCCTGACTGTCAACTTAGCTTTTGGAGGGCCAGGCGTCTGAATCCTTCTTCGACGCGGTCCGCAAAAACCAGCCATCCGATACATTTCCGCAGTCACCAGGTTCCTCCTCTTCCTCTGCAAAAGGAAAATAAAAAATAACCCCAGAGGCCGCCACAGCACCAGCAATAAGCATCCTGAGAGGAGACGCCAACCTCTTCCACGACACCCTCAGCCTCCCGAAGGCCGTGGCGTTCTGCTCGCCCGCTCCGCGCCGATTCCGGAGTCCGAGGCTGCGGTGATAGTTATTCACAGCACCTAAGAGACCAAGAAACACAACTTTACCACTGCGCTTCTGCCAAACCACCACACCATCGACTCCTATCTTCTGTCTTCGTTCACATGAGAAAAAAAAGCACCCAATTGTATTCATAGAGGCGCCAGTCACATCTTCCCTCTAACGCCACATGCCGAGCCACCTCCGTACAGCGCTCCTCTCGGCTCCCCTACGTCACCCTGCACGTCTCGTCTCTCGGCATCTAAAAAGAGGAAAAAAAAAAATCCAACGTTACCCTGATGCAGAGCAATAGCTTAATTCCAAAGGTCTTGTTTCTACTTCGGAACACTGTTCAATTAGATCCAACTACAGCCTGCCATCAAAAAAAAAAAAAAAAACACACAGAAAAAGCCCACAAACATTACACCCCACACAAAGCAGCCCGAACGTCTTTGAGATACTGCGTCCTTCACTGGCTGTGAACAGCCTCTCCGACTTGGCTCTGCTTATGCCAACACCCACTAATAAAACACCCCCGCACCCAACCTACTGAGAGCCAATTAATTCCAGACGACTACCCAACCTTTGCCTCGGTCTCCACAGATCCACATATTAACCATAGACTCCCGTCACTATTCTGCCTGCCCTGGACTCTACACACCCGGGCAGGGGGGCTCCGAGCCAGACACACACACAAGCACAGACCAACACTACACAGAACGCTAAAAACCACGCGCCTCAAGGATGAGAGAAAACTCTCAGCAAGAAGGATGACACCCGGACGGAAGTCACCGTCGGGCAAGACGACCTGGAGACCGTGGTGGTGATGCGAAGAGGCTCTATGGAAGCCCCTGAAACAGAGTGTAGGACATCATTGTCTGCGATAAGAAGGGACTGTCAAGACTGATAAGATGTATGCGGGGGAAGCCTGGCTTCAAGACCTAAGAACGTAATGACATAGGGAAGAAGTCCCAGTTGTAGACGCGGGCCATCCGGAAACTTCCAAGACGCAAGACCGATGCAAGCTTTAAGCTTCTAACGCAAGAAGACCAGCAGCCGAACGGTGCTATGCCCACGGGTGCAGGTGTTCGAGACCCTAGGGATGGTGCCTGAGGCGCCATGCCGTGCTCCTGGAGCTTAAAGACGACCTCGAGACCCGAGAAAGGTCTAAGACACAGAACACGGACCACACGAAAGACACGACAACACACACAGGCTGGAACCGCCCTGCCCGGGAATGCCGAACAGTAAGCCGCGTCCCTTACGTGCCTAAAGGAGACTGCGCTCCAGGACAAACCTCTCCCCTACGCCAACTTCAAAGACACCTTTTTGCAATTCTCAACCTCGTCCCCTCTTGAGCGCCAGTCTCTCAACTTAGCTTTTGGAGGGCCAGGGGTCCGAATCCATCCTTGAGGCAGTCCACAGAAAACAGCCATCCAGTACGTTCCTGTGGTCACCAGCTTCCTCCTCTTCCTCTGCAAAAGGAAAAGAAAAAAAAAGTTATCCCAAAAGCAGCCACAGCACCAGCAATAAGCATCCTGAGAGGAGATGCCAACCTCTTCCACAACACCCTCAGCCTCATGAACGCCGAGGCATTCTGCTCGCCCGCTCAGCGCCAATTCCAGCGTCTGACGCTGCGGCAACAGTTATTCACGGCACCTAAGATACCAAGAAACACAGCATTACCACCGCGCTACTGCCAACGCACCAGTCCCGTGCTCCTCCTCGATACTATCTGGCTTGCCTCAAATGCGAGAGCCTAGAGCACACCAGGCTGCGACGACACCCGAACCCATCTGCAAAACCTGTCCAAGGACGACTCATGAACCCGGCTCCCTTTCCTAGCCCTCCCCCAGTGGCAAAGCTTTAGAAACCCCTTCTCTTCTCCCTGAGCTGCCAGGGAAGGAGCCCCACTTCTTCCCCACAGCTCCCACCCTTTATTTGCCAGCCCAAACACCGGGCGTTGGACGCTTCTCAAGAGCCACTCTTCCCAGCCTCTCCCTGCGTCCGCCACCACCTCCCATCTTCTGTCTTCCCACGGACTCCGGGCTCTGCTGCAGACCCACAGAGTCAGCGAAGCCCTGACCCGACCTACACCAGGGGCCTGACACAAGCCGCAAAGGCTCCAGGGACACGGCGAAACCCTGAGCACAGTGGGGGAAGGCGATGAGGCGCCCAACATCCTGAAACGCGTTACACCTTATGGCCCTGCTGCTTTCCTGAGAAATGTGGAAACTCCATCTACAGCTGCAGACAAGACGCACACCCAGTCCCTGCAAAGTGATCTCATCACCTGCCCGATTGAGACAGATTCTATTGGCATCTTATCTGGGATACAGCAAAGCTAGTGGGGAAAAAAAAAACCACAAACAAGAAAGTTCTGTCTTCAATACAGCCAGGGATTCCAGGATAACGCGCCATGCCTGGAAGAGAGAAAACCATACCCTTAAACCATCTCACCCCCCCCGAATGCTCATTACCACGCGACTCACCTGAAAAACCGCACGGAAGAGAACCGGCGCATGAGGCCGCTCTCTACTGTACGTGCTGCCAAACCTCACCTGGTCCCCAAGGTCTTGCCACCTCCAGCTTCCTACCTGCGGTTCTCTAAATGGGATAACGTCTCCACCCCAGGAGCTGAGCCGCCTCCGAAGCTGCAATCGACTGAAGGACAGGCAGAGCTCTGACCCTGGAGACGCCTGGCAGCAGAATGAGCTGCCCCAGCAGAGGCTGTGGGTTATATACCCCGGGCCCTGCCCACCCCCCTTCCCACCATCCCCTGGGAAAGGGGCCCGGCTGACCTCCAGGAGGCACAGAGCCTGCCAGAGGAGCAGCTGCTCCTTTCCTCACAGGCCTGAGAAGTCCAGCATGCAAAACACCAAAACGGAGAAACCGACCCTTAGAGGAACGGACAATACGTGCTCTTTTATTACAACTACGTCAATTGTGTCAGCAACGGGGCCCGGTAGGTACGTAAACTTAAACTTCTGCAGGGCGTAGACATAAAGAGAAAGACATCATCCTAACCTCCATAGGCAAGTAGACCATTAGGCCCGATAACCACGTTTTTAATCAAGACTCGATGTCCTTTAGTTTCCTTGTGAAAGAAAACCCACAATGCTGGGGGGGGTCATATGTCACTTCTAGCAAGACGACACGTATTACCCGACTTCTGCCAGAACCACGTTCTGGATAGGAAGGACGGACAGAGCGCAAGCAGAGGCTTGTGCGCCGCCTGTAATACAGCGGCTGAGAAAGAACCAACCCTTCCGACCGCCGCTCTCCTCAGCCGAGTCCGCTCCGGTGCCCCTTCTGTCATTGCTGTCATGGCTTAGGCTGGGCATTAAATGAAACGACAGATGCTCTCTTTTAACTTCTCTCCTGAGGGAGAAAACAATGTGAGGGAGACTTAGGAACTGAAAGAGAAACTGAACTCTAACGAAATATAAACAGAAAAGTAGTACCGAGGAAAGACAAGAATAACAGGAAAACAGTAGCAGAGAGAAAATATATACACACAACCCGGCATGGAGCTCCCAAGATGACCATCGCCTCACCCGCTGGCACGGGTAAAGTCCGGGACCAGACTCGGCGACAGACTGGAACCAGATTCCGGACCTGGTTGCATAAATGCACGGATCGGCGTCAAAGGACAATGACCAGACAGAGGAGTCCTCAAAGGCCAGACGACAGGTACCGACCCCTTCGATCCCCCCGCTTTTATACTGAGGGTGATGAGGATGGGATGCGATACCCCATCAGTCAGATTCGGGTCACCGGTCCCGTCTACTCTTCACCATGGGTGCAACCCCTCTACGCTTTTCTGCTTCCGACCCTCCGACGGGGCATATATAAAAGTCAGCTGCGCTGTGCTGTTATAGGAATAAGTATAAGCAAGAGCCTCTCTGCACGGCATCCCTTCGCATTAAGTGTAAATATAAGTTCTTGGCGCTCTGAAGGCAGATACTACCTGAAAAATACGTCATTACCTTCAGAGAGTTCAGTTCATTGGAAGAGACTTACCTGCAAAGTGACGTGACTGCAAACAACACCGGTTCTGTTGTACCTCAGACCAGCACTTCCACACATGGCTACGTAACCTCACATTCACACGAAAAAAAGAAGAAATGGCCAAATGTATTCATGGAGCCGCCGGTCACATCTTCCCTTTAATACCTCGGGCTCAGCCACCTTCGTCCTGTGCTCCCGTCAGCTCCCCTGCGTATCCCCGGCCACCTCATCTCTCTGCACCTGAAAAAAAAGCAACACAACATCAAACATTACCCAATGCGGAGCAGTAGCTTAACTCCAAAGGTCTTGTTTCTACTGAAGAACCCTGTTCACATAAGTCCAACTACAGCCTGTCATCCAGAGAAGAGACGCCTGCAAACGTTACACCCCACACAACGCAGGCTTACCATCTTTGAGATACTGTCCCCTTCACTGGCCACGAACACCCTCTCCAACTTGGCTGCGCTTGTGCCAGCGCCCGCTAATGAAACACCCGTCCACGCAGCCTCTCGAGAGCTAATCAAGTCGAGACGACTGAGCAACCTGTGCCCGGGTCTAGACAGATCCTCATATTCACTACAGACTGCCGTCGTGATTCTGCCTACCCTGGACGCTACGCACCCGGGCAGGGCAGCCCCGAGCCAGACACACACAGACTGACGCCACACAGAACACGACAAACGACGCGCCTCAAGGATGAGAGAAAACTCTCAGCAAGAGGGATGACACCGGGACCAAAGTCACCGTCGGGCAAGACGACCTGCGGCACTGTGATGGCGACAATGTGAAGAGGCTCCACAGAACCCCCTGAAACCAAGTGTAGAACTTCACAGTTCCTGAGGAGGGACTGTCGAGCCTGACAAGATGGACGCGTAGGAAGCCCAGCTTCAAGACCTAAGAGCGTAACGACACAGGGAAGAAGCCCCAGTCGCTGAAGTGGGCCATCCGGAAAGTTCCAAGATGCAAGACCGATGCACGCTTTAAGATGCTAATGCAAGAAGAGAGGCAGACGGTTGGTGCTACGCCCACGGGTGCAGGCGTTCGACACCATAAGGATGGCGCCCGATGCACGTTCCGTGCTCCTGGAGCTTCAAGATGATCTCGAGACCCAGAAAAAGGGTCTAGGATGCAAAACACAGACCACACGAACGACACGACAACACACACAGGCTGGAACTGCCCTGCCCAGGTTGCGTTCACATCACACCGGACAGTAAGCTACGTCATTTACCTGCCCAAAGGAGACTGTGCCCCAGAACAGCCCTCCCCCCTACACTAACATCAAAGACCCCATTACACAGTTGTCAGCCTCCGCCCCTCTCCGGTGCTGGTCTCTCAACTTAGCTTTTGGAGGGCTAGCATCTGATTCCATCCTCGACATAGTCCACAAGACACAACCATCCGATACGTTCCTGCGGTCACCGGCTTACTCCTCTTCCTCTGCAAAAGGAAAAGGAAAAGTCATCGCAAGAGCAGCCCCAACACCAGCAATAAGTGCCCCGAGGGGAGATGCCGACCTCCTCCACAAAACCCCTCAAGCCTCCTGAACGCTGACGCAGTCTGATTGCCTGCCCCGCGCCGATTCTAGAGTGGGATGCTGCAGCGACGGTTATTCACGGCACCTAAGATACCAAGAAACACAACATGACCACCGCGCTTCTGCCAACCCACCAGTCCCGTGCTCCTCCTCGATACCATCTGTCTTGCCTCAAATGCGAGAGCCTAGAGCAGACCAGACACCATCGACAACCAAACCCAACTACAAGACTGGTTTGAGAAAGACACATGAACCCGCCTCCCTTGCCCAGCCATCCCCTAATGCCAAAACTTTAGAGACTCCCTCCCTTCTCCTGAGCCGTCAGGGAAGGAGACCCACTGCCCCCCCACAACTCCTGCCCCTGATTTTCCAACCGCTCCTCGGGACCTGCTCTTCTGAGCCCTGTGTGTGGCAGACACCTCCCGTCTTCTGCCTTCACAGAGACTCCGGGCTCTGCTACAGACCCGGAAAGCCAGGAAAACAGTTACAGAACCTACCGGTAGCCTCCTGCCGTGATGCCCTGTGTACTCTGGGGGGAAATGATGAGCCATCCCTGCTGTTACATCCCTGCTGCTTTCTCAAAACAAACTCAATATATAGATACCTACAAAACGCTTGCCCTAAATCCTGCTCCAGTATCTCATAATGCACCCAATTAAGACTAACAAAAACACCAACTAACGTAGCATACATCAAAATTGGAAAAAAATACAACATTTTATCTTCAGTGAAGTCAGAAGTTATAGTAAAACACACACCACCTGCCATAAGCAAGAAAAAAAAGAAGAGACACATACTATTAAACCATTTAAACAAACTAAATGCTCCCTACGAAACTAAAGATATGGGGGGGAAAAAAAAAGAAAAAAGATAACATACAACTCCACTTTCTGTGGCAACCACCCTTCCATTGAGGAGTCTCACCTCTGATGTCTCACCTACGCTAGTTCAAACGCCAAAACAAGCCTTCCCGAACGGCCACACGAGCTCCAAGACAACACCGAAGGGGCTCCAGAGCTCTGACCCCGGAGAAGACCAGCAGCAGAACGAGCTCCTGACCCGAAGCTGTGGCTCATGTACCCCGGGCCCTGCCCACCACCTTTCCCACAATCCCCTGGGTAAAGGGTGGGGCCGCCCCCCAGAAGCATAAAAGCAGCTGAAGGGGCAGCAGGTGTTGTTATTTGCTTTAATTTTACCATCTACCAAGTAGTGAAGAGTGAGAGCGACCCTTGCTAGAAAAAGCATCATCTGCTCCTCCCATTGCATCAACGGTGTGTCCAGGGGAGCAGTTAGAGAGAGGTGAGACAGAAAAAAAATAAACATCAGACTTATCTCTACGGGAAAGTGGCTTATTCAATGCAATGGTAACATTATTATTAAAATTTATGTACTTGAGTGTCCTTCAAAACAAAAAAAATACAAACCCAGACACAATCTGTTACTACGGGGTCGTTCCTCATTTCTAGCGAGAGCGTGTGCACTAACGACCTTCTGCCAGAACCCCTTTCTGGATGGGAGCGAATAACAAAACAGAACCAGATTCTAGGAGAAAACTTCCTCAAAAACATCTTCCCCTGTGAAATAAGTTATTTATTGTAAACTGCTGGCAATTTAAAGTCATATTGATAATCTCGCTTTGACTTTTTACACCACAGCGCTACTTGCGTCCCAAAATACAGAAAGCAACAAAAAAGCATGGAATTACAAGTCACGTGTTTCCTGAACCTGCATAAAGCACCCTAATTAACATCTCAGTAGCTAGAACAAAAACGAGTTTATACACATAAACTCATATTTTACAATATCTGTAAAAATGAGAAAATCTTCTTTATTTCAATGCCTCACGCCCATATAGACAGGTTTTATTCTATTTTTAAACACACATTCCCCCCATGAATTTTCAGGCATTTTTGGGGGGGACCCAGTGTGACACCCCACACACCCCCTCCGGAAAAGGTCGTCTTTTGACTTAGAAATACCATCTGGAGTACAATTGCCGCCTGACATCAAAAAGAAACCAAACTACACAAACATGACACCCCACACAAAGCGGCTTTAACATCTCGGAGACGCAGTCTGCGTCACTACTGCGGAACAGCCCCTCCCACACAGCTCTGCTCATCCCAAAAAACCCCTTAATTAAAGAGCTGCCCACACCACCTGCTGGTGGCTCCTTGATGGGAGTTGACTGTGCCACCTTGGCCTCAACAGTCTCGTTACGTCAACGTATTACCCATAGAGTCCTGCTGCTCTTCCCCCTGCCCCTGACTCTACGCGACCGGGCAGAGCAGCTTCGAGCCCAACACGCACAAGCACAGACCAACGCTACACACAACGCCACAAACAACGCACCTCGCGGATCAGAGAAAACTCCCAGCAAGAAGGATGACACCCCGACGACGTAAGTGATTGTCAGGCAAGAAGACCTGCGGGCCCATGGCGGTGACGTGAGAAGGCTCGAGGGAAAGCCCAGGAAATGACGACAACGCAACGGCCCGGGACAACGAGTGACTCTCAGACTGAGGAGGTGTATGCGCGGGAAGCCGGTCTTCAAGACCGAAGAACTTAAGGATGCAGGGAAGAAGTCGCAGTCACTGAAAAGGGGTGGCTAGAGAACAGGGCTGCTCCCGCAGCCAGGAACAACGCCGCAGATGAGGACCGTCCAGAAACTTCCGAGTTTCTAAAGACCCAGCCACGCTTTAAGCTTATGATGCAAGAAAAGCAGCCCCCGACTGGGGCAATGCCAATGGGGACAGGCATTCGAGGCTCTAGGGATGGTGCCTGAAGTACAGACCGCGCTCCTCAAGTGGAAAGAGGACACTGAGTCCCAAGGAAGGTTTAAGACACAGAAAACACACCACACAAACAACACAACAGACGCGGGCCAGAACTGCCCTGCCCAGCACACGCTACCTTTGTGCTGAAGAGTAACCCGCCCCCTTTACCTGCGCAGAGGACACTGCTCCTGGATACGCCTCTGCTCTACCCTGACTTGAAAACTCCTCCCTGAAACTGCCAACCTTGGCCCCCTCCAGCGCCTGTCCCTCTACTTCGCTTTCGGAGGGCCAGTGGCCTGAATTCATCCTTGACGAAAAAAACCCACAACAAACAGCTAACTGAGGCGTTCCTGCAGTCACCACGTTCCTCTTCATCGGCAAAACAAAGAGAAAGCACAGCTCCAGCAGCGACCGCCATGACAGTAGATGTCAACCTCTTCCACAACACCCTCGTCCTCAGAGGTGCCACGGCAATCCGCTCACCTGCGTCGCGTCGATTCCAGAGTCGGAGGCTGCCGCAACAATTATTTATGGCACCGACGATACCAACAAACACAAAATTACCATTGCGTTTCCGCGACATCACCAGTCCCACGCTCCTCCTCCACACCGTCCAGCTCGCCTCAACTGCAAGAGACTAGAACAGACTGGACCCCGTCGACACCCAGATCCAAAGGCAAAACCGACACGACAGAGACTGACGAACCCAGTTTCCTGCCAGCTGCAAACACGCGAGGGACACCGTGGCACTCCGCGGGCAATGGGGGAAGGTGACGAGCCACGCCACACCCTGAGCGACGCTACGCCTTACGTCCCTGCTGCTTTCTTGAGAAACGCTAGTGCCATATGCAGCCGCATACAAAACGCTCGCCGTAACCCCTACAAGATAATCTCGTCGTCAGCCCAATTAAGAGAAACAATATCAGCAATTCACACAGCCTACTGCAAAACCGGTGAAAAACCCACAGTTCCATCTTCAAAGAAGTCAGGAATTCTAGGAAAACGCGGTGCTCCTAGAACAAAGCAAAGCAAAGCACGCTGTTAAACCATCCGGGCACCCCCCAAACACTCATCATGAAGTCACTGACCTGAGAAAAAGGAAACAAAAAAGCAGCAGACCAGCCAACTTTCTGCCGTACAGGCGGCTGGAGGTTTACTGCTCCCGAAGGCCTCAGCTCAGCCCTTCTCACCCCCGCCCCCCGAAACGCCAAAACGCGCCTCCCCAGACAGCTGAGCCCGCCCCAGAGCTGCCGCCAACCGAAGGCCCAGCAGAGCACCGACCCCCCGGGGCCCAGCAGCAGAACTAGCTCCTGAGCCCGGGCGGGGGCTCACGTACCCCGGGCCCCGCCCACCGCCCTTCCCACAATCCCCTGGGAAAGGGGCAGGGCCGACCCCCAGGAGACGCGAAGGCGGCCGCAGGAGCAGCAGCTGCTTTTCCCCTGCCTTAAGTTCCCCGCAGGCGAAGCACCACCCCTTTTTCTGTCCCTTTGGGACTCGCCTCTGGTGATTCTCTCACCGCCTTGGGTTGATTTCTGTCCAGTCGTTGCTGTGGAGAAGAGAGTTCCGCAGGGGTCGCTTTGTTTTTGCGATCTTCGGATATTTTTGTGGTTAACTGTTCATCGCGCTTTGCGGTCTGGGAAGAGTGCTGGAATCATGGGATTCCCAGAAGACTGATGGGCATTTCCGGGCTCCCGGAGGACTAAAGTACCACGGAGACGCGCGTCGGCTGCCTGAGGGGGCCCCTGGAGGACTAAACTGCCATAGAGACGCGCGTCGGCTGCCTGAGGGGGCCCCTGGAGGACTAAACTGCCATAGAGACGCGTGCCGGCTGACTGAGGGGGCACTTCCGAGTTTCTGGAGGACTAAACTGCCATAGAGACGCGTGTCGGCTGACTGAGGGGGCACTTCCGGGTTTCTGGAGGACTAAACTGCCATAGAGACGCGTGTCGGCTGACTGAGGGGGCACTTCCGGGTTCACGGAGGACTAAAGTGCCATAGAGACGCGCGTCGGCTGACTGAGAGGGCACTTCCGGGTTTCTGGAGGACTAAAGTGCCATAGAGACGCGCGTCGGCTGACTGAGGGGGCACTTCCGGGGTCCTGGAGGACTAAAGTGCCATAGAGATGCGCGTCGGCTGACTGAAGGGACCCCTGGAGGACTAAACTGCCATAGAGACGTGCGTCGGCTGACTGAAGGGACCCCTGGAGGACTAAAGTGCGATAGAGACGCGCGTCGGCTGACTGAGGGGGCACTTCCGGGTTCCCAGAGGACTAAACTGCCATAGAGACGCGCGTCGGCTGACTGAAGGGACCCCTGGAGGACTAAAGTGCGATAGAGACGCGCGTCGGCTGACTGAGGGGGCACTTCCGGGGTCCTTGAGGACCGCGGGGCCATGGAGATGGACGCCCGGAAAACTGCCGGGCACCGCCGGGGGCGCGTTAACGCGTTAAGAGCCGATTACTGGAGGGCCGACGGCCGCTCTCGGGGCCGGGCGGGCGGCACCGATGCCGCTCCAGGCGGCGCGGAGCTCGCCGGTGCCCCGGCGGTCCCGGTTCGGCCTCCAGCCGCCGCTCTCTCGGGACAGGCGCCGGACCGGGCAGCCTCGAAGCCGCGCATGCGCACAAGCTGCGGAGCCGAGGGGCGGGGCCGAGGGGCGCGGGGGGCGTGGCCGGGGCTGCCAGGGGCGGGGCCGGGGAGGGCGGGAGGCGGGGCCACAGTGCACGCGCCGCTCCCCCCGCTCCCCCCCCCCCCGCAGGACCCGCCCTCGGTCCCGCCGCTCCCACGCGCCGCCGCCGCCCGCGGCCCCTCAGCGCCGCCGGGCCCCGCGGCCTCTCTGCAGCCGCCGCCGCCGCGCCCCGGACCCGCCCAGCGCGGCCTTGCCCCCCGCAACCAGCCCCGGGGACGCGGCATCGCCCCGCGCGGGGCGGCGGGGCCGGGGGGGGGGGGGGGGGGCCGGGGGGGGCCTCGTCCGCCGGAACGGGAGAATCGGGGATTTGGGCCTTTTCCCGCATGAATTATGGGGGTTTTTTCCCCATTTATTTTTTGTTTTCCTTTCCGGCTGCACGAGCCCAGCTGCAGCCCCGGCCCCCGCAGTCGCGCCGCCCTTTACACAAACGTTAATCTGTGTTTTATACGTACATTATATCTGTATTTTACACAAACGTTAATCTGTGTTTTATACATATGTTATATCTGTATTTTACACAAACGTTACATCTATATTTTACACAAATGCTGTATCTGTATTTTACACAAACGTTATATCTGTAATTTGTGTTTTCTGTTCACTCTTACGCGGAGAATCTGCCTAAACACGTACGTCCGCGCAGGCCGCCGGCTCACCCGTCTGTTCTGACACTAAAACCTTTCTGTAAATGCATTTTTTAAGTACTTTTATATTCTGGGACCTTTTGTGTAACGCAGAAGCACAGACTCAGCGAGTCCTCAGAGACGGAGGTTTTTATTTTGAACTTATTTCACACCCACCAACGAATATTATTTCTCAATACACACATTCCTTACGTATAAATGAGAGATTTCAGTCTGTCCCGACGCCTCACGCCCGCAGTTACAGGTTTTCCCATTTTTTTAACGCATCCTGAGAATTAGAGAGAATTAGAGAAATAGAGCCACGGCCCTACCGGAAAATGCTTCGGGGGCTGGCGCGGCGGCGCCAGGTGGGCGCCGGTGGCGCCGAGGCTGACGGCCGCCGCAAAGCCCGCAGCCCCACGGGCTGTGGGGCCACGCGAGCGGCTGCCAAAGAGCTTTCCAACGAGGCACGGCTTTCCCTCCTGGCTCTTCGGGCGTGGGAGCTGTGGCCAGAGCCGCGGCCCTACCGGAAAATGCTTCGCGGGCTGGCGCGGCGGCGCCAGGTGGGCGCCGGTGGCACCGAGGCTGACGGCCGCCGGAAAGCCCGCAGCCCCACGGGCTGTGGGGCCACGCGAGCGGCTGCCAAAGAGCTTTCCAACGAGGCACGGCTTTCCCTCCTGGCTCTTCGGGCGTGGGAGCTGTGGCCAGAGATGCGGACCTACCGGAAAATGCTTCGGGGGCTGGCGCGGCGGCGCCAGGTGGGTGCCGGTGGCGCCGAGGCTGACTGCCGCCGCAAAGCCCGCAGCCCCACGGGCTGTGGGGCCACGCGAGCGGCTGCCAAAGAGCTTTCCAACGAGGCACGGCTTTCCCTCCTGGCTCTTCGGGTGTGGGAGCTGTGGCCAGAGCCGCGGCCCTACCGGAAAATGCTTCGCAGGCTGGCGCATCAGCGCCACGTGGGCGCCGGTGGTGCCGAGGCTGACGGCTGGCAGAAAGCCCGCAGCCCCACGGGCTGTGGGGCCACGCGAGCGGCTGCCAAAGAGCTTTCCAACGAGGCACGGCTTTCCCTCCTGGCTCTTCGGGCGTGGGAGCTGTGGCCAGAGCCGCGGCCCTTCCGGAAAATGTTTTGCAGGCTGGCGCGGCGGCGCCACATCGGCGCCGGTGGCGCCGAGGCTGACGGCCGCCGCAAAGCCCGCAGCCCCACGGGCTGTGGGGCCACGCGAGCGGCTGCCAAAGAGCTTTCCAACGAGGCACGGCTTTCCCTCCTGGCTCTTCGGGCGTGGGAGCTGTGGCCAGAGCTGCGGCCCTACCGGAAAATGCTTCGGGGGCTGGCGCGGCGGCGCCAGGTGGGCGCCGGTGGCGCCGAGGCTGACGGCCGCCGCAAAGCCCGCAGCCCCACGGGCTGTGGGGCCACGCGAGCGGCTGCCAAAGAGCTTTCCAACGAGGCATGGCTTTTCCTCCTGGCTCTTCGGGCGTGGGAGCTGTGGCCAGAGCCGCGGCCTTACCGGAAAATGCTTCGGGGGCTGGCGCGGCGGCGCCAGGTGGGCGCCGGTGGCGCCGAGGCTGACGGCCGCCGCAAAGCCCGCAGCCCCACGGGCTGTGGGGCCACGCGAGCGGCTGCCAAAGAGCTTTCCAACAAGGCACGGCTTTTCCTCCTGGCTCTTCGGGCGTGGGAGCTGTGGCCAGAGCCGCGACCCTACCGGAAAATGCTTCGGGGGCTGGCGCGGCTGCGCCACGTAGGCGCCGGTGGCGCCGAGGCTGACGGCTGACAGAAAGCCCGCAGCCCCACGGGCTGTGGGGCCACGCGAGCGGCTGCCAAAGAGCTTTCCAACGAGGCATGGCTTTCCCTCCTGGCTCTTCGGGCGTGGGAGCTGTGGCCAGAACCGCGGCCCTACCGGAAAATGCTTCGCAGGCTGGCGCGGCGGCGCCACGTGGGCGCCGGTGGCGCCGAGGCTGACGGCCGCCGCAAAGCCCGCAGCCCCACGGGCTGTGGGGCCACGCGAGCGGCTGCCAAAGAGCTTTGCAACGAGGCACGGCTTTCCCTCCTGGCTCTTCGGGCGTGGGAGCTGTGGCCAGAGCCGCGACCCTACCGGAAAATGCTTCGGGGGCTGGCACGGCTGCGCCACGTGGGCGTCGGTGGCACCGAGGCTGACGGCCGCCGGAAAGCCCGCAGCCCCACGGGCTGTGGGGCCACGCGAGCGGCTGCCAAAGAGCTTTCCAACGAGGCACGGCTTTCCCTCCTGGCTCTTCGGGAGTGGGAGCTGTGGCCAGAGCCGCGGCCCTACCGGAAAATGCTTCGCGGGCTGGCGCGGCGGCGCCAGGTGGGCGCCGGTGGCACCGAGGCTGACGGCCGCCGGAAAGCCCGCAGCCCCACGGGCTGTGGGGCCACGCGAGCGGCTGCCAAAGAGCTTTCCAACGAGGCACGGCTTTCCCTCCTGGCTCTTCGGGCGTGGGAGCTGTGGCCAGAGATGCGGACCTACCGGAAAATGCTTCGGGGGCTGGCGCGGCGGCGCCAGGTGGGTGCCGGTGGCGCCGAGGCTGACTGCCGCCGGAAAGCCCGCAGCCCCACGGGCTGTGGGGCCACGCGAGCGGCTGCCAAAGAGCTTTCCAACGAGGCACGGCTTTCCCTCCTGGCTCTTCGGGTGTGGGAGCTGTGGCCAGAGCCGCGGCCCTACCGGAAAATGCTTCGCAGGCTGGCGCATCAGCGCCACGTGGGCGCCGGTGGTGCCGAGGCTGACGGCTGGGAGAAAGCCCGCAGCCCCACGGGCTGTGGGGCCACGCGAGCGGCTGCCAAAGAGCTTTCCAACGAGGCACGGCTTTCCCTCCTGGCTCTTCGGGCGTGGGAGCTGTGGCCAGAGCCGCGGCCCTTCCGGAAAATGTTTTGCAGGCTGGCGCGGCGGCGCCACATCGGCGCCGGTGGCGCCGAGGCTGACGGCCGCCGCAAAGCCCGCAGCCCCACGGGCTGTGGGGCCACGCGAGCGGCTGCCAAAGAGCTTTCCAACGAGGCACGGCTTTCCGTCCTGGCTCTTCGGGCGTGGGAGCTGTGGCCAGAGCTGCGGCCCTACCGGAAAATGCTTCGGGGGCTGGCGCGGCGGCGCCAGGTGGGCGCCGGTGGCGCCGAGGCTGACGGCCGCCGCAAAGCCCGCAGCCCCACGGGCTGTGGGGCCACGCGAGCGGCTGCCAAAGAGCTTTCCAACGAGGCACGGCTTTCCCTCCTGGCTCTTCGGGCGTGGGAGCTGTGGCCAGAGCCGCGGCCCTACCGGAAAATGCTTCGGGGGCTGGCGCGGCGGCGCCAGGTGGGCGCCGGTGGCGCCGAGGCTGACGGCCGCCGCAAAGCCCGCAGCCCCACGGGCTGTGGGGCCACGCGAGCGGCTGCCAAAGAGCTTTGCAACGAGGCACGGCTTTCCCTCCTGGCTCTTCGGGCGTGGGAGCTGTGGCCAGAGCCGCGGCCCTACCGGAAAATGCTTCGCGGGCTGGCGCGGCGGCGCCAGGTGGGCGCCGGTTGCACCGAGGCTGACGGCCGCCGCAAAGCCCGCAGCCCCACGGGCTGTGGGGCCACGGGAGCGGCTGCCAAAGAGCTTTCCAACGAGGCACGGCTTTCCCTCCTGGCTCTTCGGGCGTGGGAGCTGTGGCCAGAGCCGCGGCCCTACCAGAAAATGCTTCGGGGGCTGGCGCGGCGGCGCCAGGTGGGCGCCGGTGGCGCCGAGGCTGACGGCCGCCGCAAAGCCCGCAGCCCCACGTGCTGTGGGGCCACGCGAGCGGCTGCCAAAGAGCTTTCCAACGAGGCACGGCTTTCCCTCCTGGCTCTTCGGGCGTGGGAGCTGTGGCCAGAGCCGCGGCCCTACAGGAAAATGCTTCGCAGGCTGGCGCATCAGCGCCAGGTGGGCGCCGGTGGTGCCGAGGCTGACGGCCGCCGCAAAGCCCGCAGCCCCACGGTGTGTGGGGCCACGCGATCGTCTTCCAAAGAGCTTTCCAACGAGGCACGGCTTTCCCTCCTGGCTCTTCTGGCGTGGGAGCTGTGGCCAGATCCGCGGCCCTACCGGAAAATGCTTCGCAGGCTGTCGCGGCGGCGACACGTAGGCGCCGGTGGCGCCGAGGCTGACGGCTGACAGAAAGCCCGCAGCCCCACGGGCTGTGGGGCCACGCGAGCGGCTGCCAAAGAGCTTTCCAACGAGGCATGGCTTTCCCTCCTGGCTCTTCGGGCGTGGGAGCTGTGGCCAGAGCCGCGACCCTACCGGAAAATGCTTCGGGGGCTGGCACGGCTGCGCCACGTGGGCGTCGGTGGCACCGAGGCTGACGGCCGCCGGAAAGCCCGCAGCCCCACGGGCTGTGGGGCCACGCGAGCGGCTGCCAAAGAGCTTTCCAACGAGGCACGGCTTTCCCTCCTGGCTCTTCGGGCGTGGGAGCTGTGGCCAGAGCCGCGGCCCTACCGGAAAATGCTTCGCGGGCTGGCGCGGCGGCGCCAGGTGGGCGCCGGTGGCACCGAGGCTGACGGCCGCCGGAAAGCCCGCAGCCCCACGGGCTGTGGGGCCACGCGAGCGGCTGCCAAAGAGCTTTCCAACGAGGCACGGCTTTCCCTCCTGGCTCTTCGGGCGTGGGAGCTGTGGCCAGAGATGCGGACCTACCGGAAAATGCTTCGGGGGCTGGCGCGGCGGCGCCAGGTGGGTGGCGGTGGCGCCGAGGCTGACTGCCGCCGCAAAGCCCGCAGCCCCACGGGCTGTGGGGCCACGCGAGCGGCTGCCAAAGAGCTTTCCAACGAGGCACGGCTTTCCCTCCTGGCTCTTCGGGTGTGGGAGCTGTGGCCAGAGCCGCGGCCCTACCGGAAAATGCTTCGCAGGCTGGCGCATCAGCGCCACGTGGGCGCCGGTGGTGCCGAGGCTGACGGCTGGCAGAAAGCCCGCAGCCCCACGGGCTGTGGGGCCACGCGAGCGGCTGCCAAAGAGCTTTCCAACGAGGCACGGCTTTCCCTCCTGGCTCTTCGGGCGTGGGAGCTGTGGCCAGAGCCGCGGCCCTTCCGGAAAATGTTTTGCAGGCTGGCGCGGCGGCGCCACATCGGCGCCGGTGGCGCCGAGGCTGACGGCCGCCGCAAAGCCCGCAGCCCCACGGGCTGTGGGGCCACGCGAGCGGCTGCAAAAGAGCTTTCCAACGAGGCACGGCTTTCCCTCCTGGCTCTTCGGGCGTGGGAGCTGTGGCCAGAGCTGCGGCCCTACCGGAAAATGCTTCGGGGGCTGGCGCGGCGGCGCCAGGTGGGCGCCGGTGGCGCCGAGGCTGACGGCCGCCGCAAAGCCCGCAGCCCCACGGGCTGTGGGGCCACGCGAGCGGCTGCCAAAGAGCTTTCCAACGAGGCACGGCTTTTCCTCCTGGCTCTTCGGGCGTGGGAGCTGTGGCCAGAGCCGCGGCCCTACCGGAAAATGCTTCGGGGGCTGGCGCGGCGGCGCCAGGTGGGCGCCGGTGGCGCCGAGGCTGATGGCCGCCGCAAAGCCCGCAGCCCCACGGGCTGTGGGGCCACGCGAGCGGCTGCCAAAGAGCTTTCCAACAAGGCACGGCTTTTCCTCCTGGCTCTTCGGGCGTGGGAGCTGTGGCCAGAGCCGCGACCCTACCGGAAAATGCTTCGGGGGCTGGCGCGGCTGCGCCACGTAGGCGCCGGTGGCGCCTAGGCTGACGGCTGACAGAAAGCCCGCAGCCCCACGGGCTGTGGGGCCACGCGAGCGGCTGCCAAAGAGCTTTCCAACGAGGCATGGCTTTCCCTCCTGCCTCTTCGGGCGTGGGAGCTGTGGCCAGAACCGCGGCCCTACCGGAAAATGCTTCGCAGGCTGGCGCGGCGGCACCACGTGGGCGCCGGTGGCGCCGAGGCTGACGGCCGCCGGAAAGCCCGCAGCCCCACGGGCTGTGGGGCCACGCGAGCGGCTGCCAAAGAGCTTTGCAACGAGGCACGGCTTTCCCTCCTGGCTCTTCGGGCGTGGGAGCTGTGGCCAGAGCCGCGACCCTACCGGAAAATGCTTCGGGGGCTGGCACGGCTGCGCCACGTGGGCGTCGGTGGCACCGAGGCTGACGGCCGCCGCAAAGCCCGCAGCCCCACGGGCTGTGGGGCCACGCGAGCGGCTGCCAAAGAGCTTTCCAACGAGGCACGGCTTTCCCTCCTGGCTCTTCGGGCGTGGGAGCTGTGGCCAGAGCCGCGGCCCTACCGGAAAATGCTTCGCGGGCTGGCGCGGCGGCGCCAGGTGGGCGCCGGTGGCACCGAGGCTGACGGCCGCCGGAAAGCCCGCAGCCCCACGGGCTGTGGGGCCACGCGAGCGGCTGCCAAAGAGCTTTCCAACGAGGCACGGCTTTCCCTCCTGGCTCTTCGGGCGTGGGAGCTGTGGCCAGAGATGCGGACCTACCGGAAAATGCTTCGGGGGCTGGCGCGGCGGCGCCAGGTGGGTGCCGGTGGCGCCGAGGCTGACTGCCGCCGGAAAGCCCGCAGCCCCACGGGCTGTGGGGCCACGCGAGCGGCTGCCAAAGAGCTTTCCAACGAGGCACGGCTTTCCCTCCTGGCTCTTCGGGTGTGGGAGCTGTGGCCAGAGCCGCGGCCCTACCGGAAAATGCTTCGGGGGCTGGCGCGGCAGCGCCACAGAGGCGCCAGTGGCGCCGAGGCTGACGGCCGCCGGAAAGCCCGCAGCCCCACGGGCTGTGGGGCCACGCGAGCGGCTGCCAAAGAGCTTTCCAACGAGGCACGGCTTTCCCTCCTGGCTCTTCGGGTGTGGGAGCTGTGGCCAGAGCCGTGGACTTACCGGAAAATGCTTTGCAGGCTGGCGCGGCGGCGCCAGGTGGGCGCCGGTGGCGCCGAGGCTGACGGCCGCCGCAAAGCCCGCAGCCCCAGGGGCTGTGGGGCCACGCGAGCGGCTGCCAAAGAGCTTTCCAACGAGGCACGGCTTTCCCTCCTGGCTCTTCGGGCGTGGGAGCTGTGGCCAGAGCCGCGGCCCTACCGGAAAATGCTTCGGGGGCTGGCGCGGCGGCGCCACGTGGGGGCCGGTGGCACCGAGGCTGACGGCCGCCGCAAAGCCCGCAGCCCCACGGGCTGTGGGGCCACGCGAGCGGCTGCCAAAGAGCTTTCCAATGAGGCACGGCTTTCCCTCCTGGCTCTTCGGGCGTGGGAGCTGTGGCCAGAGATGCGGCCCCACCGGAAAATGCTTCGCAGGCTGGCGCAGCGGCGCCACGTGGGCGTCGGTGGCGGCGAGGCTGATGGCCGCCGGAAAGCCCGCAGCCCCACGGTGTGTGGGGCCACGCGAGCGGTTGCCAAAGAGCTTTGCAACGAGGCACGGCTTTCCCTCCTGGCTCTTCGGGCGTGGGAGTTGTGGCCAGAGACGCGGCCGTACCGGAAAATGCTTCGCAGGCTGGCGCGGCGGCGCCAGGTGGGCGCCGGTGGCGCCGAGGCTGACGGCCGCTGGAAAGCCCGCAGCCCCACGGGCTGTGGGGCCACGCGAGCGGCTGCCAAAGAACTTTCCAATGAGGCACGGCTTTCCCTCCTGGCTCTTCGGGCGTGGGAGCTGTGGCCAGAGCCGCGGCCCTACCGGAAAATGCTTCGGGGGCTGGCGCGGCGGCGCCAGGTGGGCGCCGGTGGCGCCGAGGCTGACGGCCGCCGCAAAGCCCGCAGCCCCACGGGCTGTGGGGCCACGCGAGCGGCTGCCAAAGAGCTTTCCAACGAGGCACGGCTTTCCCTCCTGGCTCTTCGGGCGTGGGAGCTGTGGCCAGAGCCGCGGCCCTACCGGAAAATGCTTCGGGGGCTGGCGCGGCGGCGCTACGTAGGCGTCGGTGGCGCCGAGGCTGACGGTCGCCGCAAAGCCCGCAGCCCCACGGGCTGTGGAGCCACGCGAGCGGCTGCCAAAGAGCTTTCCAACGAGGCACGGCTTTCCCTCCTGGCTCTTCGGGCGTGGGAGCTGTGGCCAGAGCCGCGGCCCTACCGGAAAATGCTTCACAGGCTGGCGCGGCGGCGCCACAGAGGCGCCGGTGGCGCCGAGGCTGACGGCCGCCGCAAAGCCCGCAGCCCCACGGGCTGTGGGGCCACGCGAGCGGCTGCCAAAGTGCTTTCCAACGAGGCACGGCTTTCCCTCCTGGCTCTTCGGGCGTGGGAGCTGTGGCAAGAGACGCGGCCCTACCGGAAAATGCTTCGGGGGCTGGCGCGGCGGCGCCAGGTGGGCGCCGGTGGCGCCGAGGCTGACGGCCGCCGCAAAGCCCGCAGCCCCACGGTGTGTGGGGCCACGCGAGCGGCTGCCAAAGAGCTTTCCAACGAGGCACGGCTTTCCCTCCTGGCTCTTCGGGCGTGGGAGCTGTGGCCAGATCCGCGGCCCTACCGGAAAATGCTTCGCAGGCTGTCGCGGCGGCGACACGTAGGCGCCGGTGGCGCCGAGGCTGACGGCTGACAGAAAGCCCGCAGCCCCACGGGCTGTGGGGCCAAGCGAGTTGCTGCCAAAGAGCTTTCCAACGAGGCACGGCTTTCCCTCCTGGCTCTTCGGGTGTGGGAGCTGTGGCCAGAGCCGCTGCCCTACCGGAAAATGCTTCGGGGGCTGGCGCGGCAGCGCCAGGTGGGCGCCGGTGGCGCCGAGGCTGACGGCCGCCGGAAAGCCCGCAGCCCCACGGGCTGTGGGGCCACGCGAGCGGCAGCCAAAGAGCTTTCCCACGAGGCACGGCTTTCCCTCCTGGCTCTTCGGGCGTGGGAGCTGTGGCCAGAGCCGCGGCCCTACCGGAAAATGCTTCCCAGGCTGGCGCGGCGGCGCCACGTAGGCGCCGGTGGCGCCGAGGCTGACGGCTGACAGAAAGCCCGCAGCCCCACGGGCTGTGGGGCCACGCGAGCGGCTGCCAAAGACCTTTCCAACGAGGCACGGCTTTCCCTCCTGGCTCTTCGGGCCTGGGAGCTGTGGCCAGAGCCGCGGCCCTACCGGAAAATGCTTCGGGGGCTGGCGCGGCGGCGCTACGTAGGCGTCGGTGGCGCCGAGGCTGACGGTCGCCGCAAAGCCCGCAGCCCCACGGGCTGTGGAGCCACGCGAGCGGCTGCCAAAGAGCTTTCCAACGAGGCACGGCTTTCCCTCCTGGCTCTTCGGGCGTGGGAGCTGTGGCCAGAGCCGCGGCCCTACCGGAAAATGCTTCACAGGCTGGCGCGGCAGCGCCACAGAGGCGCCGGTGGCGCCGAGGCTGACGGCCGCCGCAAAGCCCGCAGCCCCACGGGCTGTGGGGCCACGCGAGCGGCTGCCAAAGTGCTTTCCAACGAGGCACGGCTTTCCCTCCTGGCTCTTCGGGCGTGGGAGCTGTGGCAAGAGACGCGGCCCTACCGGAAAATGCTTCGGGGGCTGGCGCGGCGGCGCCAGGTGGGCGCCGGTGGCGCCGAGGCTGACGGCCGCCGCAAAGCCCGCAGCCCCACGGTGTGTGGGGCCACGCGAGCGGCTGCCAAAGAGCTTTCCAACGAGGCACGGCTTTCCCTCCTGGCTCTTCGGGCGTGGGAGCTGTGGCCAGAGCTGCGGCCCTACCGGAAAATGCTTCGGGGGCTGGCGCGGCGGCGCCAGGTGGGCGCCGGTGGCGCCGAGGCTGACGGCCGCCGCAAAGCCCGCAGCCCCACGGGCTGTGGGGCCACGCGAGCGGCTGCCAAAGAGCTTTCCAACGAGGCACGTCTTTCCCTCCTGGCTCTTCGGGCGTGGGAGCTGTGGCCAGAGCCGCGGCCCTACCGGAAAATGCTTCGGGGGCTGGCGCGGCGGCGCCAGGTGGGCGCCGGTGGCGCCGAGGCTGACGGCCGCCGCAAAGCCCGCAGCCCCACGGGCTGTGGGGCCACGTGAGCGGCTGCCAAAGAGCTTTCCAACGAGGCACGGTTTTCCCTCCTGGCTCTTCGGGCGTGGGAGCTGTGGCCAGAGCCGCGGCCCTACCGGAAAATGCTTCGGGGGCTGGCGCGGCGGTGCCAGGTGGGCGCCGGTGGCGCCGAGGCTGACGGCCGCCGCAAAGCCCGCAGCCCCACGGGCTGTGGGGCCACGCGAGTGGCTGCCAAAGAGCTTTCCAACGAGGCACGGCTTTCCCTCCTGGCTCTTCGGGCGTGGGAGCTGTGGCCAGAGACGCGGCCCTACCGGAAAATGCTTCGCAGGCTGGCGCGGCGGCGCCACATAGGCGCCGGTGGCGCCGAGGCTGACGGCCGCCGCAAAGCCCGCAGCCCCACGGGCTGTGGGGCCACGCGAGCGGCTGCCAAAGAGCTTTCCAATGAGGCACGGCTTTCCCTCCTGGCTCTTCGGGCGTGGGAACTGTGGCCAGAGATGCGGCCCCACCGGAAAATGCTTTCCAGGCTGGCGCGGCGGCGCCAGGTGGGCGCCGGTGGCGCCGAGGCTGACGGCCGCCGGAAAGCCCGCAGCCCCACGGGCTGTGGGGCCACGCGAGCGGCAGCCAAAGAGCTTTCCCACGAGGCACGGCTTTCCCTCCTGGCTCTTCGGGCGTGGGAGCTGTGGCCAGAGCCGCGGCCCTACCGGAAAATGCTTCGCAGGCTGGCGCGGCGGCGCCACGTAGGCGCCGGTGGCGCCGAGGCTGACGGCTGACAGAAAGCCCGCAGCCCCACGGGCTGTGGGGCCACGCGAGCGGCTGCCAAAGAGCTTTCCAACGAGGCACGGCTTTCCCTCCTGGCTCTTCGGGCGTGGGAGCTGTGGCCAGAGCTGCGGCCCTACCGGAAAATGCTTCGGGGGCTGGCGCGGCGGCGCCAGGTGGGCGCCGGTGGCGCCGAGGCTGACGGCCGCCGCAAAGCCCGCAGCCCCACGGGCTGTGGGGCCACGCGAGCGGCTGCCAAAGAGCTTTCCAACGAGGCACGTCTTTCCCTCCTGGCTCTTCGGGCGTGGGAGCTGTGGCCAGAGCCGCGGCCCTACCGGAAAATGCTTCGGGGGCTGGCGCGGCGGCGCCAGGTGGGCGCCGGTGGCGCCGAGGCTGACGGCCGCCGCAAAGCCCGCAGCCCCACGGGCTGTGGGGCCACGCGAGCGGCTGCCAAAGAGCTTTCCAACGAGGCACGGCTTTCCCTCCTGGCTCTTCGGGCGTGGGAGCTGTGGCCAGAGCCGCGGCCCTACCGGAAAATGCTTCGGGGGCTGGCGCGGCGGCGCCAGGTGGGCGCCGGTGGCGCCGAGGCTGACGGCCGCCGCAAAGCCCGCAGCCCCACGGGCTGTGGGGCCACGCGAGCGGCTGCCAAAGAGCTTTCCAACGAGGCACGGCTTTCCCTCCTGGCTCTTCGGGCGTGGGAGCTGTGGCCAGAGACGCGGACCTACCGGAAAATGCTTCGCAGGCTGGCGCGGCGGCGCCACATAGGCGCCGGTGGCGCCGAGGCTGACGGCCGCCGCAAAGCCCGCAGCCCCACGGGCTGTGGGGCCACGCGAGCGGCTGCCAAAGAGCTTTCCAAGGAGGCACGGCTTTCCCTCCTGGCTCTTCGGGCGTGGGAGCTGTGGCCAGAGCCGCGGCCCTACCGGAAAATGCTTCGCAGGCTGGCGCGGCGGCGCCAGGTGGGCGCCGGTGGCACCGAGGCTGACGGCCGCCGCAAAGCCCGCAGCCCCACGGGCTGTGGGGCCACGCGAGCGGCTGCCAAAGAGCTTTCCAATGAGGCACGGCTTTCCCTCCTGGCTCTTCGGGCGTGGGAACTGTGGCCAGAGATGCGGCCCCACCGGAAAATGCTTCGCAGGCTGGCGCGGCGGCGCCAGGTGGGCGCCGGTGGCGCCGAGGCTGACGGCCACCGGAAATCCCGCAGCCCCACGGGCTGTGGGGCCACGCGAGCGGCTGCCAAAGAGCTTTCCAATGAGGCACGGCATTCCATCCTGGCTCTTCGGGCGCGGGAGCTGTGGCCAGAGCCGCGGCCCTACTGGAAAATGCTTCGCAGGCTGGCGCAGCGGCGCCACGTGGGCGTCGGTGGCGGCGAGGCTGATGGCCGCCGGAAAGCCCGCAGCCCCACGGTGTGTGGGGCCACGCGAGCGGTTGCCAAAGAGCTTTGCAACGAGGCACGGCTTTCCCTCCTGGCTCTTCGGGCGTGGGAGTTGTGGCCAGAGACGCGGCCGTACCGGAAAATGCTTCGCAGGCTGGCGCGGCGGCGCCTGGTGGGCGCCGGTGGCGCCGAGGCTGACGGCCGCCGGAAAGCCCGCAGCCCCACGGGCTGTGGGGCCACGCGAGCGGCTGCCAAAGAGCTTTCCAACGAGGCACGGCTTTCCCTCCTGGCTCTTCGGGCGTGGGAGCTGTGGCCAGAGCCGCGGCCCTACCGGAAAATGCTTCGGGGGCTGGCGCGGCGGTGCCAGGTGGGCACCGGTGGCGCCGAGGCTGACGGCCGCCGCAAAGCCCGCAGCCCCACGGGCTGTGGGGCCACGCGAGCGGCTGCCAAAGAGCTTTCCAACGAGGCACGGCTTTCCCTCCTGGCTCTTCGGGCGTGGGAGCTGTGGCCAGAGCCGCGGCCCTACCGGAAAATGATTCACAGGCTGGCGCGGCGGCGCTACGTAGGCGTCGGTGGCGCCGAGGCTGACGGCCGCCGCAAAGCCCGCAGCCCCACGGGCTGTGGGGCCACGCGAGCAGCTGCCAAAGAGCTTTCCAACGAGGCACGGCTTTCCCTCCTGTCTCTTCGGGCGTGGGAGCTGTGGCCAGAGACGCGGCCCTACCGGAAAATGCTTCGCGGGCTGGCGTGGCGGCGCCAGGTGGGCGCCGGTGGCGCCGAGGCTGACGGCCGCCGCAAAGCCCGCAGCCCCACGGGCTGTGGGGCCACGCGAGCGGCTGCCAAAGAGCTTTCCAACGAGGCACGGCTTTCCCTCCTGGCTCTTCGGGCGTGGGAGCTGTGGCCAGAGACGCGGACCTACCGGAAAATGCTTCGGGGGCTGGCGCGGCGGCGCCAGGTGGGCGCCGGTGGCGCCGAGGCTGACGGCCGCCGCAAAGCCCGCAGCCCCACGGGCTGTGGGGCCACGCGAGCGGCTGCGAAAGAGCTTTCCAACGAGGCACGGCTTTCCCTCCTGGCTCTTCGGGCCTGGGAGCTGTGGCCAGAGCCGCGGCCCTACCGGAAAATGCTTCGCAGGCTGGCGCGGCGGCGCCAGGTGGGCGCCGGTGGCGCCGAGGCTGACGGCCGCCGCAAAGCCCGCAGCCCCACGGGCTGTGGGGCCACGCGAGCAGCTGCCAAAGAGCTTTCCAACGAGGCACGGCTTTCCCTCCTGGCTCTTCGGGCGTGGGAGCTGTGTCCAGAGCTGCGGCCCTACCGGAAAATGCTTCGGGGGCTGGCGCGGCGGCGCCAGGTGGGCGCCGGTGGCGCCGAGGCTGACGGCCGCCGCAAAGCCCGCAGCCCCACGGGCTGTGGGGCCACGCGAGCGGCTGCCAAAGAGCTTTCCAACGAGGCACGGCTTTCCCTCCTGGCTCTTCGGGCGTGGGAGCTGTGGCCAGAGCCGCGGCCCTACCGGAAAATGCTTCGCAGGCTGGCGCGGCGGCGCCAGGTGGGCGCCGGTGGCGCCGAGGCTGACGGCCGCCGCAAAGCCCGCAGCCCCACGGGCTGTGGGGCCACGCGAGCGGCTGCCAAAGAGCTTTCCAACGAGGCACGGCTTTCCCTCCTGGCTCTTCGGGCGTGGGAGCTGTGGCCAGAGCCGCGGCCCTACCGGAAAATGCTTCGGGGGTGGCGCGGCGGCGCCTGGTGGGCGCCGGTGGCGCCGAGGCTGACGGCCGCCGCAAAGCCCGCAGCCCCACGGGCTGTGGGGCCACGCGAGCGGCTGCCAAAGAGCTTTCCAACGAGGCACGGCTTTCCCTCCTGGCTCTTCGGGCGTGGGAGCTGTGGCCAGAGCCGCGGCCCTACCGGAAAATGCTTCGGGGGCTGGCGCGGCGGCGCCAGGTGGGCGCCGGTGGCGCCGAGGCTGACGGCCGCCGCAAAGCCCGCAGCCCCACGGGCTGTGGGGCCACGCGAGCGGCTGCCAAAGAGCTTTCCAACGAGGCACGGCTTTCCCTCCTGGCTCTTCGGGCGTGGGAGCTGTGGCCAGAGCCGCGGCCCTACCGGAAAATGCTTCGGGGGCTGGCGCGGCGGCGCCAGGTGGGCGCCGGTGGCGCCGAGGCTGACGGCCGCCGCAAAGCCCGCAGCCCCACGGGCTGTGGGGCCACGCGAGCGGCTGCCAAAGAGCTTTCCAATGAGGCACGGCTTTCCCTCCTGGCTCTTCGGGCGTGGGAACTGTGGCCAGAGATGCGGCCCCACCGGAAAATGCTTCGCAGGCTGGCGCGGCGGCGCCAGGTGGGCGCCGGTGGCGCCGAGGCTGACGGCCACCGGAAATCCCGCAGCCCCACGGGCTGTGGGGCCACGCGAGCGGCTGCCAAAGAGCTTTCCAATGAGGCACGGCATTCCATCCTGGCTCTTCGGGCGCGGGAGCTGTGGCCAGAGCCGCGGCCCTACTGGAAAATGCTTCGCAGGCTGGCGCAGCGGCGCCACGTGGGCGTCGGTGGCGGCGAGGCTGATGGCCGCCGGAAAGCCCGCAGCCCCACGGTGTGTGGGGCCACGCGAGCGGTTGCCAAAGAGCTTTGCAACGAGGCACGGCTTTCCCTCCTGGCTCTTCGGGCGTGGGAGTTGTGGCCAGAGACGCGGCCGTACCGGAAAATGCTTCGCAGGCTGGCGCGGCGGCGCCTGGTGGGCGCCGGTGGCGCCGAGGCTGACGGCCGCCGGAAAGCCCGCAGCCCCACGGGCTGTGGGGCCACGCGAGCGGCTGCCAAAGAGCTTTCCAAGGAGGCACGGCTTTCCCTCCTGGCTCTTCGGGCGTGGGAGCTGTGGCCAGAGCCGCGGCCCTACCGGAAAATGCTTCGGGGGCTGGCGCGGCGGTGCCAGGTGGGCACCGGTGGCGCCGAGGCTGACGGCCGCCGGAAAGCCCGCAGCCCCACGGGCTGTGGGGCCACGCGAGCGGCTGCCAAAGAGCTTTCCAACGAGGCACGGCTTTCCCTCCTGGCTCTTCGGGCGTGGGAGCTGTGGCCAGAGCCGCGGCCCTACCGGAAAATGATTCACAGGCTGGCGCGGCGGCGCTACGTAGGCGTCGGTGGCGCCGAGGCTGACGGCCGCCGCAAAGCCCGCAGCCCCACGGGCTGTGGGGCCACGCGAGCAGCTGCCAAAGAGCTTTCCAACGAGGCACGGCTTTCCCTCCTGGCTCTTCGGGCGTGGGAGCTGTGGCAAGAGACGCGGCCCTACCGGAAAATGCTTCGCGGGCTGGCGCGGCGGCGCCAGGTGGGCGCCGGTGGCGCCGAGGCTGACGGCCGCCGCAAAGCCCGCAGCCCCACGGGCTGTGGGGCCACGCGAGCGGCTGCCAAAGTGCTTTCCAACGAGGCACGGCTTTCCCTCCTGGCTCTTCGGGCGTGGGAGCTGTGGCCAGAGACGCGGACCTACCGGAAAATGCTTCGGGGGCTGGCGCGGCGGCGCCAGGTGGGCGCCGGTGGCGCCGAGGCTGACGGCCGCCGCAAAGCCCGCAGCCCCACGGTGTGTGGGGCCACGCGAGCGGCTGCGAAAGAGCTTTCCAACGAGGCACGGCTTTCCCTCCTGGCTCTTCGGGCCTGGGAGCTGTGGCCAGAGCCGCGGCCCTACCGGAAAATGCTTCGCAGGCTGGCGCGGCGGCGCCAGGTGGGCGCCGGTGGCGCCGAGGCTGACGGCCGCCGCAAAGCCCGCAGCCCCACGGGCTGTGGGGCCACGCGAGCAGCTGCCAAAGAGCTTTCCAACGAGGCACGTCTTTCCCTCCTGGCTCTTCGGGCGTGGGAGCTGTGGCCAGAGCCGTGGACCTACCGGAAAATGCTTCGCAGGCTGGCGCGGCGGCGCCAGGTGGGCGCCGGTGGCGCCGAGGCTGACGGCCGCCGCAAAGCCCGCAGCCCCACGGGCTGTGGGGCCACGCGAGCGGCTGCCAAAGAGCTTTCCAACGAGGCACGGCTTTCCCTCCTGGCTCTTCGGGCGTGGGAGCTGTGGCCAGAGCCGCGGCCCTACCGGAAAATGCTTCGGGGGCTGGCGCGGCAGCGCCTGGTGGGCGCCGGTGGCGCCGAGGCTGACGGCCGCCGCAAAGCCCGCAGCCCCACGGGCTGTGGGGCCACGCGAGCGGCTGCCAAAGAGCTTTCCAACGAGGCACGGCTTTCCCTCCTGGCTCTTCGGGCGTGGGAGCTGTGGCCAGAGCCGCGGCCCTACCGGAAAATGCTTCGGGGGCTGGCGCGGCGGCGCCAGGTGGGCGCCGGTGGCGCCGAGGCTGACGGCCGCCGCAAAGCCCGCAGCCCCACGGGCTGTGGGGCCACGCGAGCGGCTGCCAAAGAGCTTTCCAACGAGGCACGGCTTTCCCTCCTGGCTCTTCGGGCGTGGGAGCTGTGGCCAGAGCCGCGGCCCTACCGGAAAATGCTTCGGGGGCTGGCGCGGCGGCGCCAGGTGGGCGCCGGTGGCGCCGAGGCTGACGGCCGCCGCAAAGCCCGCAGCCCCACGGGCTGTGGGGCCACGCGAGCGGCTGTCAAAGAGCTTTCCAACGAGGCGCGGCTTTCCCTCCTGGCTCTCCGGGCGTGGGAGCTGTGGCCAGAGATGCGGCCCCACCGGAAAATGCTTCGGGGGCTGGCGCGGCGGCGCCACGTGGGCGCCGGTGGCGCCGAGGCTGACGGCCACCGCAAAGCCCGCAGCCCCACGGGCTGTGGGGCCACGCGAGCGGCTGCCAAAGAGCTTTCCAACGAGGCACGGCTTTCCCTCCTGGGTCTTCGGGCGTGGGAGCTGTGGCCAGAGCCGCGGCCCTACCGGAAAATGCTTCGCAGGCTGGCGCGGCAGCGCCACATAGGTGCCGGTGGCGCCGAGGCTGACGGCCGCCGGAAAGCCCGCAGCCCCACGGGCTGTGGGGCCACGCGAGCGGCTGCCAAAGAGCTTTCCAATGAGGCACGGCTTTCCCTCCTGGCTCTTCGGGCCTGGGAGCTGTGGCCAGAGACGCGGCCCTACCGGAAAATGCTTCGGGGGCTGGCGCGGCGGCGCCAGGTGGGCGCCGGTGGCGCCGAGGCTGACGGCCGCCGCAAAGCCCGCAGCCCCACGGGCTGTGGGGCCACGCGAGCGGCTGCCAAAGAGCTTTCCAACGAGGCACGGCTTTCCCTCCTGGCTCTTCGGGCGTGGGAGCTGTGGCCAGAGCCGCGGCCCTACCGGAAAATGCTTCAGGGGCTGGCGCGGCGGCGCCAGGTGGGCGCCGGTGGCGCCGAGGCTGACGGCCGCCGCAAAGCCCGCAGCCCCACGGGCTGTGGGGCCACGTGAGCGGCTGCCAAAGAGCTTTCCAACGAGGCACGGCTTTCCCTCCTGGCTCTTCGGGCGTGGGAGCTGTGGCCAGAGCCGCGGCCCTACCGGAAAATGCTTCGCAGGCTGGCGCGGCAGCGCCACATAGGCGCCGGTGGCGCCGAGGCTGACGGCCGCCGGAAAGCCCGCAGCCCCACGGGCTGTGGGGCCACGCGAGCGGCTGCCAAAGAGCTTTCCAACGAGGCACGGCTTTCCCTCCTGGCTCTTCGGGCGTGGGAGCTGTGGCCAGAGCCGCGGCCCTACCGGAAAATGCTTCGGGGGCTGGCGCGGCGGCGCCAGGTGGGCGCCGGTGGCGCCGAGGCTGACGGCCGCCGGAAAGCCCGCAGCCCCACGGGCTGTGGGGCCACGCGAGCGGCTGCCAAAGAGCTTTCCAACGAGGCACGGCTTTCCCTCCTGGCTCTTCGGGCGTGGGAGCTGTGGCCAGAGACGCGGCCCTACCGGAAAATGCTTCGGGGGCTGGCGCGGCGGCGCCAGGTGGGCGCCGGTGGCGCCGAGGCTGACGGCCGCCGCAAAGCCCGCAGCCCCACGGGCTGTGGGGCCACGCGAGCGGCTGCCAAAGAGCTTTCCAACGAGGCACGGCTTTCCCTCCTGGCTCTTCGGGCGTGGGAGCTGTGGCCAGAGCCGCGGCCCTACCGGAAAATGCTTCGGGGGCTGGCGCGGCGGCGCCAGGTGGGCGCCGGTGGCGCCGAGGCTGACGGCCGCCGCAAAGCCCGCAGCCCCACGGGCTGTGGGGCCACGCGAGCGGCTGCCAAAGAGCTTTCCAACGAGGCACGGCTTTCCCTCCTGGCTCTTCGGGCGTGGGAGCTGTGGCCAGAGCCGCGGCCCTACCGGAAAATGCTTCGGGGGCTGGCGCGGCGGCGCCAGGTGGGCGCCGGTGGCGCCGAGGCTGACGGCCGCCGCAAAGCCCGCAGCCCCACGGGCTGTGGGGCCACGCGAGCGGCTGTCAAAGAGCTTTCCAACGAGGCACGGCTTTCCCTCCTGGCTCTCCGGGCGTGGGAGCTGTGGCCAGAGACGCGGCCCCACCGGAAAATGCTTCGGGGGCTGGCGCGGCGGCGCCACGTGGGCGCCGGTGGTGCCGAGGCTGACGGCCACCGCAAAGCCCGCAGCCCCACGGGCTGTGGGGCCACGCGAGCGGCTGCCAAAGAGCTTTCCAACGAGGCACGGCTTTCCCTCCTGGCTCTTCGGGCGTGGGAGCTGTGGCCAGAGCCGCGGCCCTACCGGAAAATGCTTCGGGGGCTGGCGCGGCAGCGCCACATAGGTGCCGGTGGCGCCGAGGCTGACGGCCGCCGGAAAGCCCGCAGCCCCACGGGCTGTGGGGCCACGCGAGTGGCTGCCAAAGAGCTTTCCAACGAGGCACGGCTTTCCCTCCTGGCTCTTCGGGCGTGGGAGCTGTGGCCAGAGACGCGGCCCTACCGGAAAATGCTTTTGGGGCTGTCGTGGCGGCGCCAGGTGGGCGCCGGTGGCGCCGAGGCTGACGGCCGCCGCAAAGCCCGCAGCCCCACGGGCTGTGGGGCCACGCGAGCGGCTGCCAAAGAGCTTTGCAACGAGGCACGGCTTTCCCTCCTGGCTCTTCGGGCGTGGGAGCTGTGGCCAGAGCCGCGGCCCTACCGGAAAATGCTTCGGGGGCTGGGTCGGCGGCGCCAGGTGGGCGCCGGTGGCGCCGAGGCTGACGGCCGCTGGAAAGCCCGCAGCCCCACGGGCTGTGGGGCCACGCGAGCGGCTGCCAAAGAGCTTTCCAACGAGGCACGGCTTTCCCTCCTGGCTCTTCGGGCGTGGGAGCTGTGGTCGGAGACGCGGCCCTACCGGAAAATGCTTCGGGGGCTGGCGCAGCGGCGCCAGGTGGGCGCCGGTGGCGCCGAGGCTGACGGCCGCCGCAAAGCCCGCAGCCCCACAGGCTGTGGAGCCACGCGAGCGGCTGCCAAAGAGCTTTCCAACGAGGCACGGCTTTCCCTCCTGGCTCTTCGGGCGTGGGAGCTGTGGCCAGAGCCGCGGCCCTACCGGAAAATGCTTCGGGGGCTGGCGCGGCGGCGCAAGGTGGGCGCCGGTGTCGCCGAGGCTGACGGCCGCCGCAAAGCCCGCAGCCCCACGGGCTGTGGGGCCACGCGAGCGGCTGCCAAAGAGCTTTCCAACGAGGCACGGCTTTCCCTCCTGGCTCTTCGGGCGTGGGAGCTGTGGCCAGAGCCGCGGCCCTACCGGAAAATGCTTCGGGGGCTGGCGCGGCGGCGCCAGGTGGGCGCCGGTGGCGCTGAGGCTGACGGCCGCCGCAAAGCCCGCAGCCCCACGGGCTGTGGGGCCACGCGAGCGGCTGCCAAAGAGCTTTCCAACGAGGCACGGCTTTCCCTCCTGGCTCTTCGGGCGTGGGAGCTGTGGCCAGAGACGCGGACCTACCGGAAAATGCTTCGGGGGCTGGCGCGGCGGCGCCAGGTGGGCACCGGTGGCGCCGAGGCTGACGGCCGCCGCAAAGCCCGCAGCCCCACGGGCTGTGGGGCCACGCGAGCGGCTGCCAAAGAGCTTTCCAACGAGGCACGGCTTTCCCTCCTGGCTCTTCGGGCATGGGAGCTGTGGCCAGAGACGCGGACCTACCGGAAAATGCTTCGGGGGCTGGCGCGGCGGCGCCAGGTGGGCGCCGGTGGCGCCGAGGCTGACGGCCGCCGGAAAGCCCGCAGCCCCACGGGCTGTGGGGCCACGCGAGCGGCTGCCAAAGAGCTTTCCAACGAGGCACGGCTTTCCCTCCTGGCTCTTCGGGCGTGGGAGCTGTGGCCAGAGACGCGGCCCTACCGGAAAATGCTTCGGGGGCTGGCGCGGCGGCGCCAGGTGGGCGCCGGTGGCGCCGAGGCTGACGGCCGCCGCAAAGCCCGCAGCCCCACGGGCTGTGGGGCCACGCGAGCGGCTGCCAAAGAGCTTTCCAACGAGGCACGGCTTTCCCTCCTGGCTCTTCGGGCGTGGGAGCTGTGGCCAGAGCCGCGGCCCTACCGGAAAATGCTTCGGGGGCTGGCGCGGCGGCGCCAGGTGGGCGCCGGTGGCGCCGAGGCTGACGGCCGCCGCAAAGCCCGCAGCCCCACGGGCTGTGGGGCCACGCGAGTGGCTGCCAAAGAGCTTTCCAACGAGGCACGGCTTTCCCTCCTGGCTCTTCGGGCGTGGGAGCTGTGGCCAGAGACGCGGCCCTACCGGAAAATGCTTTTGGGGTTGTCGTGGCGGCGCCAGGTGGGCGCCGGTGGCGCCGAGGCTGACGGCCGCCGCAAAGCCCGCAGCCCCACGGGCTGTGGGGCCACGCGAGCGGCTGCCAAAGAGCTTTCCAACGAGGCACGGCTTTCCCTCCTGGCTCTTCGGGCGTGGGAGCTGTGGCCAGAGCCGCGGCCCTACCGGAAAATGATTCACAGGCTGGCGCGGCGGCGCTACGTAGGCGTCGGTGGCGCCGAGGCTGACGGCCGCCGCAAAGCCCGCAGCCCCACGGGCTGTGGGGCCACGCGAGCGGCTGCCAAAGAGCTTTCCAATGAGGCACGGCTTTCCCTCCTGGCTCTTCGGGCGTGGGAACTGTGGCCAGAGATGCGGCCCCACCGGAAAATGCTTCGCAGGCTGGCGCGGCGGCGCCAGGTGGGCGCCGGTGGCGCCGAGGCTGACGGCCACCGGAAATCCCGCAGCCCCACGGGCTGTGGGGCCACGCGAGCGGCTGCCAAAGAGCTTTCCAATGAGGCACGGCATTCCATCCTGGCTCTTCGGGCGCGGGAGCTGTGGCCAGAGCCGCGGCCCTACCGGAAAATGCTTCGCAGGCTGGCGCAGCGGCGCCACGTGGGCGTCGGTGGCGGCGAGGCTGATGGCCGCCGGAAAGCCCGCAGCCCCACGGTGTGTGGGGCCACGCGAGCGGTTGCCAAAGAGCTTTGCAACGAGGCACGGCTTTCCCTCCTGGCTCTTCGGGCGTGGGAGTTGTGGCCAGAGACGCGGCCCTACCGGAAAATGCTTCGCAGGCTGGCGCGGCGGCTCCAGGTGGGCGCCGGTGGCGCCGAGGCTGACGGCCGCCGGAAAGCCCGCAGCCCCACGGGCTGTGGGGCCACGCGAGCGGCTGCCAAAGAGCTTTCCAACGAGGCACGGCTTTCCCTCCTGGCTCTTCGGGCGTGGGAGCTGTGGCCAGAGCCGCGGCCCTACCGGAAAATGCTTTGGGGGCTGGCGCGGCGGCGCCAGGTGGGCACCGGTGGCGCCGAGGCTGACGGCCGCCGCAAAGCCCGCAGCCCCACGGGCTGTGGGGCCACGCGAGCGGCTGCCAAAGAGCTTTCCAACGAGGCACGGCTTTCCCTCCTGGCTCTTCGGGCGTGGGAGCTGTGGCCAGAGCCGCGGCCCTACCGGAAAATGATTCACAGGCTGGCGCGGCGGCGCTACGTAGGCGTCGGTGGCGCCGAGGCTGACGGCCGCCGCAAAGCCCGCAGCCCCACGGGCTGTGGGGCCACGCGAGCGGCTGCCAAAGAGCTTTCCAATGAGGCACGGCTTTCCCTCCTGGCTCTTCGGGCGTGGGAACTGTGGCCAGAGATGCGGCCCCACCGGAAAATGCTTCGCAGGCTGGCGCGGCGGCGCCAGGTGGGCGCCGGTGTCGCCGAGGCTGACGGCCGCCGCAAAGCCCGCAGCCCCACGGGCTGTGGGGCCACGCGAGCGGCCGCCAAAGAGCTTTCCAATGAGGCACGGCTTTCCCTCCTGGCTCTTCGGGCGTGGGAGCTGTGGGCAGAGCCGCGGCCCTACCGGAAAATGCTTCGGGGGCTGGCGCGGCGGTGCCAGGTGGGCGCCGGTGGCGCCGAGGCTGACGGCCGCCGGAAAGCCCGCAGCCCCACGGGCTGTGGGGCCACGCGAGCGGCTGCCAAAGAGCTTTCCAACGAGGCACGGCTTTCCCTCCTGGCTCTTCGGGCGTGGGAGCTGTGGCCACAGCCGCGGCCCTACCGGAAAATGCTTCTGGGGCTGGCGCGGCGGCGCTACGTGGGCGCCGGTGGCGCCGAGGCTGACGGCCGCTGGAAAGCCCGCAGCCCCACGGGCTGTGGGGCCACGCGAGCGGCTGCCAAAGAGCTTTGCAACGAGGCACGGCTTTCCCTCCTGGGTCTTCGGGTGTGGGAGCTGTGGCCAGAGCCGCGGCCCTACCGGAAAATGCTTCGCAGGCTGGCGCGGCAGCGCCACATAGGCGCCGGTGGCGCCGAGGCTGACGGCCGCCGCAAAGCCCGCAGCCCCACGGGCTGTGGGGCCACGCGAGCGGCTGCCAAAGAGCTTTCCAACGAGGCACGGCTTTCCCTCCTGGCTCTTCGGGCGTGGGAGCTCTGGCCAGAGACGCGGACCTACCGGAAAATGCTTCGGGGGCTGGCGCGGCGGCGCCTGGTGGGCGCCGGTGGCGCCGAGGCTGACGGCCGCCGCAAAGCCCGCAGCCCCACGGGCTGTGGGGCCACGCGAGCGGCTGCCAAAGAGCTTTCCAACGAGGCACGGCTTTCCCTCCTGGCTCTTCGGGCGTGGGAGCTGTGGCCAGAGCCGCGGCCCTACCGGAAAATGCTTCGGGGGCTGGCGCGGCGGCGCCAGGTGGGCGCCGGTGGCGCCGAGGCTGACGGCCGCCGCAAAGCCCGCAGCCCCACGGGCTGTGGGGCCACGCGAGCGGCTGTCAAAGAGCTTTCCAACGAGGCGCGGCTTTCCCTCCTGGCTCTCCGGGCGTGGGAGCTGTGGCCAGAGATGCGGCCCCACCGGAAAATGCTTCGGGGGCTGGCGCGGCGGCGCCACGTGGGCGCCGGTGGCGCCGAGGCTGACGGCCACCGCAAAGCCCGCAGCCCCACGGGCTGTGGGGCCACGCGAGCGGCTGCCAAAGAGCTTTCCAACGAGGCACGGCTTTCCCTCCTGGCTCTTCGGGCGTGGGAGCTGTGGCCAGAGCCGCGGCCCTACCGGAAAATGCTTCGCAGGCTGGCGCGGCAGCGCCACATAGGTGCCGGTGGCGCCGAGGCTGACGGCCGCCGGAAAGCCCGCAGCCCCACGGGCTGTGGGGCCACGCGAGCGGCTGCCAAAGAGCTTTCCAACGAGGCACGGCTTTCCCTCCTGGCTCTTCGGGCGTGGGAGCTGTGGCCAGAGCCGCGGCCCTACCGGAAAATGCTTCGCAGGCTGGCGCGGCAGCGCCACATAGGCGCCGGTGGCGCCGAGGCTGACGGCCGCCGGAAAGCCCGCAGCCCCACGGGCTGTGGGGCCACGCGAGCGGCTGCCAAAGAGCTTTCCAACGAGGCACGGCTTTCCCTCCTGGCTCTTCGGGCGTGGGAGCTGTGGCCAGAGACGCGGCCCTACCGGAAAATGCTTCACAGGCTGGCGCGGCGGCGCCAGGTGGGCGCCGGTGGCGCCGAGGCTGACGGCCGCCGCAAAGCCCGCAGCCCCACGGGCTGTGGGGCCACGCGAGCGGCTGCCAAAGAGCTTTCCAACGAGGCACGGCTTTCCCTCCTGGCTCTTCGGGCGTGGGAGCTGTGGCCAGAGACGCGGACCTACCGGAAAATGCTTCGGGGGCTGGCGCGGCGGCGCCAGGTGGGCGCCGGTGGCGCCGAGGCTGACGGCCGCCGCAAAGCCCGCAGCCCCACGGGCTGTGGGGCCACGCGAGCGGCTGCCAAAGAGCTTTCCAACGAGGCACGGCTTTCCCTCCTGGCTCTTCGGGCGTGGGAGCTGTGGCCAGAGACGCGGACCTACCGGAAAATGCTTCGGGGGCTGGCGCGGCGGCGCCAGGTGGGCGCCGGTGGCGCCGAGGCTGACGGCCGCCGCAAAGCCCGCAGCCCCACGGGCTGTGGGGCCACGCGAGCGGCTGTCAAAGAGCTTTCCAACGAGGCACGGCTTTCCCTCCTGGCTCTCCGGGCGTGGGAGCTGTGGCCAGAGATGCGGCCCCACCGGAAAATGCTTCGGGGGCTGGTGCGGCGGCGCCAGGTGGGCGCCGGTGGCGCCGAGGCTGACGGCCACCGCAAAGCCCGCAGCCCCACGGGCTGTGGGGCCACGCGAGCGGCTGCCAAAGAGCTTTCCAACGAGGCACGGCTTTCCCTCCTGGCTCTTCGGGCGTGGGAGCTGTGGCCAGAGCCGCGGCCCTACCGGAAAATGCTTCGGGGGCTGGCGCGGCAGCGCCACATAGGTGCCGGTGGCGCCGAGGCTGACGGCCGCCGCAAAGCCCGCAGCCCCACGGGCTGTGGGGCCACGCGAGTGGCTGCCAAAGAGCTTTCCAACGAGGCACGGCTTTCCCTCCTGGCTCTTCGGGCGTGGGAGCTGTGACCAGAGCCGCGGCCCTACCGGAAAATGGTTTTGGGGCTGTCGTGGCGGCGCCAGGTGGGCGCCGGTGGCGCCGAGGCTGACGGCCGCCGCAAAGCCCGCAGCCCCACGGGCTGTGGGGCCACGCGAGCGGCTGCCAAAGAGCTTTGCAACGAGGCACGGCTTTCCCTCCTGGCTCTTCGGGCGTGGGAGCTGTGGCCAGAGCCGCGGCCCTACCGGAAAATGCTTCGGGGGCTGGGTCGGCGGCGCCAGGTGGGCGCCGGTGGCGCCGAGGCTGACGGCCGCTGGAAAGCCCGCAGCCCCACGGGCTGTGGGGCCACGCGAGCGGCTGCCAAAGAGCTTTCCAACGAGGCACGGCTTTCCCTCCTGGCTCTTCGGGCGTGGGAGCTGTGGTCGGAGACGCGGCCCTACCGGAAAATGCTTCGGGGGCTGGCGCAGCGGCGCCAGGTGGGCGCCGGTGGCGCCGAGGCTGACGGCCGCCGCAAAGCCCGCAGCCCCACAGGCTGTGGAGCCACGCGAGCGGCTGCCAAAGAGCTTTCCAACGAGGCACGGCTTTCCCTCCTGGCTCTTCGGGCGTGGGAGCTGTGGCTAGAGACGCGGCCCTACCGGAAAATGCTTCGGGCGCTCGCGCGGCGGCGCCAGGTGGGCGCCGGTGTCGCCGAGGCTGACGGCCGCCGCAAAGCCCGCAGCCCCACGGGCTGTGGGGCCACGCGAGCGGCTGCCAAAGAGCTTTCCAACGAGGCACGGCTTTCCCTCCTGGCTCTTCGGGCGTGGGAGCTGTGGCCAGAGCCGCGGCCCTACCGGAAAATGCTTCGGGGGCTGGCGCGGCAGCGCCACATAGGTGCCGGTGTCGCTGAGGCTGACGGCCGCCGCAAAGCCCGCAGCCCCACGGGCTGTGGGGCCACGCGAGTGGCTGCCAAAGAGCTTTCCAACGAGGCACGGCTTTCCCTCCTGGCTCTTCGGGCGTGGGAGCTGTGACCAGAGCCACGGCCCTACCGGAAAATGGTTTTGGGGCTGTCGTGGCGGCGCCAGGTGGGCGCCGGTGGCGCCGAGGCTGACGGCCGCCGCAAAGCCCGCAGCCCCACGGGCTGTGGGGCCACGCGAGCGGCTGCCAAAGAGCTTTGCAACGAGGCACGGCTTTCCCTCCTGGCTCTTCGGGCGTGGGAGCTGTGGCCAGAGCCGCGGCCCTACCGGAAAATGCTTCGGGGGCTGGCTCGGCGGCGCCAGGTGGGCGCCGGTGGCGCCGAGGCTGACGGCCGCTGGAAAGCCCGCAGCCCCACGGGCTGTGGGGCCACGCGAGCGGCTGCCAAAGAGCTTTCCAACGAGGCACGGCTTTCCCTCCTGGCTCTTCGGGCGTGGGAGCTGTGGTCGGAGACGCGGCCCTACCGGAAAATGCTTCGGGGGCTGGCGCAGCGGCGCCAGGTGGGCGCCGGTGGCGCCGAGGCTGACGGCCGCCGCAAAGCCCGCAGCCCCACAGGCTGTGGAGCCACGCGAGCGGCTGCCAAAGAGCTTTCCAACGAGGCACGGCTTTCCCTCCTGGCTCTTCGGGCGTGGGAGCTGTGGCTAGAGACGCGGCCCTACCGGAAAATGCTTCGGGCGCTGGCGCGGCGGCGCCAGGTGGGCGCCGGTGTCGCCGAGGCTGACGGCCGCCGCAAAGCCCGCAGCCCCACGGGCTGTGGGGCCACGCGAGCGGCTGCCAAAGAGCTTTCCAACGAGGCACGGCTTTCCCTCCTGGCTCTTCGGGCGTGGGAGCTGTGGCCAGAGCCGCGGCCCTACCGGAAAATGCTTCGGGGGCTGGCGCGGCGGCGCCAGGTGGGCGCCGGTGGCGCTGAGGCTGACGGCCGCCGCAAAGCCCGCAGCCCCACGGGCTGTGGGGCCACGCGAGCGGCTGCCAAAGAGCTTTCCAACGAGGCACGGCTTTCCCTCCTGGCTCTTCGGGCGTGGGAGCTGTGGCCAGAGCCGCGGCCCTACCGGAAAATGCTTCGGGGGCTGGCGCGGCGGCGCCAGGTGGGCACCGGTGGCGCCGAGGCTGACGGCCGCCGCAAAGCCCGCAGCCCCACGGGCTGTGGGGCCACGCGAGCGGCTGCCAAAGAGCTTTCCAACGAGGCACGGCTTTCCCTCCTGGCTCTTCGGGCGTGGGAGCTGTGGCCAGAGACGCGGCCCTACCGGAAAATGCTTCGGGGGCTGGCGCGGCGGCGCCAGGTGGGCGCCGGTGGCGCCGAGGCTGACGGCCGCCGCAAAGCCCGCAGCCCCACGGGCTGTGGGGCCACGCGAGCGGCTGCCAAAGAGCTTTCCAACGAGGCACGGCTTTCCCTCCTGGCTCTTCGGGCGTGGGAGCTGTGGCCAGAGCCGCGGCCCTACCGGAAAATGCTTCGGGGGCTGGCGCGGCGGCGCCAGGTGGGCGCCGGTGTCGCCGAGGCTGACGGCCGCCGCAAAGCCCGCAGCACCACGGGCTGTGGGGCCACGCGAGCGGCTGTCAAAGAGCTTTCCAACGAGGCGCGGCTTTCCCTCCTGGCTCTTCGGGCGTGGGAGCTGTGGCCAGAGATGCGGCCCCACCGGAAAATGCTTCGGGGGCTGGCGCAGCGGCGCCACGTGGGCGTCGGTGGCGCCGAGGCTGATGGCCGCCGCAAAGCCCGCAGCCCCACGGTGTGTGGGGCCACGCGAGCGGTTGCCAAAGAGCTTTCCAACGAGGCACGGTTTTCCCTCCTGGCTCTTCGGGCGTGGGAGTTGTGGCCAGAGACGCGGCCGTACCGGAAAATGCTTCGCAGGCTGGCGCGGCGGCGCCACATAGGCGCCAGTGGCGCCGAGGCTGACGGCCGCCGCAAAGCCCGCAGCCCCACGGGCTGTGGGGCCACGCGAGCGGCTGCCAAAGAGCTTTCCAACGAGGCATGGCGTTCCCTCCTGGCTCTTCGGGCGTGGGAGCTGTGGCCAGAGCCGCGGCCCTACCGGAAAATGCTTCGGGGGCTGGCGCAGCGGCGCCAGGTGGGCGCCGGTGGCGCCGAGGCTGACGGCCGCCGCAAAGCCCGCAGCCCCACGGGCTGTGGGGCCACGCGAGCGGCTGCCAAAGAGCTTTCCAACGAGGCACGGCTTTCCCTCCTGGCTCTTCGGGTGTTGGAGCTGTGGCCAGAGCCGCGGCCCTACCGGAAAATGCTTCGGGGGCTGGCGCGGCGGCGCTACGTAGGCGTCGGTGGCGCCGAGGCTGACGGTCGCCGCAAAGCCCGCAGCCCCACGGGCTGTGGGGCCACGCGAGCGGCTGCCAAAGAGCTTTCCAACGAGGCACGGCTTTCCCTCCTGGCTCTTCGGGCGTGGGAGCTGTGGCCAGAGCCGCGGCCCTACCGGAAAATGCTTCGCAGGCTGGCGCGGCAGCGCCACATAGGTGCCGGTGGCGCCGAGGCTGACGGCCGCCGGAAAGCCCGCAGCCCCACGGGCTGTGGGGCCACGCGAGCGGCTGCCAAAGAGCTTTCCAACGAGGCACGGCTTTCCCTCCTGGCTCTTCGGGCGTGGGAGCTGTGGCCAGAGCCGCGGCCCTACCGGAAAATGCTTCGGGGGCTGGCGCGGCGGCGCCAGGTGGGCGCCGGTGGCGCCGAGGCTGACGGCCGCCGCAAAGCCCGCAGCCCCACAGGCTGTGGGGCCACGTGAGCGGCTGCCAAAGAGCTTTCCAACGAGGCACGGCTTTCCCTCCTGGCTCTTCGGGCGTGGGAGCTGTGGCCAGAGACGCGGCCCTACCGGAAAATGCTTCGGGGGCTGGCGCGGCGGCGCCACGTGGGCGCCGGTGGCGCCGAGGCTGACGGCCGCCGCAAAACCCGCAGCCCCACGGGCTGTGGGGCCACGCGAGCGGCTGCCAAAGAGCTTTCCAACGAGGCATGGCTTTCCCTCCTGGCTCTTCGGGCGTGGGAGCTGTGGCCAGAGCCGCGGCCCTACCGGAAAATGCTTCGCAGGCTGGCGCGGCGGCGCCAGGTGGGCGCCGGTGGCACCGAGGCTGACGGCCGCCGCAAAGCCCGCAGCCCCACGGGCTGTGGGGCCACGCGAGCGGCTGCCAAAGAGCTTTCCAACGAGGCACGGCTTTCCCTCCTGGCTCTTCGGGCGTGGGAGCTGTGGCCAGAGACGCGGACCTACCGGAAAATGCTTCGGGGGCTGGCGCGGCGGCGGCAGGTGGGCGCCGGTGGCGCCGAGGCTGACGGCCGCCGCAAAGCCCGCAGCCCCACGGGCTGTGGGGCCACGCGAGCGGCTGCCAAAGAGCTTTCCAACGAGGCACGGCTTTCCCTCCTGGCTCTTCGGGCGTGGGAGCTGTGGCCAGAGCCGCGGCCCTACCGGAAAATGCTTCGGGGGCTGGCGCGGCGGCGCCAGGTGGGCGCCGGTGTCGCCGAGGCTGACGGCCGCCGCAAAGCCCGCAGCCCCACGGGCTGTGGGGCCACGCGAGCGGCTGCCAAAGAGCTTTCCAACGAGGCACGGCTTTCCCTCCTGGCTCTTCGGGCGTGGGAGCTGTGGCCAGAGACGCGGCCCTACCGGAAAATGCTTCGGGGGCTGGCGCGGCGGCGCCAGGTGGGCGCCGGTGGCGCCGAGGCTGACGGCCGCCGCAAAGCCCGCAGCCCCACGGGCTGTGGGGCCACGCGAGCGGCTGCCAAAGAGCTTTCCAACGAGGCACGGCTTTCCCTCCTGGCTCTTCGGGCGTGGGAGCTGTGGCCAGAGCCGCGGCCCTACCGGAAAATGCTTCGGGGGCTGGCGCGGCGGCGCCAGGTGGGCGCCGGTGTCGCCGAGGCTGACGGCCGCCGCAAAGCCCGCAGCCCCACGGGCTGTGGGGCCACGCGAGCGGCTGCCAAAGAGCTTTCCAACGAGGCACGGCTTTCCCTCCTGGCTCTTCGGGCGTGGGAGCTGTGGCCAGAGACGCGGCCCTACCGGAAAATGCTTCGGGGGCTGGCGCGGCGGCGCCAGGTGGGCGCCGGTGGCGCCGAGGCTGACGGCCGCCGCAAAGCCCGCAGCCCCACGGGCTGTGGGGCCACGCGAGCGGCTGCCAAAGAGCTTTCCAACGAGGCACGGCTTTCCCTCCTGGCTCTTCGGGCGTGGGAGCTGTGGCCAGAGCCGCGGCCCTACCGGAAAATGCTTCGGGGGCTGGCGCGGCGGCGCCAGGTGGGCGCCGGTGTCGCCGAGGCTGACGGCCGCCGCAAAGCCCGCAGCCCCACGGGCTGTGGGGCCACGCGAGCGGCTGCCAAAGAGCTTTCCAACGAGGCGCGGCTTTCCCTCCTGGCTCTTCGGGCGTGGGAGCTGTGACCAGAGATGCGGCCCCACCGGAAAATGCTTCGGGGGCTGGCGCGGCGGCGCCACGTGGGCGCCGGTGGCGCCGAGGCTGACGGCCACCGGAAAGCCCGCAGCCCCACGGGCTGTGGGGCCACGCGAGCGGCTGCCAAAGAGCTTTCCAATGAGGCACGGCTTTCCCTCCTGGCTCTTCGGGCGCGGGAGCTGTGGCCAGAGCCGCGGCCCTACTGGAAAATGCTTCGCAGGCTGGCGCAGCGGCGCCACGTGGGCGTCGGTGGCGCCGAGGCTGATGGCCGCCGCAAAGCCCGCAGCCCCACGGTGTGTGGGGCCACGCGAGCGGTTGCCAAAGAGCTTTCCAACGAGGCACGGTTTTCCCTCCTGGCTCTTCGGGCGTGGGAGTTGTGGCCAGAGACGCGACCGTACCGGAAAATGCTTCGCAGGCTGGCGCGGCGGCGCCACATAGGCGCCAGTGGCGCCGAGGCTGACGGCCGCCGCAAAGCCCGCAGCCCCACGGGCTGTGGGGCCACGCGAGCGGCTGCCAAAGAGCTTTCCAACGAGGCATGGCTTTCCCTCCTGGCTCTTCGGGCGTGGGAGCTGTGGCCAGAGCCGCGGCCCTAGCGGAAAATGCTTCGGGGGCTGGCGCGGCGGCGCCAGGTGGGCGCCGGTGGCGCCGAGGCTGACGGCCGCCGCAAAGCCCGCAGCCCCACGGGCTGTGGGGCCACGCGAGCGGCTGCCAAAGAGCTTTCCAACGAGGCACGGCTTTCCCTCCTGGCTCTTCGGGTGTGGGAGCTGTGGCCAGAGCCGCGGCCCTACCGGAAAATGCTTCGGGGGCTGGCGCGGCGGCGCTACGTAGGCGTCGGTGGCGCCGAGGCTGACGGTCGCCGCAAAGCCCGCAGCCCCACGGGCTGTGGGGCCACGCGAGCGGCTGCCAAAGAGCTTTCCAACGAGGCACGGCTTTCCCTCCTGGGTCTTCGGGCGTGGGAGCTGTGGCCAGAGCCGCGGCCCTACCGGAAAATGCTTCGCAGGCTGGCGCGGCAGCGCCACATAGGTGCCGGTGGCGCCGAGGCTGACGGCCGCCGGAAAGCCCGCAGCCCCACGGGCTGTGGGGCCACGCGAGCGGCTGCCAAAGAGCTTTCCAACGAGGCACGGCTTTCCCTCCTGGCTCTTCGGGCGTGGGAGCTGTGGCCAGAGCCGCGGCCCTACCGGAAAATGCTTCGGGGGCTGGCTCGGCGGCGCCAGGTGGGCGCCGGTGGCGCCGAGGCTGACGGCCGCCGCAAAGCCCGCAGCCCCACAGGCTTTGGGGCCACGTGAGCGGCTGCCAAAGAGCTTTCCAACGAGGCACGGCTTTCCCTCCTGGCTCTTCGGGCGTGGGAGCTGTGGCCAGAGACGCGGCCCTACCGGAAAATGCTTCTGGGGCTGGCGCGGCGGCGCCAGGTGGGCGCCGGTGGCGCCGACGCTGACGGCCGCCGCAAAGCCCGCAGCCCCACGGGCTGTGGGGCCACGCGAGCGGCTGCCAAAGAGCTTTCCAACGAGGCACGGCTTTCCCTCCTGGCTCTTCGGGCGTGGGAGCTGTGGCCAGAGACGCGGCCCTACCGGAAAATGCTTCGGGGGCTGGCGCGGCGGCGCCAGGTGGGTGCCGGTGGCGCCGAGGCTGACGGCCGCCGCAAAGCCCGCAGCCCCACGGGCTGTGGGGCCACGCGAGCGGCTGCCAAAGAGCTTTCCAACGAGGCACGGCTTTCCCTCCTGGCTCTTCGGGCGTGGGAGCTGTGGCCAGAGACGCGGACCTACCGGAAAATGCTTCGGGGGCTGGCGCGGCGGCGCCAGGTGGGCGCCGGTGGCGCCGAGGCTGACGGCCGCCGCAAAGCCCGCAGCCCCACGGGCTGTGGGGCCACGCGAGCGGCTGCCAAAGAGCTTTCCAACGAGGCACGGCTTTCCCTCCTGGCTCTTCGGGCGTGGGAGCTGTGGCCAGAGCCGCGGCCCTACCGGAAAATGCTTCGGGGGCTGGCGCGGCGGCGCCAGGTGGGCGCCGGTGTCGCCGAGGCTGACGGCCGCCGCAAAGCCCGCAGCCCCACGGGCTGTGGGGCCACGCGAGCGGCTGTCAAAGAGCTTTCCAACGAGGCGCGGCTTTCCCTCCTGGCTCTTTGGGCGTGGGAGCTGTGGCCAGAGATGCGGCCCCACCGGAAAATGCTTCGGGGGCTGGCGCGGCGGCGCCACGTGGGCGCCGGTGGCGCCGAGGCTGACGGCCACCGGAAAGCCCGCAGCCCCACGGGCTGTGGGGCCACGCGAGCGGCTGCCAAAGAGCTTTCCAACGAGGCACGGCTTTCCCTCCTGGCTCTTCGGGCGCGGGAGCTGTGGCCAGAGCCGCGGCCCTACTGGAAAATGCTTCGCAGGCTGGCCCAGCGGCGCCACGTGGGCGTCGGTGGCGCCGAGGGTGATGGCCGCCGCAAAGCCCGCAGCCCCACGGTGTGTGGGGCCACGCGAGCGGTTGCCAAAGAGCTTTCCAACGAGGCACGGTTTTCCCTCCTGGCTCTTCGGGCGTGGGAGCTGTGGCCAGAGACGTGGCCGTACCGGAAAATGCTTCGCAGGCTGGCGCGGCGGCGCCACATAGGCGCCAGTGGCGCCGAGACTGACGGCCGCCGCAAAGCCCGCAGCCCCACGGGCTGTGGGGCCACGCGAGCGGCTGCCAAAGAGCTTTCCAACGAGGCATGGCTTTCCCTCCTGGCTCTTCGGGCGTGGGAGCTGTGGCCAGAGCCGCGGCCCTACCGGAAAATGCTTCGGGGGCTGGCGCGGCGGCGCCAGGTGGGCGCCGGTGGCGCCGAGGCTGACGGCCGCCGCAAAGCCCGCAGCCCCACGGGCTGTGGGGCCACGCGAGCGGCTGCCAAAGAGCTTTCCAACGAGGCACGGCTTTCCCTCCTGGCTCTTCGGGTGTGGGAGCTGTGGCCAGAGCCGCGGCCCTACCGGAAAATGCTTCGGGGGCTGGCGCGGCGGCGCTACGTAGGCGTCGGTGGCGCCGAGGCTGACGGTCGCCGCAAAGCCCGCAGCCCCACGGGCTGTGGGGCCACGCGAGCGGCTGCCAAAGAGCTTTCCAACGAGGCACGGCTTTCCCTCCTGGCTCTTCGGGCGTGGGAGCTGTGGCCAGAGCCGCGGCCCTACCGGAAAATGCTTCGCAGGCTGGCGCGGCAGCGCCACATAGGTGCCGGTGGCGCCGAGGCTGACGGCCGCCGGAAAGCCCGCAGCCCCACGGGCTGTGGGGCCACGCGAGCGGCTGCCAAAGAGCTTTCCAACGAGGCACGGCTTTCCCTCCTGGCTCTTCGGGCGTGGGAGCTGTGGCCAGAGCCGCGGCCCTACCGGAAAATGCTTCGGGGGCTGGCGCGGCGGCGCCAGGTGGGCGCCGGTGTCGCCGAGGCTGACGGCCGCCGCAAAGCCCGCAGCCCCACGGGCTGTGGGGCCACGCGAGCGGCTGCCAAAGAGCTTTCCAACGAGGCACGGCTTTCCCTCCTGGCTCTTCGGGCGTGGGAGCTGTGGCCAGAGCCGCGGCCCTACCGGAAAATGCTTCGCAGGCTGGCGCGGCAGCGCCACATAGGCGCCGGTGGCGCCGAGGCTGACGGCCGCCGGAAAGCCCGCAGCCCCACGGGCTGTGGGGCCACGCGAGTGGCTGCCAAAGAGCTTTCCAACGAGGCACGGCTTTCCCTCCTGGCTCTTCGGGCGTGGGAGCTGTGACCAGAGCCGCGGCCCTACCGGAAAATGGTTTTGGGGCTGTCGTGGCGGCGCCAGGTGGGCGCCGGTGGCGCCGAGGCTGACGGCCGCCGCAAAGCCCGCAGCCCCACGGGCTGTGGGGCCACGCGAGCGGCTGCCAAAGAGCTTTGCAACGAGGCACGGCTTTCCCTCCTGGCTCTTCGGGCGTGGGAGCTGTGGCCAGAGCCGCGGCCCTACCGGAAAATGCTTCGGGGGCTGGCTCGGCGGCGCCAGGTGGGCGCCGGTGGCGCCGAGGCTGACGGCCGCTGGAAAGCCCGCAGCCCCACGGGCTGTGGGGCCACGCGAGCGGCTGCCAAAGAGCTTTCCAACGAGGCACGGCTTTCCCTCCTGGCTCTTCGGGCGTGGGAGCTGTGGTCGGAGACGCGGCCCTACCGGAAAATGCTTCGGGGGCTGGCGCAGCGGCGCCAGGTGGGCGCCGGTGGCGCCGAGGCTGACGGCCGCCGCAAAGCCCGCAGCCCCACAGGCTGTGGAGCCACGCGAGCGGCTGCCAAAGAGCTTTCCAACGAGGCACGGCTTTCCCTCCTGGCTCTTCGGGCGTGGGAGCTGTGGCTAGAGACGCGGCCCTACCGGAAAATGCTTCGGGGGCTGGCGCGGCGGCGCCAGGTGGGCGCCGGTGTCGCCGAGGCTGACGGCCGCCGCAAAGCCCGCAGCCCCACGGGCTGTGGGGCCACGCGAGCGGCTGCCAAAGAGCTTTCCAACGAGGCACGGCTTTCCCTCCTGGCTCTTCGGGCGTGGGAGCTGTGGCCAGAGCCGCGGCCCTACCGGAAAATGCTTCGGGGGCTGGCGCGGCGGCGCCAGGTGGGCGCCGGTGGCGCTGAGGCTGACGGCCGCCGCAAAGCCCGCAGCCCCACGGGCTGTGGGGCCACGCGAGCGGCTGCCAAAGAGCTTTCCAACGAGGCACGGCTTTCCCTCCTGGCTCTTCGGGCGTGGGAGCTGTGGCCAGAGACGCGGACCTACCGGAAAATGCTTCGGGGGCTGGCGCGGCGGCGCCAGGTGGGCACCGGTGGCGCCGAGGCTGACGGCCGCCGCAAAGCCCGCAGCCCCACGGGCTGTGGGGCCACGCGAGCGGCTGCCAAAGAGCTTTCCAACGAGGCACGGCTTTCCCTCCTGGCTCTTCGGGCGTGGGAGCTGTGGCCAGAGCCGCGGCCCTACCGGAAAATGCTTCGGGGGCTGGCGCGGCGGCGCCAGGTGGGCGCCGGTGGCGCCGAGGCTGATGGCCGCCGCAAAGCCCGCAGCCCCACGGGCTGTGGGGCCACGCGAGCGGCTGCCAAAGAGCTTTCCAACGAGGCACGGCTTTCCCTCCTGGCTCTTCGGGCGTGGGAGCTGTGGCCAGAGACGCGGCCCTACCGGAAAATGCTTCGGGGGCTGGCGCGGCGGCGCCAGGTGGGCGCCGGTGTCGCCGAGGCTGACGGCCGCCGCAAAGCCCGCAGCCCCACGGGCTGTGGGGCCACGCGAGCGGCTGTCAAAGAGCTTTCCAACGAGGCGCGGCTTTCCCTCCTGGCTCTTCGGGCGTGGGAGCTGTGGCCAGAGATGCGGCCCTACCGGAAAATGCTTCGGGGGCTGGCGCAGCGGCGCCACGTGGGCGTCGGTGGCGCCGAGGCTGATGGCCGCCGCAAAGCCCGCAGCCCCACGGTGTGTGGGGCCACGCGAGCGGTTGCCAAAGAGCTTTCCAACGAGGCACGGTTTTCCCTCCTGGCTCTTCGGGCGTGGGAGTTGTGGCCAGAGACGCGGCCCTACCGGAAAATGCTTCGCAGGCTGGCGCGGCGGCGCCACATAGGCGCCAGTGGCGCCGAGGCTGACGGCCGCCGCAAAGCCCGCAGCCCCACGGGCTGTGGGGCCACGCGAGCGGCTGCCAAAGAGCTTTCCAACGAGGCATGGCGTTCCCTCCTGGCTCTTCGGGCGTGGGAGCTGTGGCCAGAGCCGCGGCCCTACCGGAAAATGCTTCGGGGGCTGGCGCAGCGGCGCCAGGTGGGCGCCGGTGGCGCCGAGGCTGACGGCCGCCGCAAAGCCCGCAGCCCCACGGGCTGTGGGGCCACGCGAGCGGCTGCCAAAGAGCTTTCCAACGAGGCACGGCTTTCCCTCCTGGCTCTTCGGGTGTTGGAGCTGTGGCCAGAGCCGCGGCCCTACCGGAAAATGCTTCGGGGGCTAGCGCGGCGGCGCTACGTAGGCGTCGGTGGCGCCGAGGCTGACGGTCGCCGCAAAGCCCGCAGCCCCACGGGCTGTGGGGCCACGCGAGCGGCTGCCAAAGAGCTTTCCAACGAGGCACGGCTTTCCCTCCTGGCTCTTCGGGCGTGGGAGCTGTGGCCAGAGCCGCGGCCCTACCGGAAAATGCTTCGCAGGCTGGCGCGGCAGCGCCACATAGGTGCCGGTGGCGCCGAGGCTGACGGCCGCCGGAAAGCCCGCAGCCCCATGGGCTGTGGGGCCACGCGAGCGGCTGCCAAAGAGCTTTCCAACGAGGCACGGCTTTCCCTCCTGGCTCTTCGGGCGTGGGAGCTGTGGCCAGAGCCGCGGCCCTACCGGAAAATGCTTCGGGGGCTGGCGCGGCGGCGCCAGGTGGGCGCCGGTGGCGCCGAGGCTGACGGCCGCCGCAAAGCCCGCAGCCCCACAGGCTGTGGGGCCACGTGAGCGGCTGCCAAAGAGCTTTCCAACGAGGCACGGCTTTCCCTCCTGGCTCTTCGGGCGTGGGAGCTGTGGCCAGAGACGCGGCCCTACCGGAAAATGCTTCGGGGGCTGGCGCGGCGGCGCCAGGTGGGCGCCGGTGGCGCCGAGGCTGACGGCCGCCGCAAAACCCGCAGCCCCACGGGCTGTGGGGCCACGCGAGCGGCTGCCAAAGAGCTTTCCAACGAGGCACGGCTTTCCCTCCTGGCTCTTCGGGCGTGGGAGCTGTGGCCAGAGCCGCGGCCCTACCGGAAAATGCTTCGCAGGCTGGCGCGGCGGCGCCAGGTGGGCGCCGGTGGCACCGAGGCTGACGGCCGCCGCAAAGCCCGCAGCCCCACGGGCTGTGGGGCCACGCGAGCGGCTGCCAAAGAGCTTTCCAACGAGGCACGGCTTTCCCTCCTGGCTCTTCGGGCGTGGGAGCTGTGGCCAGAGCCGCGGCCCTACCGGAAAATGCTTCGGGGGCTGGCGCGGCGGCGCCAGGTGGGCGCCGGTGTCGCCGAGGCTGACGGCCGCCGCAAAGCCCGCAGCCCCACGGGCTGTGGGGCCACGCGAGCGGCTGCCAAAGAGCTTTCCAACGAGGCACGGCTTTCCCTCCTGGCTCTTCGGGCGTGGGAGCTGTGGCCAGAGCCGCGGCCCTACCGGAAAATGCTTCGGGGGCTGGCGCGGCGGCGCCAGGTGGGCGCCGGTGTCGCCGAGGCTGACGGCCGCCGCAAAGCCCGCAGCCCCACGGGCTGTGGGGCCACGCGAGCGGCTGCCAAAGAGCTTTCCAACGAGGCACGGCTTTCCCTCCTGGCTCTTCGGGCGTGGGAGCTGTGGCCAGAGACGCGGACCTACCGGAAAATGCTTCGGGGGCTGGCGCGGCGGCGCCAGGTGGGCGCCGGTGGCGCCGAGGCTGACGGCCGCCGCAAAGCCCGCAGCCCCACGGGCTGTGGGGCCACGCGAGCGGCTGCCAAAGAGCTTTCCAACGAGGCACGGCTTTCCCTCCTGGCTCTTCGGGCGTGGGAGCTGTGGCCAGAGCCGCGGCCCTACCGGAAAATGCTTCGGGGGCTGGCGCGGCGGCGCCAGGTGGGCGCCGGTGTCGCCGAGGCTGACGGCCGCCGCAAAGCCCGCAGCCCCACGGGCTGTGGGGCCACGCGAGTGGCTGCCAAAGAGCTTTCCAACGAGGCGCGGCTTTCCCTCCTGGCTCTTCGGGCGTGGGAGCTGTGACCAGAGATGCGGCCCCACCGGAAAATGCTTCGGGGGCTGGCGCGGCGGCGCCACGTGGGCGCCGGTGGCGCCGAGGCTGACGGCCACCGGAAAGCCCGCAGCCCCACGGGCTGTGGGGCCACGCGAGCGGCTGCCAAAGAGCTTTCCAATGAGGCACGGCTTTCCCTCCTGGCTCTTCGGGCGCGGGAGCTGTGGCCAGAGCCGCGGCCGTACTGGAAAATGCTTCGCAGGCTGGCGCAGCGGCGCCACGTGGGCGTCGGTGGCGCCGAGGCTGATGGCCGCCGCAAAGCCCGCAGCCCCACGGTGTGTGGGGCCACGCGAGCGGTTGCCAAAGAGCTTTCCAACGAGGCACGGTTTTCCCTCCTGGCTCTTCGGGCGTGGGAGTTGTGGCCAGAGACGCGGCCCTACCGGAAAATGCTTCGCAGGCTGGCGCGGCGGCGCCACATAGGCGCCAGTGGCGCCGAGGCTGACGGCCGCCGCAAAGCCCGCAGCCCCACGGGCTGTGGGGCCACGCGAGCGGCTGCCAAAGAGCTTTCCAACGACGCATGGCTTTCCCTCCTGGCTCTTCGGGCGTGGGAGCTGTGGCCAGAGACGCGGCCCTAGCGGAAAATGCTTCGGGGGCTGGCGCGGCGGCGCCAGGTGGGCGCCGGTGGCGCCGAGGCTGACGGCCGCCGCAAAGCCCGCAGCCCCACGGGCTGTGGGGCCACGCGAGCGGCTGCCAAAGAGCTTTCCAACGAGGCACGGCTTTCCCTCCTGGCTCTTCGGGTGTGGGAGCTGTGGCCAGAGCCGCGGCCCTACCGGAAAATGCTTCGGGGGCTGGCGCGGCGGCGCTACGTAGGCGTCGGTGGCGCCGAGGCTGACGGTCGCCGCAAAGCCCGCAGCCCCACGGGCTGTGGGGCCACGCGAGCGGCTGCCAAAGAGCTTTCCAACGAGGCACGGCTTTCCCTCCTGGCTCTTCGGGCGTGGGAGCTGTGGCCAGAGCCGCGGCCCTACCGGAAAATGCTTCGCAGGCTGGCGCGGCAGCGCCACATAGGTGCCGGTGGCGCCGAGGCTGACGGCCGCCGGAAAGCCCGCAGCCCCACGGGCTGTGGGGCCACGCGAGCGGCTGCCAAAGAGCTTTCCAACGAGGCACGGCTTTCCCTCCTGGCTCTTCGGGCGTGGGAGCTGTGGCCAGAGCCGCGGCCCTACCGGAAAATGCTTCGGGGGCTGGCTCGGCGGCGCCAGGTGGGCGCCGGTGGCGCCGAGTCTGACGGCCGCCGCAAAGCCCGCAGCCCCACGGGGTGTGGGGCCACGCGAGCGGCTGCCAAAGAGCTTTCCAACGAGGCACGGCTTTCCCTCCTGGCTCTTCGGGCGTGGGAGCTGTGGCCAGAGCCGCGGCCCTACCGGAAAATGCTTCGGGGGCTGGCACGGCGGCGCCAGGTGGGTGCCGGTGGCGCCGAGGCTGACGGCCGCCGCAAAGCCCGCAGCCCCACGGGCTGTGGGGCCACGCGAGCGGCTGCCAAAGAGCTTTCCAACGAGGCACGGCTTTCCCTCCTGGCTCTTCGGGCGTGGGAGCTGTGGCCAGAGCCGCGGCCCTACCGGAAAATGCTTCGGGGGCTGGCGCGGCGGCGCCAGGTGGGCGCCGGTGGCGCCGAGGCTGACGGCCGCCGCAAAGCCCGCAGCCCCACGGGCTGTGGGGCCACGCGAGCGGCTGTCAAAGAGCTTTCCAACGAGGCACGGCTTTCCCTCCTGGCTCTTCGGGCGTGGGAGCTGTGGCCAGAGCCGCGGCCCTACCGGAAAATGCTTCGGGGGCTGGCGCGGCGGCGCCAGGTGGGCGCCGGTGTCGCCGAGGCTGACGGCCGCTGCAAAGCCCGCAGCCCCACGGGCTGTGGGGCCACGCGAGCGGCTGTCAAAGAGCTTTCCAACGAGGCGCGGCTTTCCCTCCTGGCTCTTTGGGCGTGGGAGCTGTGGCCAGAGATGCGGCCCCACCGGAAAATGCTTCGGGGGCTGGCGCGGCGGCGCCACGTGGGCGCCGGTGGCGCCGAGGCTGACGGCCACCGGAAAGCCCGCAGCCCCACGGGCTGTGGGGCCACGCGAGCGGCTGCCAAAGAGCTTTCCAATGAGGCACGGCTTTCCCTCCTGGCTCTTCGGGCGCGGGAGCTGTGGCCAGAGCCGCGGCCCTACTGGAAAATGCTTCGCAGGCTGGCCCAGCGGCGCCACGTGGGCGTCGGTGGCGCGGAGGCTGATGGCCGCCGCAAAGCCCGCAGCCCCACGGTGTGTGGGGCCACGCGAGCGGTTGCCAAAGAGCTTTCCAACGAGGCACGGCTTTCCCTCCTGGGTCTTCGGGTGTGGGAGCTGTGGCCAGAGCCGCGGCCCTACCGGAAAATGCTTCGGGGGCTGGCGCGGCGGCGCTACGTAGGCGTCGGTGGCGCCGAGGCTGACGGCCGCCGCAAAGCCCGCAGCCCCACGGGCTGTAGGGCCACGCGAGCGGCTGCCAAAGAGCTTTCCAACGAGGCACGGCTTTCCCTCCTGGCTCTTCGGGTGTGGGAGCTGTGGCCAGAGCCGCGGCCCTACCGGAAAATGCTTCGGGGGCTGGCGCGGCGGCGCTACGTAGGCGTCGGTGGCGCCGAGGCTGACGGCCGCCGCAAAGCCCGCAGCCCCACGGGCTGTGGGGCCACGCGAGCGGCTGCCAAAGAGCTTTCCAACGAGGCACGGCTTTCCCTCCTGGCTCTTCGGGCGTGGGAGCTGTGGCCAGAGACGCGGCCCTACCGGAAAATGCTTTTGGGGCTGTCGTGGCGGCGCCAGGTGGGCGCCGGTGGCGCCGATGCTGACGGCCGCCGCAAAGCCCGCAGCCCCACGGGCTGTGGGGCCACGCGAGCGGCTGCCAAAGAGCTTTCCAACGAGGCACGGCTTTCCCTCCTGGCTCTTCGGGCATGGGAGCTGTGGCTAGAGACGCGGCCCTACCGGAAAATGCTTCGGGGGCTGGCGCGGCGGCGCCAGGTGGGCGCCGGTGGCGCCGAGGCTGACGGCCGCCGCAAAGCCCGCAGCCCCACGGGCTGTGGGGCCACGCGAGCGGCTGCCAAAGAGCTTTCCAACGAGGCACGGCTTTCCCTCCTGGCTCTTCGGGCGTGGGAGCTGTGGCCAGAGCCGCGGCCCTACCGGAAAATGCTTCGCAGGCTGGCGCGGCGGCCCCACATAGGCGCCGGTGGCGCCGATGCTGATGGCCGCTGGAAAGCCCGCAGCCCCACGGGCTGTGGGGCACGCGAGCGGCTGCCAAAGAGCTTTCCAACGAGGCACGGCTTTCCCTCCTGGCTCTTCGGGCGTGGGAGCTGTGTCCAGAGCCGCGGCCCTACCGGAAAATGCTTCGGGGGCTGGCACGGCGGCGCCAGGTGGGCGCCGGTGGCGCCGAGGCTGACGGCCGCCGGAAAGCCCGCAGCCCCACGGTGTGTGGGGCCACGCGAGCGGCTGCCAAAGAGCTTTCCAACGAGGCACGGCTTTCCCTCCTGGCTCTTCGGGCGTGGGAGCTGTGGCCAGAGCCGCGGCCCTACCAGAAAATGCTTCGGGGGCTGGCGCGGCGGTGCCAGGTGGGCGCCGGTGGCGCCGTGGCTGACGGCCGCCGCAAAGCCCGCAGCCCCACGGGCTGTGGGGCCACGCGAGCGGCTGCCAAAGAGCTTTCCAACGAGGCACGGCTTTCCCTCCTGGCTCTTCGGGCGTGGGAGCTGTGGCCAGAGACGCGGCCCTACCGGAAAATGCTTTTGGGGCTGTCGTGGCGGCGCCAGGTGGGCGCCGGTGGCGCCGATGCTGACGGCCGCCGCAAAGCCCGCAGCCCCACGGGCTGTGGGGCCACGCGAGCGGCTGCCAAAGAGCTTTCCAACGAGGCACGGCTTTCCCTCCTGGCTCTTCGGGCGTGGGAGCTGTGGCCAGAGCCGCGGCCCTACCGGAAAATGCTTCGGGGGCTGGCGCGGCGGCGCCAGGTGGGCGCCGGTGTCGCCGAGGCTGACGGCCGCCGCAAAGCCCGCAGCCCCACGGGCTGTGGGGCCACGCGAGCGGCTGCCAAAGAGCTTTCCAACGAGGCACGGCTTTCCCTCCTGGCTCTTCGGGCGTGGGAGCTGTGGCCAGAGACGCGGACCTACCGGAAAATGCTTCGGGGGCTGGCGCGGCGGCGCCAGGTGGGCGCCGGTGGCGCCGAGGCTGACGGCCGCCGCAAAGCCCGCAGCCCCACGGGCTGTGGGGCCACGCGAGCGGCTGCCAAAGAGCTTTCCAACGAGGCACGGCTTTCCCTCCTGGCTCTTCGGGCGTGGGAGCTGTGGCCAGAGCCGCGGCCCTACCGGAAAATGCTTCGGGGGCTGGCGCGGCGGCGCCAGGTGGGCGCCGGTGTCGCCGAGGCTGACGGCCGCCGCAAAGCCCGCAGCCCCACGGGCTGTGGGGCCACGCGAGTGGCTGCCAAAGAGCTTTCCAACGAGGCGCGGCTTTCCCTCCTGGCTCTTCGGGCGTGGGAGCTGTGACCAGAGATGCGGCCCCACCGGAAAATGCTTCGGGGGCTGGCGCGGCGGCGCCACGTGGGCGCCGGTGGCGCCGAGGCTGACGGCCACCGGAAAGCCCGCAGCCCCACGGGCTGTGGGGCCACGCGAGCGGCTGCCAAAGAGCTTTCCAATGAGGCACGGCTTTCCCTCCTGGCTCTTCGGGCGCGGGAGCTGTGGCCAGAGCCGCGGCCGTACTGGAAAATGCTTCGCAGGCTGGCGCAGCGGCGCCACGTGGGCGTCGGTGGCGCCGAGGCTGATGGCCGCCGCAAAGCCCGCAGCCCCACGGTGTGTGGGGCCACGCGAGCGGTTGCCAAAGAGCTTTCCAACGAGGCACGGTTTTCCCTCCTGGCTCTTCGGGCGTGGGAGTTGTGGCCAGAGACGCGGCCCTACCGGAAAATGCTTCGCAGGCTGGCGCGGCGGCGCCACATAGGCGCCAGTGGCGCCGAGGCTGACGGCCGCCGCAAAGCCCGCAGCCCCACGGGCTGTGGGGCCACGCGAGCGGCTGCCAAAGAGCTTTCCAACGACGCATGGCTTTCCCTCCTGGCTCTTCGGGCGTGGGAGCTGTGGCCAGAGACGCGGCCCTAGCGGAAAATGCTTCGGGGGCTGGCGCGGCGGCGCCAGGTGGGCGCCGGTGGCGCCGAGGCTGACGGCCGCCGCAAAGCCCGCAGCCCCACGGGCTGTGGGGCCACGCGAGCGGCTGCCAAAGAGCTTTCCAACGAGGCACGGCTTTCCCTCCTGGCTCTTCGGGTGTGGGAGCTGTGGCCAGAGCCGCGGCCCTACCGGAAAATGCTTCGGGGGCTGGCGCGGCGGCGCTACGTAGGCGTCGGTGGCGCCGAGGCTGACGGTCGCCGCAAAGCCCGCAGCCCCACGGGCTGTGGGGCCACGCGAGCGGCTGCCAAAGAGCTTTCCAACGAGGCACGGCTTTCCCTCCTGGCTCTTCGGGCGTGGGAGCTGTGGCCAGAGCCGCGGCCCTACCGGAAAATGCTTCGCAGGCTGGCGCGGCAGCGCCACATAGGTGCCGGTGGCGCCGAGGCTGACGGCCGCCGGAAAGCCCGCAGCCCCACGGGCTGTGGGGCCACGCGAGCGGCTGCCAAAGAGCTTTCCAACGAGGCACGGCTTTCCCTCCTGGCTCTTCGGGCGTGGGAGCTGTGGCCAGAGCCGCGGCCCTACCGGAAAATGCTTCGGGGGCTGGCTCGGCGGCGCCAGGTGGGCGCCGGTGGCGCCGAGTCTGACGGCCGCCGCAAAGCCCGCAGCCCCACGGGGTGTGGGGCCACGCGAGCGGCTGCCAAAGAGCTTTCCAACGAGGCACGGCTTTCCCTCCTGGCTCTTCGGGCGTGGGAGCTGTGGCCAGAGCCGCGGCCCTACCGGAAAATGCTTCGGGGGCTGGCACGGCGGCGCCAGGTGGGTGCCGGTGGCGCCGAGGCTGACGGCCGCCGCAAAGCCCGCAGCCCCACGGGCTGTGGGGCCACGCGAGCGGCTGCCAAAGAGCTTTCCAACGAGGCACGGCTTTCCCTCCTGGCTCTTCGGGCGTGGGAGCTGTGGCCAGAGCCGCGGCCCTACCGGAAAATGCTTCGGGGGCTGGCGCGGCGGCGCCAGGTGGGCGCCGGTGGCGCCGAGGCTGACGGCCGCCGCAAAGCCCGCAGCCCCACGGGCTGTGGGGCCACGCGAGCGGCTGTCAAAGAGCTTTCCAACGAGGCACGGCTTTCCCTCCTGGCTCTTCGGGCGTGGGAGCTGTGGCCAGAGCCGCGGCCCTACCGGAAAATGCTTCGGGGGCTGGCGCGGCGGCGCCAGGTGGGCGCCGGTGTCGCCGAGGCTGACGGCCGCTGCAAAGCCCGCAGCCCCACGGGCTGTGGGGCCACGCGAGCGGCTGTCAAAGAGCTTTCCAACGAGGCGCGGCTTTCCCTCCTGGCTCTTTGGGCGTGGGAGCTGTGGCCAGAGATGCGGCCCCACCGGAAAATGCTTCGGGGGCTGGCGCGGCGGCGCCACGTGGGCGCCGGTGGCGCCGAGGCTGACGGCCACCGGAAAGCCCGCAGCCCCACGGGCTGTGGGGCCATGCGAGCGGCTGCCAAAGAGCTTTCCAATGAGGCACGGCTTTCCCTCCTGGCTCTTCGGGCGCGGGAGCTGTGGCCAGAGCCGCGGCCCTACTGGAAAATGCTTCGCAGGCTGGCCCAGCGGCGCCACGTGGGCGTCGGTGGCGCGGAGGCTGATGGCCGCCGCAAAGCCCGCAGCCCCACGGTTTGTGGGGCCACGCGAGCGGTTGCCAAAGAGCTTTCCAACGAGGCACGGCTTTCCCTCCTGGGTCTTCGGGTGTGGGAGCTGTGGCCAGAGCCGCGGCCCTACCGGAAAATGCTTCGGGGGCTGGCGCGGCGGCGCTACGTAGGCGTCGGTGGCGCCGAGGCTGACGGCCGCCGCAAAGCCCGCAGCCCCACGGGCTGTAGGGCCACGCGAGCGGCTGCCAAAGAGCTTTCCAACGAGGCACGGCTTTCCCTCCTGGCTCTTCGGGTGTGGGAGCTGTGGCCAGAGCCGCGGCCCTACCGGAAAATGCTTCGGGGGCTGGCGCGGCGGCGCTACGTAGGCGTCGGTGGCGCCGAGGCTGACGGCCGCCGCAAAGCCCGCAGCCCCACGGGCTGTGGGGCCACGCGAGCGGCTGCCAAAGAGCTTTCCAACGAGGCACGGCTTTCCCTCCTGGCTCTTCGGGCGTGGGAGCTGTGGCCAGAGACGCGGCCCTACCGGAAAATGCTTTTGGGGCTGTCGTGGCGGCGCCAGGTGGGCGCCGGTGGCGCCGATGCTGACGGCCGCCGCAAAGCCCGCAGCCCCACGGGCTGTGGGGCCACGCGAGCGGCTGCCAAAGAGCTTTCCAACGAGGCACGGCTTTCCCTCCTGGCTCTTCGGGCATGGGAGCTGTGGCTAGAGACGCGGCCCTACCGGAAAATGCTTCGGGGGCTGGCGCGGCGGCGCCAGGTGGGCGCCGGTGGCGCCGAGGCTGACGGCCGCCGCAAAGCCCGCAGCCCCACGGGCTGTGGGGCCACGCGAGCGGCTGCCAAAGAGCTTTCCAACGAGGCACGGCTTTCCCTCCTGGCTCTTCGGGCGTGGGAGCTGTGGCCAGAGCCGCGGCCCTACCGGAAAATGCTTCGCAGGCTGGCGCGGCGGCCCCACATAGGCGCCGGTGGCGCCGATGCTGATGGCCGCTGGAAAGCCCGCAGCCCCACGGGCTGTGGGGCACGCGAGCGGCTGCCAAAGAGCTTTCCAACGAGGCACGGCTTTCCCTCCTGGCTCTTCGGGCGTGGGAGCTGTGTCCAGAGCCGCGGCCCTACCGGAAAATGCTTCGGGGGCTGGCACGGCGGCGCCAGGTGGGCGCCGGTGGCGCCGAGGCTGACGGCCGCCGGAAAGCCCGCAGCCCCACGGTGTGTGGGGCCACGCGAGCGGCTGCCAAAGAGCTTTCCAACGAGGCACGGCTTTCCCTCCTGGCTCTTCGGGCGTGGGAGCTGTGGCCAGAGCCGCGGCCCTACCAGAAAATGCTTCGGGGGCTGGCGCGGCGGTGCCAGGTGGGCGCCGGTGGCGCCGTGGCTGACGGCCGCCGCAAAGCCCGCAGCCCCACGGGCTGTGGGGCCACGCGAGCGGCTGCCAAAGAGCTTTCCAACGAGGCACGGCTTTCCCTCCTGGCTCTTCGGGCGTGGGAGCTGTGGCCAGAGACGCGGCCCTACCGGAAAATGCTTTTGGGGCTGTCGTGGCGGCGCCAGGTGGGCGCCGGTGGCGCCGATGCTGACGGCCGCCGCAAAGCCCGCAGCCCCACGGGCTGTGGGGCCACGCGAGCGGCTGCCAAAGAGCTTTCCAACGAGGCACGGCTTTCCCTCCTGGCTCTTCGGGCGTGGGAGCTGTGGCCAGAGCCGCGGCCCTACCGGAAAATGCTTCGCAGGCTGGCGCGGCGGCCCCACATAGGCGCCGGTGGCGCCGATGCTGATGGCCGCTGGAAAGCCCGCAGCCCCACGGGCTGTGGGGCACGCGAGCGGCTGCCAAAGAGCTTTCCAACGAGGCACGGCTTTCCCTCCTGGCTCTTCGGGCGTGGGAGCTGTGTCCAGAGCCGCGGCCCTACCGGAAAATGCTTCGGGGGCTGGCACGGCGGCGCCAGGTGGGCGCCGGTGGCGCCGAGGCTGACGGCCGCCGCAAAGCCCGCAGCCCCACGGTGTGTGGGGCCACGCGAGCGGCTGCCAAAGAGCTTTCCAACGAGGCACGGCTTTCCCTCCTGGCTCTTCGGGCGTGGGAGCTGTGTCCAGAGCTGCGGCCCTACCGGAAAATGCTTCGGGGGCTGGCGCGGCGGCGCCAGGTGGGCGCTGGTGGCGCCGAGGCTGACGGCCGCCGCAAAGCCCGCAGCCCCACGGAGTGTGGGGCCACGCGAGCGGCTGCCAAAGAGCTTTCCAACGAGGCACGGCTTTCCCTCCTGGCTCTTCGGGCGTGGGAGCTGTGGCCAGAGCCGCGGCCCTACCGGAAAATGCTTCGGGGGCTGGCGCGGCGGCGCCACGTGGGCGCCGGTGGCGCCGAGGCTGACGGCCGCCGCAAAGCCCGCAGCCCCACGGGCTGTGGGGCCACGCGAGCGGCCGCCAAAGAGCTTTCCAATGAGGCACGGCTTTCCCTCCTGGCTCTTCGGGCGTGGGAGCTGTGGCCAGAGCCGCGGCCCTACCGGAAAATGCTTCGGGGGCTGGCGCGGCGGTGCCACGTGGGCGCCGGTGGCGCCGAGGCTGACGGCCGCCGCAAAGCCCGCAGCCCCACGGTGTGTGGGGCCACGCGAGCGGCTGGCAATGAGCTTTCCAACGAGGCACGGCTTTCCCTCCTGGCTCTTCGGGCGTGGGAGCTGTGGCCAGAGACGCGGCCCTACCGGAAAATGCTTCGGGGGCTGCCGCGGCGGCGCCAGGTGGGCGCCGGTGGCGCCGAGGCTGACGGCCGCCGCAAAGCCCGCAGCCCCACGGGCTGTGGGGCCACGCGAGCGGCTGCCAAAGAGCTTTCCAATGAGGCACGGCTTTCCCTCCTTGCTCTTCGGGCGTGGGAGTTGTGGCCAGAGCCGCGGCCCTACCGGAAAATGCTTCGGGGGCTGGCGCGGCGGCACCACGTGGGCGCCGGAGGCGCCGAGGCTGACGGCCGCCGCAAAGCCCGCAGCCCCACGGGCTGTGGGGCCACGCGAGCGGCTGCCAAAGAGCTTTCCAACGAGGCACGGCTTTCCCTCCTGGCTCTTCGGGCGTGGGAGCTGTGTCCAGAGCTGCGGCCCTACCGGAAAATGCTTCGGGGGCTGGCGCGGCGGCGCCAGGTGGGCGCCGGTGGCGCCGAGGCTGACGGCCGCCGGAAAGCCCGCAGCCCCACGGGCTGTGGGGCCACGCGAGCGGCTGCCAAAGAGCTTTCCAACGAGGCACGGCTTTCCCTCCTGGCTCTTCGGGCGTGGGAGCTGTGGCCAGAGACGCGGCCCTACCAGAAAATGCTTCGGGGGCTGGCGCGGAGGCGCCAGGTAGGCGCCGGAGGCGCCGAGGCTGACAGCCGCCGCAAAGCCCGCAGCCCCACGGTGTGTGGGGCCACGCGAGCGGCTGCCAAAGAGCTTTCCAACGAGGCACGGCTTTCCCTCCTGGCTCTTCAGGTGTGGGAGCTGTGGCCAGAGCCGCGGCCCTACCGGAAAATGCTTCGGGGGCTGGCGCGGTGGTGCCAGGTGGGCGCCGGTGGCGCCGAGGCTGACGGCCGCCGCAAAGCCCGCAGCCCCACGGGCTGTGGGGCCACGCGAGCGGCTGCCAAAGAGCTTTCCAACGAGGCACGGCTTTCCCTCCTGGCTCTTCGGGCGTGGGAGCTGTGGCCAGAGCCGCGGCCCTACCGGAAAATGCTTCGGGGGCTGGCGCGGCGGCGCCAGGTGGGCGCCGGTGGCGCCGAGGCTGACGGCCGCCGCAAAGCCCGCAGCCCCACGGTGTGTGGGGCCACGCGAGCGGCTGCCAAAGAGCTTTCCAACGAGGCACGGCTTTCCCTCCTGGCTCTTCGGGCGTGAGAGCTGTGGCCAGAGCCGCGGACATACCGGAAAATGCTTCGGGGGCTGGCGCGGCGGCGCCAGGTGGGCGCCGGTGGCGCCGAGGCTGACGGCCGCCGCAAAGCCCGCAGCCCCACGGGCTGTGGGGCCACGCGAGCGGCTTCCCAAGAGCTTTCCAACGAGGCACGGCTTTCCCTCCTGGCTCTTCGGGCGTGGGAGCTGTGGCCAGAGACGCGGCCCTACCGGAAAATGCTTCGGGGACTGGCGCGGCGGCGCCAGGTGGGCGCCGGTGGCGCCGAGGCTGACGGCCGCCGGAAAGCCCGCAGCCCCACGGGCTGTGGGGCCACGCGAGCGGCTGCCAAAGAGCTTTCCAATGAGGCACGGCTTTCCCTCCTGGCTCTTCGGGCGTGGGAGCTGTGGCCAGAGCCGCGGCCCTACCGGAAAATGCTTCGGGGGCTGGCGCGGCGGTGCCACGTGGGCGCCGGTGGCGCCGAGGCTGACGGCCGCCGCAAAGCCCGCAGCCCCACAGGCTGTGGGGCCACGCGAGCGGCTGCCAAAGAGCTTTCCAACGAGGCACGGCTTTCCCTCCTGGCTCTTCGGGCGTGGGAGCTGTGGCCAGAGCCGCGGACATACCGGAAAATGCTTCGCAGGCTGGCGCGGTGGCGCCAGGTGGGCGCCGGTGGCGCCGAGGCTGACGGTCGCCGCAAAGCCCGCAGCCCCACGGGCTGTGGGGCCACGCGAGCGGCTGCCAAAGAGCTTTCCAACGAGGCACGGCTTTCCCTCCTGGCTCTTCGGGCGTGGGAGCTGTGGCCAGAGCCGCGGCCCTACCGGAAAATGCTTCGGGGGCTGGCGCGGCAGCGCCAGGTGGGCGCCGGTGGCGCCGAGGCTGACGGCCACCGCAAAGCCCGCAGCCCCACGGGCTGTGGGGCCACGCGAGCGGCTGCCAAAGAGCTTTCCAACGAGGCACGGCTTTCCCTCCTGGCTCTTCGGGCGTGGGAGCTGTGTCCAGAGCTGCGGCCCTACCGGAAAATGCTTCGGGGGCTGGCACGGCGGCGCCAGGTGGGCGCCGGTGGCGCCGAGGCTGACGGCCGCCGGAAAGCCCGCAGCCCCACGGTGTGTGGGGCCACGCGAGCGGCTGCCAAAGAGCTTTCCAACGAGGCATGGCTTTCCCTCCTGGCTCTTTGGGCGTGGGAGCTGTGGCCAGAGCCGCGGCCCTACCGGAAAATGCTTCGGGGGCTGGCGCGGAGGCGCCAGGTGGGCGCCGGAGGCCCCGAGGCTGACAGCCGCCGCAAAGCCCGCAGCCCCACGGGCTGTGGGGCCACGCGAGCGGCTGCCAAAGAGCTTTCCAACGAGGCACGGCTTTCCCTCCTGGCTCTTCGGGCGTGGGAGCTGTGGCCAGAGCCGCGGCCCTACCGGAAAATGCTTCGCAGGCTGGCGCGGCGGCCCCACATAGGCGCCGGTGGCGCCGATGCTGATGGCCGCTGGAAAGCCCGCAGCCCCACGGGCTGTGGGGCACGCGAGCGGCTGCCAAAGAGCTTTCCAACGAGGCACGGCTTTCCCTCCTGGCTCTTCGGGCGTGGGAGCTGTGTCCAGAGCCGCGGCCCTACCGGAAAATGCTTCGGGGGCTGGCACGGCGGCGCCAGGTGGGCGCCGGTGGCGCCGAGGCTGACGGCCGCCGGAAAGCCCGCAGCCCCACGGTGTGTGGGGCCACGCGAGCGGCTGCCAAAGAGCTTTCCAACGAGGCACGGCTTTCCCTCCTGGCTCTTCGGGCGTGGGAGCTGTGGCCAGAGCCGCGGCCCTACCAGAAAATGCTTCGGGGGCTGGCGCGGCGGTGCCAGGTGGGCGCCGGTGGCGCCGTGGCTGACGGCCGCCGCAAAGCCCGCAGCCCCACGGGCTGTGGGGCCACGCGAGCGGCTGCCAAAGAGCTTTCCAACGAGGCACGGCTTTCCCTCCTGGCTCTTCGGGCGTGGGAGCTGTGGCCAGAGACGCGGCCCTACCGGAAAATGCTTTTGGGGCTGTCGTGGCGGCGCCAGGTGGGCGCCGGTGGCGCCGATGCTGACGGCCGCCGCAAAGCCCGCAGCCCCACGGGCTGTGGGGCCACGCGAGCGGCTGCCAAAGAGCTTTCCAACGAGGCACGGCTTTCCCTCCTGGCTCTTCGGGCGTGGGAGCTGTGGCCAGAGCCGCGGCCCTACCGGAAAATGCTTCGCAGGCTGGCGCGGCGGCCCCACATAGGCGCCGGTGGCGCCGATGCTGATGGCCGCTGGAAAGCCCGCAGCCCCACGGGCTGTGGGGCACGCGAGCGGCTGCCAAAGAGCTTTCCAACGAGGCACGGCTTTCCCTCCTGGCTCTTCGGGCGTGGGAGCTGTGTCCAGAGCCGCGGCCCTACCGGAAAATGCTTCGGGGGCTGGCACGGCGGCGCCAGGTGGGCGCCGGTGGCGCCGAGGCTGACGGCCGCCGCAAAGCCCGCAGCCCCACGGTGTGTGGGGCCACGCGAGCGGCTGCCAAAGAGCTTTCCAACGAGGCACGGCTTTCCCTCCTGGCTCTTCGGGCGTGGGAGCTGTGTCCAGAGCTGCGGCCCTACCGGAAAATGCTTCGGGGGCTGGCGCGGCGGCGCCAGGTGGGCGCTGGTGGCGCCGAGGCTGACGGCCGCCGCAAAGCCCGCAGCCCCACGGAGTGTGGGGCCACGCGAGCGGCTGCCAAAGAGCTTTCCAACGAGGCACGGCTTTCCCTCCTGGCTCTTCGGGCGTGGGAGCTGTGGCCAGAGCCGCGGCCCTACCGGAAAATGCTTCGGGGGCTGGCGCGGCGGCGCCACGTGGGCGCCGGTGGCGCCGAGGCTGACGGCCGCCGCAAAGCCCGCAGCCCCACGGGCTGTGGGGCCACGCGAGCGGCCGCCAAAGAGCTTTCCAATGAGGCACGGCTTTCCCTCCTGGCTCTTCGGGCGTGGGAGCTGTGGCCAGAGCCGCGGCCCTACCGGAAAATGCTTCGGGGGCTGGCGCGGCGGTGCCACGTGGGCGCCGGTGGCGCCGAGGCTGACGGCCGCCGCAAAGCCCGCAGCCCCACGGTGTGTGGGGCCACGCGAGCGGCTGGCAATGAGCTTTCCAACGAGGCACGGCTTTCCCTCCTGGCTCTTCGGGCGTGGGAGCTGTGGCCAGAGACGCGGCCCTACCGGAAAATGCTTCGGGGGCTGCCGCGGCGGCGCCAGGTGGGCGCCGGTGGCGCCGAGGCTGACGGCCGCCGCAAAGCCCGCAGCCCCACGGGCTGTGGGGCCACGCGAGCGGCTGCCAAAGAGCTTTCCAATGAGGCACGGCTTTCCCTCCTTGCTCTTCGGGCGTGGGAGTTGTGGCCAGAGCCGCGGCCCTACCGGAAAATGCTTCGGGGGCTGGCGCGGCGGCACCACGTGGGCGCCGGAGGCGCCGAGGCTGACGGCCGCCGCAAAGCCCGCAGCCCCACGGGCTGTGGGGCCACGCGAGCGGCTGCCAAAGAGCTTTCCAACGAGGCACGGCTTTCCCTCCTGGCTCTTCGGGCGTGGGAGCTGTGTCCAGAGCTGCGGCCCTACCGGAAAATGCTTCGGGGGCTGGCGCGGCGGCGCCAGGTGGGCGCCGGTGGCGCCGAGGCTGACGGCCGCCGGAAAGCCCGCAGCCCCACGGGCTGTGGGGCCACGCGAGCGGCTGCCAAAGAGCTTTCCAACGAGGCACGGCTTTCCCTCCTGGCTCTTCGGGCGTGGGAGCTGTGGCCAGAGACGCGGCCCTACCAGAAAATGCTTCGGGGGCTGGCGCGGAGGCGCCAGGTAGGCGCCGGAGGCGCCGAGGCTGACAGCCGCCGCAAAGCCCGCAGCCCCACGGTGTGTGGGGCCACGCGAGCGGCTGCCAAAGAGCTTTCCAACGAGGCACGGCTTTCCCTCCTGGCTCTTCAGGTGTGGGAGCTGTGGCCAGAGCCGCGGCCCTACCGGAAAATGCTTCGGGGGCTGGCGCGGTGGTGCCAGGTGGGCGCCGGTGGCGCCGAGGCTGACGGCCGCCGCAAAGCCCGCAGCCCCACGGGCTGTGGGGCCACGCGAGCGGCTGCCAAAGAGCTTTCCAACGAGGCACGGCTTTCCCTCCTGGCTCTTCGGGCGTGGGAGCTGTGGCCAGAGCCGCGGCCCTACCGGAAAATGCTTCGGGGGCTGGCGCGGCGGCGCCAGGTGGGCGCCGGTGGCGCCGAGGCTGACGGCCGCCGCAAAGCCCGCAGCCCCACGGTGTGTGGGGCCACGCGAGCGGCTGCCAAAGAGCTTTCCAACGAGGCACGGCTTTCCCTCCTGGCTCTTCGGGCGTGAGAGCTGTGGCCAGAGCCGCGGACATACCGGAAAATGCTTCGGGGGCTGGCGCGGCGGCGCCAGGTGGGCGCCGGTGGCGCCGAGGCTGACGGCCGCCGCAAAGCCCGCAGCCCCACGGGCTGTGGGGCCACGCGAGCGGCTTCCCAAGAGCTTTCCAACGAGGCACGGCTTTCCCTCCTGGCTCTTCGGGCGTGGGAGCTGTGGCCAGAGACGCGGCCCTACCGGAAAATGCTTCGGGGACTGGCGCGGCGGCGCCAGGTGGGCGCCGGTGGCGCCGAGGCTGACGGCCGCCGGAAAGCCCGCAGCCCCACGGGCTGTGGGGCCACGCGAGCGGCTGCCAAAGAGCTTTCCAATGAGGCACGGCTTTCCCTCCTGGCTCTTCGGGCGTGGGAGCTGTGGCCAGAGCCGCGGCCCTACCGGAAAATGCTTCGGGGGCTGGCGCGGCGGTGCCACGTGGGCGCCGGTGGCGCCGAGGCTGACGGCCGCCGCAAAGCCCGCAGCCCCACAGGCTGTGGGGCCACGCGAGCGGCTGCCAAAGAGCTTTCCAACGAGGCACGGCTTTCCCTCCTGGCTCTTCGGGCGTGGGAGCTGTGGCCAGAGCCGCGGACATACCGGAAAATGCTTCGCAGGCTGGCGCGGTGGCGCCAGGTGGGCGCCGGTGGCGCCGAGGCTGACGGTCGCCGCAAAGCCCGCAGCCCCACGGGCTGTGGGGCCACGCGAGCGGCTGCCAAAGAGCTTTCCAACGAGGCACGGCTTTCCCTCCTGGCTCTTCGGGCGTGGGAGCTGTGGCCAGAGCCGCGGCCCTACCGGAAAATGCTTCGGGGGCTGGCGCGGCAGCGCCAGGTGGGCGCCGGTGGCGCCGAGGCTGACGGCCACCGCAAAGCCCGCAGCCCCACGGGCTGTGGGGCCACGCGAGCGGCTGCCAAAGAGCTTTCCAACGAGGCACGGCTTTCCCTCCTGGCTCTTCGGGCGTGGGAGCTGTGTCCAGAGCTGCGGCCCTACCGGAAAATGCTTCGGGGGCTGGCACGGCGGCGCCAGGTGGGCGCCGGTGGCGCCGAGGCTGACGGCCGCCGGAAAGCCCGCAGCCCCACGGTGTGTGGGGCCACGCGAGCGGCTGCCAAAGAGCTTTCCAACGAGGCATGGCTTTCCCTCCTGGCTCTTTGGGCGTGGGAGCTGTGGCCAGAGCCGCGGCCCTACCGGAAAATGCTTCGGGGGCTGGCGCGGAGGCGCCAGGTGGGCGCCGGAGGCCCCGAGGCTGACAGCCGCCGCAAAGCCCGCAGCCCCACGGGCTGTGGGGCCACGCGAGCGGCTGCCAAAGAGCTTTCCAACGAGGCACGGCTTTCCCTCCTGGCTCTTCAGGCGTGGGAGCTGTGGCCAGAGCCGCGGCCCTACTGGAAAATGCTTCGGGGGCTGGCGCGGTGGCGCCAGGTGGGCGCCGGTGGCGCCGAGGCTGACGGCCGCCGCAAAGCCCGCAGCCCCACGGGCTGTGGGGCCACGCGAGCGGCTGCCAAAGAGCTTTCCAACGAGGCACGGCTTTCCCTCCTGGCTCTTCGGGCGTGGGAGCTGTGGCCAGAGCCGCGGCCCTACCGGAAAATGCTTTTGGGGCTGTCGTGGCGGCGCCAGGTGGGCGCCGGTGGCGCCGAGGCTGACGGCCGCCGCAAAGCCCGCAGCCCCACGGGCTGTGGGGCCACGCGAGCGGCTGCCAAAGAGCTTTCCAACGAGGCACGGCTTTCCCTCCTGGCTCTTCGGGCGTGGGAGCTGTGGCCAGAGCCGCGGCCCTACCGGAAAATGCTTTTGGGGCTGTCGTGGCGGCGCCAGGTGGGCGCCGGTGGCGCCGAGGCTGACGGCCGCCGCAAAGCCCGCAGCCCCACGGGCTGTGGGGCCACGCGAGCGGCTGCCAAAGAGCTTTCCAACGAGGCACGGCTTTCCCTCCTGGCTCTTCGGGCGTGGGAGCTGTGTCCAGAGCTGCGGCCCTACCGGAAAATGCTTCGGGGGCTGGCGCGGCGGCGCCAGGTGGGCGCCGGTGGCGCCGAGGCTGACGGCCGCCGGAAAGCCCGCAGCCCCACGGGCTGTGGGGCCACGCGAGCGGCTGCCAAAGAGCTTTCCAACGAGGCACGGCTTTCCCTCCTGGCTCTTCGGGCGTGGGAGCTGTGGCCAGAGACGCGGCCCTACCAGAAAATGCTTCGGGGGCTGGCGCGGAGGCGCCAGGTAGGCGCCGGAGGCGCCGAGGCTGACAGCCGCCGCAAAGCCCGCAGCCCCACGGTGTGTGGGGCCACGCGAGCGGCTGCCAAAGAGCTTTCCAACGAGGCACGGCTTTCCCTCCTGGCTCTTCAGGTGTGGGAGCTGTGGCCAGAGCCGCGGCCCTACCGGAAAATGCTTCGGGGGCTGGCGCGGTGGTGCCAGGTGGGCGCCGGTGGCGCCGAGGCTGACGGCCGCCGCAAAGCCCGCAGCCCCACGGGCTGTGGGGCCACGCGAGCGGCTGCCAAAGAGCTTTCCAACGAGGCACGGCTTTCCCTCCTGGCTCTTCGGGCGTGGGAGCTGTGGCCAGAGCTGCGGCCCTACCGGAAAATGCTTCGGGGGCTGGCGCGGCGGCGCAAGGTGGGCGCCGGTGGCGCCGAGGCTGACGGCCGCCGGAAAGCCCGCAGCCCCACGGGCTGTGGGGCCACGCGAGCGGCCGCCAAAGAGCTTTCCAATGAGGCACGGCTTTCCCTCCTGGCTCTTCGGGCGTGGGAGCTGTGGGCAGAGCCGCGGCCCTACCGGAAAATGCTTCGGGGGATGGCGCGGCGGCGCCAGGTGGGCGCCGGTGGCGCCGAGGCTGACAGCCGCCGGAAAGCCCGCAGCCCCACGGGCTGTGGGGCCACGCGAGCGGCTGGCAATGAGCTTTCCAAAGAGGCACGGCTTTCCCTCCTGGCTCTTCGGGCGTGGGAGCTGTGGCCAGAGACACGGCCCTACCAGAAAATGCTTCGGGGGCTGGCGCGGCGGCGCCAGGTGGGCGCCGGTGGCGCCGAGGCTGACGGCCGCCGCAAAGCCCACAGCCCCACGGGCTGTGGGGCCACGGGAGCGGCTGCCAAAGAGCTTTCCAATGAGGCACGGCTTTCCCTCCTGGCTCTTCGGGCGTGGGAGTTGTGGCCAGAGCCGCGGCCCTACCGGAAAATGCTTCGGGGGCTGGCGCGGCGGCACCACGTGGGCGCCGGTGGCGCCGAGGCTGACGGCCGCCACAAAGCCCGCAGCCCCACGGGCTGTGGGGCCACGCGAGCGGCTGCCAAAGAGCTTTCCAAGGAGGCACGGCTTTCCCTCCTGGCTCTTCGGGCGTGGGAGCTGTGGCCAGAGCCGCGGCCCTACCGGAAAATGCTTCGGGGGCTGGCGCGGTGGCGCCAGGTGGGCGCCGGTGGCGCCGAGGCTGACGGCCGCCGCAAAGCCCGCAGCCCCATGGGCTGTGGGGCCACGCGAGCGGCTGCCAAAGAGCTTTCCAACGAGGCACGGCTTTCCCTCCTGGCTCTTCGGGCGTGGGAGCTGTGGCCAGAGCCGCGGTCCTACCGGAAAATGCTTCGGGGGCTGGCGCGGCGGCGCCAGGTGGGCGCCGGTGGCGCCGAGGCTGACGGCCGCCGCAAAGCCCGCAGCCCCACGGGCTGTGGGGCCACGCGAGCGGCTGCCAAAGAGCTTTCCAACGAGGCACGGCTTTCCCTCCTAGCTCTTCGGGTGTGGGAGCTGTGGCCAGAGCCGCGGCCCTACCAGAAAATGCTTCGGGGGCTGGCGCGGCGGCGCCAGGTGGGCGCCGGTGGCGCCGAGGCTGACGGCCGCCGCAAAGCCCGCAGCCCCACGGGCTGTGGGCCCACGCAAGCGGCTGCCAAAGAGCTTTGCAACGAGGCACGGCTTTCCCTCCTGGCTCTTCGGGCGTGGGAGCTGTGGCCAGAGCCGCGGCCCTACCGGAAAATGCTTCGGGGGCTGGCGCGGCGGCGCCAGGTGGGCGCCGGTGGTGCCGAGGCTGACAGCCGCCGGAAAGCCCGCAGCCCCACGGGCTGTGGGGCCACGCGAGCGGCTGGCAATGAGCTTTCCAAAGAGGCACGGCTTTCCCTCCTGGCTCTTTGGGCGTGGGAGCTGTGGCCAGAGACGCGGCCCTACCGGAAAATGCTTCGGGGGCTGGCGCGGCGGCGCCAGGTGGGCGCCGGTGGCGCCGAGGCTGACGGCCGCCGGAAAGCCCGCAGCCCCACGGGCTGTGGGGCCACGCGAGCGGCTGCCAAAGAGCTTTCCAATGAGGCACGGCTTTCCCTCCTGGCTCTTCGGGCGTGGGAGTTGTGGCCAGAGCCACGGCCCTACCGGAAAATGCTTCGGGGGCTGGCGCGGCGGCACCACGTGGGCGCCGGTGGCGCCGAGGCTGACGGCCGCCGCAAAGCCCGCAGCCCCAGGGGCTGTGGGGCCACGCGAGCGGCTGCCAAAGAGCTTTCCAACGAGGCACGGCTTTCCCTCCTGGCTCTTCGGGCGTGGGAGCTGTGGCCAGAGACGCGGCCCTACCGGAAAATGCTTCGGGGGCTGGCACGGCGGCGCCAGGTGGGCGCCGGTGGCGCCGAGGCTGACGGCCGCCGCAAAGCCCGCAGCCCCACGGTGTGTGGGGCCACGCGAGCGGTTGCCAAAGAGCTTTCCAACGAGGCACGGCTTTCCCTCCTGGCTCTTCGGGCGTGGGAGCTGTGGCCAGAGCCGCGGCCCTACCGGAAAATGCTTCGGGGGCTGGCGCGGAGGCGCCAGGTAGGCGCCGGAGGCGCCGAGGCTGACAGCCGCCGCAAATCCCGCAGCCCCACGGGCTGTGGGGCCACGCGAGCGGCTGCCAAAGAGCTTTCCAACGAGGCACGGCTTTCCCTCCTGGCTCTTCGGGCGTGGGAGCTGTGGCCAGAGCCGCGGCCCTACCGGAAAATGCTTCGGGGGCTGGCGCGGAGGCGCCAGGTAGGCGCCGGAGGCGCCGAGGCTGACAGCCGCCGCAAATCCCGCAGCCCCACGGGCTGTGGGGCCACGCGAGCGGCTGCCAAAGAGCTTTCCAACGAGGCACGGCTTTCCCTCCTGGCTCTTCGGGCGTGGGAGCTGTGGCCAGAGCCGCGGCCCTACCGGAAAATGCTTCAGGGGCTGGCGCGGCGGCGCCAGGTGGGCGCCGGTGGCGCCGAGGCTGACGGCCGCCGCAAAGCCCGCAGCCCCACGGGCTGTGGGGCCACGCGAGCGGCTGCCAAAGAGCTTTCCAACGAGGCACGGCTTTCCCTCCTGGCTCTTCGGGCGTGGGAGCTGTGGCCAGAGACGCGGCCCTACCGGAAAATGCTTCGGGGGCTGGCGCGGCGGCGCCACGTGGGCGCCGGTGGCGCCGAGGCTGACGGCCGCCGCAAAGCCCGCAGCCCCACGGGCTGTGGGGCCACGCGAGCGGCTGCCAAAGAGCTTTGCAACGAGGCACGGCTTTCCCTCCTGGCTCTTCGGGCGTGGGAGCTGTGGCCAGAGCCGCGGCCCTACCGGAAAATGCTTCGGGGGCTGGCGCGGCGGTGCCAGGTGGGCGCCGGTGGCGCCGAGGCTGACGGCCGCCGGAAAGCCCGCAGCCCCACGGTGTGTGGGGCCACGCGAGCGGCTGCCAAAGAGCTTTCCAACGAGGCACGGCTTTCCCTCCTGGCTCTTTGGGCGTGGGAGCTGTGGCCAGAGCCGCGGCCCTACCGGAAAATGCTTCGGGGGCTGGCGCGGCGGCGCCAGGTAGGCGCCGGAGGCGCCGAGGCTGACAGCCGCCGCAAAGCCCCCAGCCCCACGGGCTGTGGGGCCACGCGAGCGGCTGCCAAAGAGCTTTCCAACGAGGCACGGCTTTCCCTCCTGGCTCTTCAGGCGTGGGAGCTGTGGCCAGAGCCGCGGCCCTACCGGAAAATGCTTCGGGGGCTGGCGCGGCGGCGCCAGGTGGGCGCCGGTGGCGCCGAGGCTGACGGCCGCCGCAAAGCCCGCAGCCCCACGGGCTGTGGGGCCACGCGAGCGGCTGCCAAAGAGCTTTCCAACGAGGCACGGCTTTCCCTCCTGGCTCTTCGGGCGTGGGAGCTGTGGCCAGAGCCGCGGCCCTACCGGAAAATGCTTCGGGGGCTGGCGCGGCGGCGCCAGGTGGGCACCGGTGGCGCCGAGGCTGACGGCCGCCGCAAAGCCCGCAGCCCCACGGGCTGTGGGGCCACGCGAGCGGCTGCCAAAGAGCTTTCCAACGAGGCACGGCTTTCCCTCCTGGCTCTTCGGGCGTGGGAGCTGTGGCCAGAGACGCGGCCCTACCGGAAAATGCTTCGGGGGCTGGCGCGGCGGCGCCACGTGGGCGCCGGTGGCGCCGAGGCTGACGGCCGCTGCAAAGCCCGCAGCCCCACGGGCTGTGGGGCCACGCGAGCGGCTGCCAAAGAGCTTTGCAACGAGGCACGGCTTTCCCTCCTGGCTCTTCGGGCGTGGGAGCTGTGGCCAGAGCCGCGGCCCTACAGGAAAATGCTTCGCAGGCTGGCGTGGCGGCGCCAGGTGGGCGCCGGTGGCGCCGAGGCTGACGGCCGCCGCAAAGCCCGCAGCCCCACGGGCTGTGGGGCCACGCGAGCGGCTGCCAAAGAGCTTTGCAACGAGGCACGGCTTTCCCTCCTGGCTCTTCGGGCGTGGGAGCTGTGGCCAGAGCCGCGGCCCTACCGGAAAATGCTTCGGGGGCTGGCGCGGTGGCGCCAGGTGGGCGCCGGTGGCGCCGAGGCTGACGGCCGCCGCACAGCCCGCAGCCCCACGGGCTGTGGGGCCACGCGAGCGGCTGCCAAAGAGCTTTCCAACGAGGCACGGCTTTCCCTCCTGGCTCTTCGGGCGTGGGAGCTGTGGCCAGAGCCGCGGCCCTACCGGAAAATGCTTCGGGGGCTGGCGCGGCGGTGCCACGTGGGCGGCGGTGGCGCCGAGGCTGACAGCCGCCCCAAACCCCGCAGCCCCACGGGCTGTGGGGCCACACGAGCGGCTGCCAAAGAGCTTTCCAATGAGGCACGGCTTTCCCTCCTGGCTCTTCGGGCGTGGGAGCTGTGGCCAGAGCCGCGGCCCTACCGGAAAATGCTTCGGGGGCTGGCGCGGCGGCGCCAGGTGGGCGCCGGTGGTGCCGAGGCTGACAGCCGCCGGAAAGCCCGCAGCCCCACGGGCTGTGGGGCCACGCGAGCGGCTGGCAATGAGCTTTCCAACGAGGCACGGCTTTCCCTCCTGGCTCTTCGGGCGTGGGAGCTGTGGCCAGAGCCGCGGCCCTACCGGAAAATGCTTCGGGGGCTGGCGCGGCGGCGCCAGGTGGGCACCGGTGGCGCCGAGGCTGACGGCCGCCGCAAAGCCCGCAGCCCCACGGGCTGTGGGGCCACGCGAGCGGCTGCCAAAGAGCTTTCCAACGAGGCACGGCTTTCCCTCCTGGCTCTTCGGGCGTGGGAGCTGTGGCCAGAGACGCGGCCCTACCGGAAAATGCTTCGGGGGCTGGCGCGGCGGCGCCACGTGGGCGCCGGTGGCGCCGAGGCTGACGGCCGCTGCAAAGCCCGCAGCCCCACGGGCTGTGGGGCCACGCGAGCGGCTGCCAAAGAGCTTTGCAACGAGGCACGGCTTTCCCTCCTGGCTCTTCGGGCGTGGGAGCTGTGGCCAGAGCCACGGCCCTACAGGAAAATGCTTCGCAGGCTGGCGTGGCGGCGCCAGGTGGGCGCCGGTGGCGCCGAGGCTGACGGCCGCCGCAAAGCCCGCAGCCCCACGGGCTGTGGGGCCACGCGAGCGGCTGCCAAAGAGCTTTGCAACGAGGCACGGCTTTCCCTCCTGGCTCTTCGGGCGTGGGAGCTGTGGCCAGAGCCGCGGCCCTACCGGAAAATGCTTCGGGGGCTGGCGCGGTGGCGCCACGTGGGCGCCGGTGGCGCCGAGGCTGACGGCCGCCGGAAAGCCCGCAGCCCCACGGGCTGTGGGGCCACGCGAGCGGCCGCCAAAGAGCTTTCCAATGAGGCACGGCTTTCCCTCCTGGCTCTTCGGGCGTGGGAGCTGTGGCCAGAGCCGCGGCCCTACCGGAAAATGCTTCGGGGGCTGGCGCGGCGGTGCCACGTGGGCGGCGGTGGCGCCGAGGCTGACAGCCGCCCCAAACCCCGCAGCCCCACGGGCTGTGGGGCCACACGAGCGGCTGCCAAAGAGCTTTCCAATGAGGCACGGCTTTCCCTCCTGGCTCTTCGGGCGTGGGAGCTGTGGCCAGAGCCGCGGCCCTACCGGAAAATGCTTCGGGGGCTGGCGCGGCGGCGCCAGGTGGGCGCCGGTGGTGCCGAGGCTGACGGCCGCCGGAAAGCCCGAAGCCCCACGGTGTGTGGGGCCACGCGAGCGGCTGCCAAAGAGCTTTCCAACGAGGCACGGCTTTCCCTCCTGGCTCTTTGGGCGTGGGAGCTGTGGCCAGAGCCGCGGCCCTACCGGAAAATGCTTCGGGGGCTGGCGCGGAGGCGCCAGGTAGGCGCCGGAGGCGCCGAGGCTGACAGCCGCCGCAAAGCCCGCAGCCCCACGGGCTGTGGGGCCACGCGAGCGGCTGCCAAAGAGCTTTGCAACGAGGCACGGCTTTCCCTCCTGGCTCTTCAGGCGTGGGAGCTGTGGCCAGAGCCGCGGCCCTACCGGAAAATGCTTCGGGGGCTGGCGCGGCGGCGCCAGGTGGGCGCCGGTGGCGCCGAGGCTGACGGCCGCCGCAAAGCCCGCAGCCCCACGGGCTGTGGGGCCACGCGAGCGGCTGCCAAAGAGCTTTCCAACGAGGCACGGCTTTCCCTCCTGGCTCTTCGGGCGTGGGAGCTGTGGCCAGAGCCGCGGCCCTACCGGAAAATGCTTCGGGGGCTGGCGCGGCGGCGCCAGGTGGGCACCGGTGGCGCCGAGGCTGACGGCCGCCGCAAAGCCTGCAGCCCCACGGGCTGTGGGGCCACGCGAGCGGCTGCCAAAGAGCTTTCCAACGAGGCACGGCTTTCCCTCCTGGCTCTTCGGGCGTGGGAGCTGTGGCCAGAGACGCGGCCCTACCGGAAAATGCTTCGGGGGCTGGCGCGGCGGCGCCACGTGGGCGCCGGTGGCGCCGAGGCTGACGGCCGCTGCAAAGCCCGCAGCCCCACGGGCTGTGGGGCCACGCGAGCGGCTGCCAAAGAGCTTTGCAACGAGGCACGGCTTTCCCTCCTGGCTCTTCGGGCGTGGGAGCTGTGGCCAGAGCCGCGGCCCTACAGGAAAATGCTTCGCAGGCTGGCGTGGCGGCGCCAGGTGGGCGCCGGTGGCGCCGAGGCTGACGGCCGCCGCAAAGCCCGCAGCCCCACGGGCTGTGGGGCCACGCGAGCGGCTGCCAAAGAGCTTTGCAACGAGGCACGGCTTTCCCTCCCGGCTCTTCGGGCGTGGGAGCTGTGGCCAGAGCCGCGGCCCTACCGGAAAATGCTTCGGGGGCTGGCGCGGTGGCGCCAGGTGGGCGCCGGTGGCGCCGAGGCTGACGGCCGCCGCACAGCCCGCAGCCCCACGGGCTGTGGGGCCACGCGAGCGGCTGCCAAAGAGCTTTCCAACGAGGCACGGCTTTCCCTCCTGGCTCTTCGGGCGTGGGAGCTGTGGCCAGAGCCGCGGCCCTAGCGGAAAATGCTTCGGGGGCTGGCGCGGCGGCGCCAGGTGGGCGCCGGTGGCGCCAAGGCTGACGGCCGCCGCAAAGCCCGCAGCCCCACGGGCTGTGGGGCCACGCGAGCGGCTGCCAAAGAGCTTTCCAACGAGGCACGGCTTTCCCTCCTGGCTCTTCGGGTGTGGGAGCTGTGGCCAGAGCCGCGGCCCTACCGGAAAATGCTTCGCAGGCTGGCGCGGTGGCGCCAGGTGGGCGCCGGTGGCGCCGAGGCTGACGGCCGCCGCAAAGCCCGCAGCCCCACGGGCTGTGGGGCCACGCGAGCGGCTGCCAAAGAGCTTTCCAACGAGGCACGGCTTTCCCTCCTGGCTCTTCGGGCGTGGGAGCTGTGGCCAGAGCCGCGGCCCTACCGGAAAATGCTTCGGGGGCTGGCGCGGCGGCGCCAGGTGGGCGCCGGTGGCGCCGAGGCTGACGGCCGCCGCAAAGCCCGCAGCCCCACGGTGTGTGGGGCCACGCGAGCGGCTGCCAAAGAGCTTTGCAACGAGGCACGGCTTTCCCTCCTGGCTCTTCGGGCCTGGGAGCTGTGGCCAGAGACGCGGCCCTACCGGAAAATGCTTCGGGGGCTGGCGCGGCAGCGCCAGGTGGGCGCCGGTGGCGCCGAGGCTGACGGCCGCCGCAAAGCCCGCAGCCCCACGGGCTGTGGGGCCACGCGAGCGGCTGCCAAAGAGCTTTGCAACGAGGCACGGCTTTCCCTCCTGGCTCTTCGGGCGTGGGAGCTGTGGCCAGAGCCGCGGCCCTACCGGAAAATGCTTCGGGGGCTGGCGCGGCGGCGCCAGGTGGGCGCCGGTGGCGCCGAGGCTGACGGCCGCCGCAAAGCCCGCAGCCCCACGGGCTGTGGGGCCACGCGAGCGGCTGCCAAAGAGCTTTCCAACGAGGCACGGCTTTCCCTCCTGGCTCTTCGGGTGTGGGAGCTGTGGCCAGAGCCGCGGCCCTACCAGAAAATGCTTCGGGGGCTGGCGCGGCGGCGCCACGTGGGCGCCGGTGGCGCCGAGGCTGACGGCCGCCGCAAAGCCCGCAGCCCCACAGGCTGTGGGGCCACGCGAGCGGCTGCCAAAGAGCTTTCCAATGAGGCACGGCTTTCCCTCCTGGCTCTTCGGGCGTGGGAGCTGTGGCCAGAGCCGCGGCCCTACCGGAAAATGCTTCGGGGGCTGGCGCGGCGGCGCCAGGTGGGCGCCGGTGGCGCCGAGGCTGACGGCCGCCGCAAAGCCCGCAGCCCCACGGGGTGTGGGGCCACGCGAGCGGCTGCCAAAGAGCTTTCCAACGAGGCATGGCTTTCCCTCCTGGCTCTTCGGGCGTGGGAGCTGTGGCCAGAGCCGCGGCCCTACCGGAAAATGCTTCGGGGGCTGGCGCGGCGGCGCCAGATAGGCGCCGGTGGCGCCGAGGCTGACGGCCGCCGCAAAGCCCGCAGCCCCACGGGCTGTGGGGCCACGCGAGCGGCTGCCAAAGAGCTTTCCAACGAGGCACGGCTTTCCCTCCTGGCTCTTCGGGCGTGGGAGCTGTGGCCAGAGCCGCGGCCCTACCGGAAAATGCTTCGGGGGCTGGCGCGGCGGCGCCAGGTGGGCGCCGGTGGCGCCGAGGCTGACGGCCGCCGCAAAGCCCGCAGCCCCACGGGCTGTGGGGCCATGCGAGCGGCTGCCAAAGAGCTTTGCAACGAGGCACGGCTTTCCCTCCTGGCTCTTCGGGCGTGGGAGCTGTGGCCAGAGATGCGGCCCCACCGGAAAATGCTTCGCAGGCTGGTGCGGCGGCGACACGTGGGCGCCGGTGGCGCCGAGGCTGACGGCCACCAGAAAGCCCGCAGCCCCACGGGCTGTGGGGCCACGCGAGCGGCTGCCAAAGAGCTTTCCAATGAGGCACGGCTTTCCCTCCTGGCTCTTCGGGCGTGGGAGCTGTGGGCAGAGCCGCGGCCCTACCGGAAAATGCTTCGGGGGCTGGCGCGGCGGTGCCACGTGGGCGGCGGTGGCGCCGAGGCTGACAGCCGCCCCAAACCCCGCAGCCCCACGGGCTGTGGGGCCACACGAGCGGCTGCCAAAGAGCTTTCCAATGAGGCACGGCTTTCCCTCCTGGCTCTTCGGGCGTGGGAGCTGTGGCCAGAGCCGCGGCCCTACCGGAAAATGCTTCGGGGGCTGGCGCGGCGGCGCCAGGTGGGCGCCGGTGGTGCCGAGGCTGACGGCCGCCGGAAAGCCCGAAGCCCCACGGTGTGTGGGGCCACGCGAGCGGCTGCCAAAGAGCTTTCCAACGAGGCACGGCTTTCCCTCCTGGCTCTTTGGGCGTGGGAGCTGTGGCCAGAGCCGCGGCCCTACCGGAAAATGCTTCGGGGGCTGGCGCGGAGGCGCCAGGTAGGCGCCGGAGGCGCCGAGGCTGACAGCCGCCGCAAAGCCCCCAGCCCCACGGGCTGTGGGGCCACGCGAGCGGCTGCCAAAGAGCTTTCCAACGAGGCACGGCTTTCCCTCCTGGCTCTTCAGGCGTGGGAGCTGTGGCCAGAGCCGCGGCCCTACCGGAAAATGCTTCGGGGGCTGGCGCGGCGGCGCCAGGTGGGCGCCGGTGGCGCCGAGGCTGACGGCCGCCGCAAAGCCCGCAGCCCCACGGGCTGTGGGGCCACGCGAGCGGCTGCCAAAGAGCTTTCCAACGAGGCACGGCTTTCCCTCCTGGCTCTTCGGGCGTGGGAGCTGTGGCCAGAGCCGCGGCCCTACCGGAAAATGCTTCGGGGGCTGGCGCGGCGGCGCCAGGTGGGCACCGGTGGCGCCGAGGCTGACGGCCGCCGCAAAGCCTGCAGCCCCACGGGCTGTGGGGCCACGCGAGCGGCTGCCAAAGAGCTTTCCAACGAGGCACGGCTTTCCCTCCTGGCTCTTCGGGCGTGGGAGCTGTGGCCAGAGACGCGGCCCTACCGGAAAATGCTTCGGGGGCTGGCGCGGCGGCGCCAGGTGGGCGCCGGTGGCGCCGAGGCTGACGGCCGCTGCAAAGCCCGCAGCCCCACGGGCTGTGGGGCCACGCGAGCGGCTGCCAAAGAGCTTTGCAACGAGGCACGGCTTTCCCTCCTGGCTCTTCGGGCGTGGGAGCTGTGGCCAGAGCCGCGGCCCTACAGGAAAATGCTTCGCAGGCTGGCGTGGCGGCGCCAGGTGGGCGCCGGTGGCGCCGAGGCTGACGGCCGCCGCAAAGCCCGCAGCCCCACGGGCTGTGGGGCCACGCGAGCGGCTGCCAAAGAGCTTTCCAACGAGGCACGGCTTTCCCTCCTGGCTCTTCGGGCGTGGGAGCTGTGGCCAGAGCCGCGGCCCTACCGGAAAATGCTTCGGGGGCTGGCGCGGCGGCGCCAGGTGGGCGCCGGTGGCGCCGAGGCTGACGGCCGCCGCAAAGCCCGCAGCCCCACGGGCTGTGGGGCCACGCGAGCGGCTGCCAAAGAGCTTTCCAACGAGGCACGGCTTTCCCTCCTGGCTCTTCGGGTGTGGGAGCTGTGGCCAGAGCCGCGGCCCTACCGGAAAATGCTTCGCAGGCTGGCGCGGTGGCGCCAGGTGGGCGCCGGTGGCGCCGAGGCTGACGGCCGCCGCAAAGCCCGCAGCCCCACGGGCTGTGGGGCCACGCGAGCGGCTGCCAAAGAGCTTTGCAACGAGGCACGGCTTTCCCTCCTGGCTCTTCGGGCCTGGGAGCTGTGGCCAGAGACGCGGCCCTACCGGAAAATGCTTCGGGGGCTGGCGCGGCAGCGCCAGGTGGGCGCCGGTGGCGCCGAGGCTGACGGCCGCCGCAAAGCCCGCAGCCCCACGGGCTGTGGGGCCACGCGAGCGGCTGCCAAAGAGCTTTGCAACGAGGCACGGCTTTCCCTCCTGGCTCTTCGGGCGTGGGAGCTGTGGCCAGAGCCGCGGCCCTACCGGAAAATGCTTCGGGGGCTGGCGCGGCGGCGCCAGGTGGGCGCCGGTGGCGCCGAGGCTGACGGCCGCCGCAAAGCCCGCAGCCCCACGGGCTGTGGGGCCACGCGAGCGGCTGCCAAAGAGCTTTCCAACGAGGCACGGCTTTCCCTCCTGGCTCTTCGGGTGTGGGAGCTGTGGCCAGAGCCGCGGCCCTACCAGAAAATGCTTCGGGGGCTGGCGCGGCGGCGCCACGTGGGCGCCGGTGGCGCCGAGGCTGACGGCCGCCGCAAAGCCCGCAGCCCCACAGGCTGTGGGGCCACGCGAGCGGCTGCCAAAGAGCTTTCCAATGAGGCACGGCTTTCCCTCCTGGCTCTTCGGGCGTGGGAGCTGTGGCCAGAGCCGCGGCCCTACCGGAAAATGCTTCGGGGGCTGGCGCGGCGGCGCCAGGTGGGCGCCGGTGGCGCCGAGGCTGACGGCCGCCGCAAAGCCCGCAGCCCCACGGGGTGTGGGGCCACGCGAGCGGCTGCCAAAGAGCTTTCCAACGAGGCATGGCTTTCCCTCCTGGCTCTTCGGGCGTGGGAGCTGTGGCCAGAGCCGCGGCCCTACCGGAAAATGCTTCGGGGGCTGGCGCGGCGGCGCCTGATAGGCGCCGGTGGCGCCGAGGCTGACGGCCGCCGCAAAGCCCGCAGCCCCACGGGCTGTGGGGCCACGCGAGCGGCTGCCAAAGAGCTTTCCAACGAGGCACGGCTTTCCCTCCTGGCTCTTCGGGCGTGGGAGCTGTGGCCAGAGCCGCGGCCCTACCGGAAAATGCTTCGGGGGCTGGCGCGGCGGCGCCAGGTGGGCGCCGGTGGCGCCGAGGCTGACGGCCGCCGCAAAGCCCGCAGCCCCACGGGCTGTGGGGCCATGCGAGCGGCTGCCAAAGAGCTTTGCAACGAGGCACGGCTTTCCCTCCTGGCTCTTCGGGCGTGGGAGCTGTGGCCAGAGATGCGGCCCCACCGGAAAATGCTTCGCAGGCTGGTGCGGCGGCGACACGTGGGCGCCGGTGGCGCCGATGCTGACGGCCACCAGAAAGCCCGCAGCCCCACGGGCTGTGGGGCCACGCGAGCGGCTGCCAAAGAGCTTTCCAATGAGGCACGGCTTTCCCTCCTGGGTCTTCGGGCGCGGGAGCTGTGGCCAGAGACGCGGCCCTACTGGAAAATGCTTCGCAGGCTGGCGCAGCGGCGCCACGTGGGCGTCGGTGGCGCCGAGGCTGATGGCCGCCGCAAAGCCCGCAGCCCCACGGTGTGTGGGGCCACGCGAGCGGTTGCCAAAGAGCTTTCCAACGAGGCACGGTTTTCCCTCCTGGGTCTTCGGGCGTGGGAGTTGTGGCCAGAGACGCGGCCGTACCGGAAAATGCTTCGCAGGCTGGCGCGGCGGCGCCACATAGGCGCCGGTGGCACCGAGGCTGACGGCCGCCGCAAAGCCCGCAGCCCCACGGGCTGTGGGGCCACGCGAGCGGCTGCCAAAGAGCTTTCCAACGAGGCACGGCTTTCCCTCCTGGCTCTTCGGGCGTGGGAGCTGTGGCCAGAGCCGCGGCCCTACCGGAAAATGCTTCGGGGGCTGGCGCGGTGGCGCCAGGTGGGCGCCGGTGGCGCCGAGGCTGACGGCCACCGCAAAGCCCGCAGCCCCACGGGCTGTGGGGCCACGCGAGCGGCTGCCAAAGAGCTTTCCAACGAGGCACGGCTTTCCCTCCTGGCTCTTCGGGCGTGGGAGCTGTGGCCAGAGCCGCGGCCCTACCGGAAAATGCTTCGGGGGCTGGCGCGGCGGTGCCAGGTGGGCGCCGGTGGCGCCGAGGCTGACGGCCGCCGCAAAGCCCGCAGCCCCACGGGCTGTGGGGCCACGCGAGCGGCTGCCAAAGAGCTTTCCAACGAGGCACGGCTTTCCCTCCTGGCTCTTCGGGCGTGGGAGCTGTGGCCAGAGACGCGGCCCTACCGGAAAATGCTTCGCAGGCTGGCGCGGCGGCGCCACGTAGTCGCCGGTGGCGCCGAGGCTGACGGCCGCCGCAAAGCCCGCAGCCCCACGGGCTGTGGGGCCACGCGAGCGGCTGCCAAAGAGCTTTGCAACGAGGCACGGCTTTCCCTCCTGGCTCTTCGGGCGTGGGAGCTGTGGCCAGAGACGCGGCCCTACCGGAAAATGCTTCGGGGGCTGGCGCGGCGGTGCCAGGTGGGCGCCGGTGGCGCCGAGGCTGACGGCCGCCGCAAAGCCCGCAGCCCCACGGGCTGTGGGGCCACGCGAGCGGCTGCCAAAGAGCTTTCCCACGAGGCACGGCTTTCCCTCCTGGCTCTTCGGGCGTGGGAGCTGTGGCCAGAGACGCGGCCCTACCGGAAAATGCTTTTGGGGCTGTCGTGGCGGCGCCAGGTGGGCGCCGGTGGCGCCGAGGCTGACGGCCGCCGCAAAGCCCGCAGCCCCACGGGCTGTGGGGCCACGCGAGCGGCTGCCAAAGAGCTTTGCAACGAGGCACGGCTTTCCCTCCTGGCTCTTCGGGCCTGGGAGCTGTGGCCAGAGCCGCGGCCCTACCGGAAAATGCTTCGGGGGCTGGCGCGGCAGCGCCAGGTGGGCGCCGGTGGCGCCGAGGCTGACGGCCGCCGCAAAGCCCGCAGCCCCACGGGCTGTGGGGCCACGCGAGCGGCTGCCAAAGAGCTTTGCAACGAGGCACGGCTTTCCCTCCTGGCTCTTCGGGCCTGGGAGCTGTGGCCAGAGCCGCGGCCCTACCGGAAAATGCTTCGGGGACTGGCGCGGCGGCGCCAGGTGGGCGCCGGTGGCGCCGAGGCTGACGGCCGCCGCAAAGCCCGCAGCCCCACGGGCTGTGGGGCCACGCGAGCGGCTGCCAAAGAGCTTTCCAACGAGGCACGGCTTTCCCTCCTGGCTCTTCGGGCGTGGGAGCTGTGGCCAGAGCCGCGGCCCTACCGGAAAATACTTCGGGGGCTGGCGCGGCGGCGCCACGTGGGCGCCGGTGGCGCCGAGGCTGACGGCCGCCGCAAACCCCGCAGGCCCACAGGCTGTGGGGCCACGCGAGCGGCTGCCAAAGAGCTTTCCAATGAGGCACGGCTTTCCCTCCTGGCTCTTCGGGCGTGGGAGCTGTGGCCAGAGCCGCGGCCCTAGCGGAAAATGCTTCGGGGGCTGGCGCGGCGGCGCCAGGTGGGCGCCGGTGGCGCCGAGGCTGACGGCCGCCGCAAAGCCCGCAGCCCCACGGGCTGTGGGGCCACGCGAGCGGCTGCCAAAGAGCTTTGCAACGAGGCACGGCTTTCCCTCCTGGCTCTTCGGGCGTGGGAGCTGTGGCCAGAGCCGCGGCCCTACCGGAAAATGCTTCGGGGGCTGGCGCGGCGGCGCCAGGTGGGCGCCGGTGGCGCCGAGGCTGACGGCCGCCGCAAAGCCCGCAGCCCCACGGGCTGTGGGGCCACGCGAGCGGCTGCCAAAGAGCTTTGCAACGAGGCACGGCTTTCCCTCCTGGCTCTTCGGGCGTGGGAGCTGTGGCCAGAGCCGCGGCCCTACTGGAAAATGCTTCGCAGGCTGGCGCAGCGGCGCCACGTGGGCGTCGGTGGCGGCGAGGCTGATGGCCGCCGCAAAGCCCGCAGCCCCACGGGCTGTGGGGCCACGCGAGCGGCTGCCAAAGAGCTTTCCAACGAGGCACGGCTTTCCCTCCTGGCTCTTCGGGCGTGGGAGCTGTGGCCAGAGCCGCGGCCCTACCGGAAAATGCTTCGCAGGCTGGCGCGGCGGCGCCACATAGGCGCCGGTGGCGCCGATGCTGATGGCCGCTGGAAAGCCCGCAGCCCCACGGGCTGTGGGGCCACGCGAGCGGCTGCCAAAGAGCTTTCCAACGAGGCACGGCTTTCCCTCCTGGCTCTTCGGGCGTGGGAGCTGTGGCCAGAGCCGCGGCCCTACGGGAAAATGCTTCGGGGGCTGGCGCGGCGGCGCCAGGTGGGCGCCGGTGGCGCCGAGGCTGACGGCCGCCGCAAAGCCCGCAGCCCCACGGGCTGTGGGGCCACGCGAGCGGCTGCCAAAGAGCTTTCCAACGAGGCACGGCTTTCCCTCCTGGCTCTTCGGGCGTGGGAGCTGTGGCCAGAGCCGCGGCCCTACCGGAAAATGCTTCGGGGGCTGGCGCGGCGGTGCCAGGTGGGCGCCGGTGGCGCCGAGGCTGACGGCCGCCGCAAAGCCCGCAGCCCCACGGGCTGTGGGGCCACGCGAGCGGCTGCCAAAGAGCTTTGCAACGAGGCACGGCTTTCCCTCCTGGCTCTTCGGGCGTGGGAGCTGTGGCCAGAGACGCGGCCCTACCGGAAAATGCTTCGGGGACTGGCGCGGCGGCGCCACGTAGTCGCCGGTGGCGCCGAGGCTGACGGCCGCCGGAAAGCCCGCAGCCCCACGGGCTGTGGGGCCACGCGAGCGGCTGCCAAAGAGCTTTCCAACGAGGCACGGCTTTCCCTCCTGTCTCTTCGGGCGTGGGAGCTGTGGCCAGAGCCGCGGCCCTACCGGAAAATGCTTCGGGGGCTGGCGCGGCGGTGCCAGGTGGGCGCGGTGGCGCCGAGGCTGACGGCCGCCGCAAAGCCCGCAGCCCCACGGGCTGTGGGGCCACGCGAGCGGTTGCCAAAGAGCTTTCCAACGAGGCACGGCTTTCCCTCCTGGCTCTTCGGGCGTGGGAGCTGTGGCCAGAGCCGCGGCCCTACCGGAAAATGCTTCGGGGGCTGGCGCGGCGGTGCCAGGTGGGCCCCGGTGTCGCCGAGGCTGACGGCCGCCGCAAAGCCTGCAGCCCCACGGGCTGTGGGGCCACGCGAGTGGCTGCCAAAGAGCTTTCCAACGAGGCACGGCTTTCCCTCCTGGCTCTTCGGGCGTGGGAGCTGTGGCCAGAGACGCGGCCCTACCGGAAAATGCTTCGGGGGCTGGCGCGGCGGTGCCAGGTGGGCGCCGGTGGAGCCGAGGCTGACGGCCGCCGCAAAGCCCTCAGCCCCACGGGCTGTGGGGCCACGCGAGCGGCTGCCAAAGAGCTTTCCAAGGAGGCACGGCTTTCCCTCCTGGCTCTTCGGGCGTGGGAGCTGTGGCCAGAGACGCGGCCCTACCGGAAAATGCTTCGGGGACTGGCGCGGCGGCACCACGTAGTCGCCGGTGGCGCCGAGGCTGACGGCCGCCGGAAAGCCCACAGCCCCACGGGCTGTGGGGCCACGCGAGCGGCTGCCAAAGAGCTTTCCAACGAGGCACGGCTTTCCCTCCTGGCTCTTCGGGCGTGGGAGCTGTGGCCAGAGCCGCGGCCCTACCGGAAAATGCTTCGGGGGCTGGCGCGGCGGTGCCAGGTGGGCGCGGTGGCGCCGAGGCTGACGGCCGCCGCAAAGCCCGCAGCCCCACGGGCTGTGGGGCCACGCGAGCGGCTGCCAAAGAGCTTTCCCACGAGGCACGGCTTTCCCTCCTGGCTCTTCGGGCGTGGGAGCTGTGGCCAGAGCCGCGGCCCTACCGGAAAATGCTTTTGGGGCTGTCGTGGCGGCGCCAGGTGGGCGCCGGTGGCGCCGAGGCTGACGGCCGCCGCAAAGCCCGCAGCCCCACGGGCTGTGGGGCCACGCGAGTGGCTGCCAAAGAGCTTTCCAACGAGGCACGGCTTTCCCTCCTGGCTCTTCGGGCATGGGAGCTGTGGCCAGAGACGCGGCCCTACCGGAAAATGCTTCGGGGGCTGGCGCGGCGGCGCCACGTGGGCGCCGGTGGCGCCGAGGCTGACGGCCGCCGTAAAGCCCGCAGCCCCACGGGCTGTGGGGCCACGCGAGCGGCTGCCAAAGAGCTTTCCAACGAGGCACGGCTTTCCCTCCTGGCTCTTCGGGCGTGGGAGCTGTGGCCAGAGCCGCGGCCCTACCGGAAAATGCTTCGCAGGCTGGCGCGGCGGCGCCACATAGGCGCCGGTGGCGCCGATGCTGATGGCCGCTGGAAAGCCCGCAGCCCCACGGGCTGTGGGGCCACGCGAGCGGCTGCCAAAGAGCTTTCCAACGAGGCACGGCTTTCCCTCCTGGCTCTTCGGGCGTGGGAGCTGTGGCCAGAGCCGCGGCCCTACGGGAAAATGCTTCGGGGGCTGGCGCGGCGGCGCCAGGTGGGCGCCGGTGGCGCCGAGGCTGACGGCCGCCGCAAAGCCCGCAGCCCCACGGGCTGTGGGGCCACGCGAGCGGTTGCCAAAGAGCTTTCCAACGAGGCACGGCTTTCCCTCCTGGCTCTTCGGGCGTGGGAGCTGTGGCCAGAGACGCGGCCCTACCGGAAAATGCTTCGGGGGCTGGCGCGGCGGTGCCAGGTGGGCCCCGGTGTCGCCGAGGCTGACGGCCGCCGCAAAGCCTGCAGCCCCACGGGCTGTGGGGCCACGCGAGCGGCTGCCAAAGAGCTTTCCAACGAGGCACGGCTTTCCCTCCTGGCTCTTCGGGCGTGGGAGCTGTGGCCAGAGACGCGGCCCTACCGGAAAATGCTTCGTGGACTGGCGCGGCGGCGCCACGTAGTCGCCGGTGGCGCCGAGGCTGACGGCCGCCGCAAAGCCCGCAGCCCCACGGGCTGTGGGGCCACGCGAGCGGCTGCCAAAGAGCTTTCCAACGAGGCACGGCTTTCCCTCCTGGCTCTTCGGGCGTGGGAGCTGTGGCCAGAGCCGCGGCCCTACCGGAAAATGCTTCGGGGGCTGGCGCGGCGGTGCCAGGTGGGCGCCGGTGGAGCCGAGGCTGACGGCCGCCGCAAAGCCCGCAGCCCCACGGGCTGTGGGGCCACGCGAGCGGCTGCCAAAGAGCTTTCCAACGAGGCACGGCTTTCCCTCCTGGCTCTTCGGGCGTGGGAGCTGTGGCCAGAGCCGCGGCCCTACCGGAAAATGCTTCGGGGGCTGGCGCGGCGGTGCCAGGTGGGCGCGGTGGCGCCGAGGCTGACGGCCGCCGCAAAGCCCGCAGCCCCACGGGCTGTGGGGCCACGCGAGCGGCTGCCAAAGAGCTTTCCCACGAGGCACGGCTTTCCCTCCTGGCTCTTCGGGCGTGGGAGCTGTGGCCAGAGCCGCGGCCCTACCGGAAAATGCTTTTGGGGCTGTCGTGGCGGCGCCAGGTGGGCGCCGGTGGCGCCGAGGCTGACGGCCGCCGCAAAGCCCGCAGCCCCACGGGCTGTGGGGCCACGCGAGTGGCTGCCAAAGAGCTTTCCAACGAGGCACGGCTTTCCCTCCTGGCTCTTCGGGCATGGGAGCTGTGGCCAGAGCCGCGGCCCTACCGGAAAATGCTTCGGGGGCTGGCGCGGCGGCGCCACGTGGGCGCCGGTGGCGCCGAGGCTGACGGCCGCCGTAAAGCCCGCAGCCCCACGGGCTGTGGGGCCACGCGAGCGGCTGCCAAAGAGCTTTCCAACGAGGCACGGCTTTCCCTCCTGGCTCTTCGGGCGTGGGAGCTGTGGCCAGAGCCGCGGCCCTACCGGAAAATGCTTCGCAGGCTGGCGCGGCGGCGCCACATAGGCGCCGGTGGCGCCGATGCTGATGGCCGCTGGAAAGCCTGCAGCCCCACGGGCTGTGGGGCCACGCGAGCGGCTGCCAAAGAGCTTTCCAACGAGGCACGGCTTTCCCTCCTGGCTCTTCGGGCGTGGGAGCTGTGGCCAGAGCCGCGGCCCTACGGGAAAATGCTTCGGGGGCTGGCGCGGCGGCGCCAGGTGGGCGCCGGTGGCGCCGAGGCTGACGGCCGCCGCAAAGCCCGCAGCCCCACGGGCTGTGGGGCCACGCGAGCGGCTGCCAAAGAGCTTTGCAACGAGGCACGGCTTTCCCTCCTGGCTCTTCGGGCGTGGGAGCTGTGGCCAGAGCCGCGGCCCTACCGGAAAATGCTTCGGGGGCTGGCGCGGCGGTGCCAGGTGGGCGCCGGTGGCGCCGAGGCTGACGGCCGCCGCAAAGCCCGCAGCCCCACGGGCTGTGGGGCCACGCGAGCGGCTGCCAAAGAGCTTTCCAACGAGGCACGGCTTTCCCTCCTGGCTCTTCGGGCGTGGGAGCTGTGGCCAGAGACGCGGCCCTACCGGAAAATGCTTCGGGGACTGGCGCGGCGGCGCCACGTAGTCGCCGGTGGCGCCGAGGCTGACGGCCGCCGGAAAGCCCGCAGCCCCACGGGCTGTGGGGCCACGCGAGCGGCTGCCAAAGAGCTTTCCAACGAGGCACGGCTTTCCCTCCTGTCTCTTCGGGCGTGGGAGCTGTGGCCAGAGCCGCGGCCCTACCGGAAAATGCTTCGGGGGCTGGCGCGGCGGTGCCAGGTGGGCGCGGTGGCGCCGAGGCTGACGGCCGCCGCAAAGCCCGCAGCCCCACGGGCTGTGGGGCCACGCGAGCGGTTGCCAAAGAGCTTTCCAACGAGGCACGGCTTTCCCTCCTGGCTCTTCGGGCGTGGGAGCTGTGGCCAGAGCCGCGGCCCTACCGGAAAATGCTTCGGGGGCTGGCGCGGCGGTGCCAGGTGGGCCCCGGTGTCGCCGAGGCTGACGGCCGCCGCAAAGCCTGCAGCCCCACGGGCTGTGGGGCCACGCGAGTGGCTGCCAAAGAGCTTTCCAACGAGGCACGGCTTTCCCTCCTGGCTCTTCGGGCGTGGGAGCTGTGGCCAGAGACGCGGCCCTACCGGAAAATGCTTCGGGGGCTGGCGCGGCGGTGCCAGGTGGGCGCCGGTGGAGCCGAGGCTGACGGCCGCCGCAAAGCCCGCAGCCCCACGGGCTGTGGGGCCACGCGAGCGGCTGCCAAAGAGCTTTCCAAGGAGGCACGGCTTTCCCTCCTGGCTCTTCGGGCGTGGGAGCTGTGGCCAGAGACGCGGCCCTACCGGAAAATGCTTCGGGGACTGGCGCGGCGGCACCACGTAGTCGCCGGTGGCGCCGAGGCTGACGGCCGCCGGAAAGCCCACAGCCCCACGGGCTGTGGGGCCACGCGAGCGGCTGCCAAAGAGCTTTCCAATGAGGCACGGCTTTCCCTCCTGGCTCTTCGGGCGTGGGAGCTGTGGCCAGAGCCGCGGCCCTACCGGAAAATGCTTCGGGGGCTGGCGCGGCGGTGCCAGGTGGGCGCGGTGGCGCCGAGGCTGACGGCCGCCGCAAAGCCCGCAGCCCCACGGGCTGTGGGGCCACGCGAGCGGCTGCCAAAGAGCTTTCCCACGAGGCACGGCTTTCCCTCCTGGCTCTTCGGGCGTGGGAGCTGTGGCCAGAGCCGCGGCCCTACCGGAAAATGCTTTTGGGGCTGTCGTGGCGGCGCCAGGTGGGCGCCGGTGGCGCCGAGGCTGACGGCCGCCGCAAAGCCCGCAGCCCCACGGGCTGTGGGGCCACGCGAGTGGCTGCCAAAGAGCTTTCCAACGAGGCACGGCTTTCCCTCCTGGCTCTTCGGGCATGGGAGCTGTGGCCAGAGCCGCGGCCCTACCGGAAAATGCTTCGGGGGCTGGCGCGGCGGCGCCACGTGGGCGCCGGTGGCGCCGAGGCTGACGGCCGCCGTAAAGCCCGCAGCCCCACGGGCTGTGGGGCCACGCGAGCGGCTGCCAAAGAGCTTTCCAACGAGGCACGGCTTTCCCTCCTGGCTCTTCGGGCGTGGGAGCTGTGGCCAGAGCCGCGGCCCTACCGGAAAATGCTTCGCAGGCTGGCGCGGCGGCGCCACATAGGCGCCGGTGGCGCCGATGCTGATGGCCGCTGGAAAGCCCGCAGCCCCACGGGCTGTGGGGCCACGCGAGCGGCTGCCAAAGAGCTTTCCAACGAGGCACGGCTTTCCCTCCTGGCTCTTCGGGCGTGGGAGCTGTGGCCAGAGCCGCGGCCCTACGGGAAAATGCTTCGGGGGCTGGCGCGGCGGCGCCAGGTGGGCGCCGGTGGCGCCGAGGCTGACGGCCGCCGCAAAGCCCGCAGCCCCACGGGCTGTGGGGCCACGCGAGCGGTTGCCAAAGAGCTTTCCAACGAGGCACGGCTTTCCCTCCTGGCTCTTCGGGCGTGGGAGCTGTGGCCAGAGCCGCGGCCCTACCGGAAAATGCTTCGGGGGCTGGCGCGGCGGTGCCAGGTGGGCCCCGGTGTCGCCGAGGCTGACGGCCGCCGCAAAGCCTGCAGCCCCACGGGCTGTGGGGCCACGCGAGCGGCTGCCAAAGAGCTTTCCAACGAGGCACGGCTTTCCCTCCTGGCTCTTCGGGCGTGGGAGCTGTGGCCAGAGACGCGGCCCTACCGGAAAATGCTTCGTGGACTGGCGCGGCGGCGCCACGTAGTCGCCGGTGGCGCCGAGGCTGACGGCCGCCGCAAAGCCCGCAGCCCCACGGGCTGTGGGGCCACGCGAGCGGCTGCCAAAGAGCTTTCCAACGAGGCACGGCTTTCCCTCCTGGCTCTTCGGGCGTGGGAGCTGTGGCCAGAGCCGCGGCCCTACCGGAAAATGCTTCGGGGGCTGGCGCGGCGGTGCCAGGTGGGCGCCGGTGGAGCCGAGGCTGACGGCCGCCGCAAAGCCCGCAGCCCCACGGGCTGTGGGGCCACGCGAGCGGCTGCCAAAGAGCTTTCCAACGAGGCACGGCTTTCCCTCCTGGCTCTTCGGGCGTGGGAGCTGTGGCCAGAGCCGCGGCCCTACCGGAAAATGCTTCGGGGGCTGGCGCGGCGGTGCCAGGTGGGCGCGGTGGCGCCGAGGCTGACGGCCGCCGCAAAGCCCGCAGCCCCACGGTGTGTGGGGCCACGCGAGCGGCTGCCAAAGAGCTTTCCCACGAGGCACGGCTTTCCCTCCTGGCTCTTCGGGCGTGGGAGCTGTGGCCAGAGCCGCGGCCCTACCGGAAAATGCTTTTGGGGCTGTCGTGGCGGCGCCAGGTGGGCGCCGGTGGCGCCGAGGCTGACGGCCGCCGCAAAGCCCGCAGCCCCACGGGCTGTGGGGCCACGCGAGTGGCTGCCAAAGAGCTTTCCAACGAGGCACGGCTTTCCCTCCTGGCTCTTCGGGCATGGGAGCTGTGGCCAGAGCCGCGGCCCTACCGGAAAATGCTTCGGGGGCTGGCGCGGCGGCGCCACGTGGGCGCCGGTGGCGCCGAGGCTGACGGCCGCCGCAAAGCCCGCAGCCCCACGGGCTGTGGGGCCACGCGAGCGGCTGCCAAAGAGCTTTCCAACGAGGCACGGCTTTCCCTCCTGGCTCTTCGGGCGTGGGAGCTGTGGCCAGAGCCGCGGCCCTACCGGAAAATGCTTCGCAGGCTGGCGCGGCGGCGCCAAATAGGCGCCGGTGGCGCCGATGCTGATGGCCGCTGGAAAGCCCGCAGCCCCACGGGCTGTGGGGCCACGCGAGCGGCTGCCAAAGAGCTTTCCAACGAGGCACGGCTTTCCCTCCTGGCTCTTCGGGCGTGGGAGCTGTGGCCAGAGCCGCGGCCCTACTGGAAAATGCTTCGGGGGCTGGCGCGGCGGCACCAGGTGGGCGCCGGTGGCGCCGAGGCTGACGGCCGCCGCAAAGCCCGCAGCCCCACGGGCTGTGGGGCCACGCGAGCGGCTGCCAAAGAGCTTTCCAACGAGGCACGGCTTTCCCTCCTGGCTCTTCGGGCGTGGGAGCTGTGGGCAGAGCCGCGGCCCTACCGGAAAATGCTTCGGGGGCTGGCGCGGCGGTGCCAGGTGGGCGCCGGTGGCGCCGAGGCTGACGGCCGCCGCAAAGCCCGCAGCCCCACGGGCTGTGGGGCCACGCGAGCGGCTGCCAAAGAGCTTTCCAACGAGGCACGGCTTTCCCTCCTGGCTCTTCGGGCGTGGGAGCTGTGGCCAGAGCCGCGGCCCTACCGGAAAATGCTTCGGGGACTGGCGCGGCGGCGCCACGTAGTCGCCGGTGGCGCCGAGGCTGACGGCCGCCGCAAAGCCCGCAGCCCCACGGGCTGTGGGGCCACGCGAGCGGCTGCCAAAGAGCTTTCCAACGAGGCACGGCTTTCCCTCCTGTCTCTTCGGGCGTGGGAGCTGTGGCCAGAGCCGCGGCCCTACCGGAAAATGCTTCGGGGGCTGGCGCGGCGGTGCCAGGTGGGCGCGGTGGCGCCGAGGCTGACGGCCGCCGCAAAGCCCGCAGCCCCACGGGCTGTGGGGCCACGCGAGCGGCTGCCAAAGAGCTTTCCCACGAGGCATGGCTTTCCCTCCTGGCTCTTCGGGCGTGGGAGCTGTGGCCAGAGCCGCGGCCCTACCGGAAAATGCTTCGCAGGCTGGCGCGGCGGCGCCACATAGGCGCCGGTGGCGCCGAAGCTGATGGCCGCTGGAAAGCCCGCAGCCCCACGGGCTGTGGGGCCACGCGAGCGGCTGCCAAAGAGCTTTCCAACGAGGCACAGCTTTCCCTCCTGGCTCTTCGGGCGTGAGAGCTGTGGCCAGAGACGCGGCCATACCGGAAAATGCTTCGCAGGCCGGCGCGGCGGCGCCACATAGGCGCCGGTGGCGCCGAGGCTGACGGCCGCCGCAAAGCCCGCAGCACCACGGGCTGTGGGGCCACGCGAGCGGCTGCCAAAGAGCTTTCCAATGAGGCACGGCTTTCCCTCCTGGCTCTTCGGGCGTGGTAGCTGTGGCCAGAGACGAGGCCCTACCGGAAAATGCTTCGCAGGCTGGCGCGGCGGCGCCAGGTGGGCGCCGGTGTCGCCGAGGCTGACGGCCGCCGCAAAGCCCGCAGCCCCACGGGCTGTGGGGCCACGCGAGCGGCTGCCAAAGAGCTTTCCAACGAGGCACGGCTTTCCCTCCTGGCTCTTCGGGCGTGGGAGCTGTGGCCAGAGCCGCGGCCCTACCGGAAAATGCTTCGGGGGCTGGCGCGGCGGCGCCAGGTGGGCGGCGGTGGCGCCGAGGCTGACAGCCGCCGGAAAGCCCGCAGCCCCACGGGCTGTGGGGCCACGCGAGCGGCTGCCAAAGAGCTTTCCAACGAGGCACGGCTTTCCCTCCTGGCTCTTCGGGCGTGGGAGCTGTGGCCAGAGCCCCGGCCCTACCGGAAAATGCTTCGGGGGCTGGCGCGGCGGCGCCAGGTGGGCGCCGGTGGCGCCGAGGCTGACGGCCGCCGGAAAGCCCGCAGCCCCACGGGCTGTGGGGCCACGCGAGCGGCTGCCAAAGAGCTTTCCAATGAGGCACGGCTTTCCCTCCTGGCTCTTCGGGCGTGGGAGTTGTGGCCAGAGCCGCGGCCCTACCGGAAAATGCTTCGGGGGCTGGCGCGGCGGCACCACGTGGGCGTCGGTGGCGCCGAGGCTGACGGCCGCCGCAAAGCCCGCAGCCCCACGGGCTGTGGGGCCACGCGAGCGGCTGCCAAAGAGCTTTCCAACGAGGCACGGCTTTCCCTCCTGGCTCTTCGGGCGTGGGAGCTGTGGCCAGAGCCGCGGCCCTACCGGAAAATGCTTCGGGGGCTGGCGCGGCGGCGCCAGTTGGGCGCCGGTGGCGCCGAGGCTGACGGCCGCCGCAAAGCCCGCAGCCCCACGGGCTGTGGGGCCACGCGAGCGGCTGCCAAAGAGCTTTCCAACGAGGCACGGCTTTCCCTCCTGGCTCTTCGGGCGTGGGAGCTGTGGCCAGAGACGCGGCCCTACCGGAAAATGCTTCGGGGGCTGGCGCGGCGGCGCCAGGTGGGCGCCGGTGGCGCCGAGGCTGACGGCCGCCGCAAAGCCCGCAGCCCCATGGGCTGTGGGGCCACGCGAGCGGCTGCCAAAGAGCTTTGCAACGAGGCACGGCTTTCCCTCCTGGCTCTTCGGGCGTGGGAGCTGTGGCCAGAGCCGCGGCCCTACCGGAAAATGCTTCGGGGGCTGGCGCGGCGGTGCCAGGTGGGCGCCGGTGGCGCCGAGGCTGACGGCCGCCGCAAAGCCCGCAGCCCCACGGGCTGTGGGGCCACGCGAGCGGCTGCCAAAGAGCTTTCCAACGAGGCACGGCTTTCCCTCCTGGCTCTTCGGGCGTGGGAGCTGTGGCCAGAGCCGCGGCCCTACCGGAAAATGCTTCGGGGGCTGGCGCGGCGGCGCCACATAGGCGCCGGTGGCGCCGAGGCTGACGGCCGCCGCAAAGCCCGCAGCCCCACGGGCTGTGGGGCCACGCGAGCGGCTGCCAAAGAGCTTTCCAACGAGGCACGGCTTTCCCTCCTGGCTCTTCGGGCGTGGGAGCTGTGGCCAGAGACGCGGCCCTACCGGAAAATGCTTCGGGGGCTGGCGCGGCGGCGCCAGGTGGGCGCTGGTGGCGCCGAGGCTGACGGCCGCCGCAAAGCCCGCAGCCCCACGGGCTGTGGGGCCACGCGAGCGGCTGCCAAAGAGCTTTCCAACGAGGCACAGCTTTCCCTCCTGGCTCTTCGGGCGTGGGAGCTGTGGCCAGAGCCGCGGCCCTACCGGAAAATGCTTCGGGGGCTGGCGCGGCGGCGCCAGGTGGGCGCCGGTGGCGCCGAGGCTGACGGCCGCCGCAAAGCCCGCAGCCCCACGGGCTGTGGGGCCACGCGAGCGGCTGCCAAAGAGCTTTCCAACGAGGCACGGCTTTCCCTCCTGGCTCTTCGGGCGTGGGAGCTGTGGCCAGAGCCGCGGCCCTACCGGAAAATGCTTCGGGGGCTGGCGCGGCGGCGCCAGGTGGGCGCCGGTGGCGCCGAGGCTGACGGCTGCCGCAAAGCCCGCAGCCCCACGGGCTGTGGGGCCACGCGAGCGGCTGCCAAAGAGCTTTCCAACGAGGCACGGCTTTCCCTCCTGGCTCTTCGGGCGTGGGAGCTGTGGCCAGAGCCGCGACCCTACCGGAAAATGCTTCGGGGGCTGGCGTGGCGGCGCCAGGTGGGCGCCGGTGGCGCCGAGGCTGACGGCCGCTGCAAAGCCCGCAGCCCCACGGGCTGTGGGGCCACGCGAGCGGCTGCCAAAGAGCTTTCCAACGAGGCACGGCTTTCCCTCCTGGCTCTTCGGGCGTGGGAGCTGTGGCCAGAGCCGCGGCCCTACCGGAAAATGCTTCGGGGGCTGGCGCGGCGGCGCCACGTGGGCGCCGGTGGCGCCGAGGCTGACGGCCGCCGCAAAGCCCGCAGCCCCACGGGCTGTGGGGCCACGCGAGCGGCTGCCAAAGAGCTTTCCAACGAGGCACGGCTTTCCCTCCTGGCTCTTCGGGCGTGGGAGCTGTGGCCAGAGCCGCGGCCCTACCGGAAAATGCTTCGGGGGCTGGCGCAGCGGCGCCACGTGGGCGCCGGTGGCGCCGAGGCTGATGGCCGCCGCAAAGCCCGCAGCCCCACGGGTTGTGGGGCCACGCGAGCGGCTGCCAAAGAGCTTTCCAACGAGGCACGGCTTTCCCTCCTGGCTCTTCGGGTGTGGGAGCTGTGGCCAGAGCCGCGGCCCTACCGGAAAATGCTTCGGGGGCTGGCGCGGCGGCGCCAGGTGGGCGCCGGTGGCGCCGAGGCTGATGGCCGCCGCAAAGCCCGCAGCCCCACGGGCTGTGGGGCCATGCGAGCGGCTGCCAAAGAGCTTTCCAACGAGGCACGGCTTTCCCTCCTGGCTCTTCGGGCGTGGGAGCTGTGGCCAGAGCCGCGGCCCTACCGGAAAATGCTTCGGGGGCTGGCGCGGCGGCGCCAGGTGGGCGCTGGTGGCGCCGAGGCTGACGGCCGCCGCAAAGCCCGCAGCCCCACGGGCTGTGGGGCCACGCGAGCGGCTGCCAAAGAGCTTTGCAACGAGGCACGGCTTTCCCTCCTGGCTCTTCGGGCGTGGGAGCTGTGGCCAGAGACGCGGCCCTACCGGAAAATGCTTCGGGGGCTGGCGCGGCGGTGCCAGGTGGGCGCCGGTGGCGCCGAGGCTGACGGCCGCCGCAAAGCCCGCAGCCCCACGGGCTGTGGGGCCACGCGAGCGGCTGCCAAAGAGCTTTCCCACGAGGCACGGCTTTCCCTCCTGGCTCTTCGGGCGTGGGAGCTGTGGCCAGAGACGCGGCCCTACCGGAAAATGCTTTTGGGGCTGTCGTGGCGGCGCCAGGTGGGTGCCGGTGTCGCCGAGGCTGACGGCCGCCGCAAAGCCCGCAGCCCCACGGGGTGTGGGGCCACGCGAGCGGCTGCCTAAGAGCTTTGCAACGAGGCACGGCTTTCCCTCCTGGCTCTTCGGGCCTGGGAGCTGTGGCCAGAGCCGTGGCCCTACCGGAAAATGCTTCGGGGGCTGGCGCGGCAGCGCCAGGTGGGCGCCGGTGGCGCCGAGGCTGACGGCCGCCGCAAAGCCCGCAGCCCCACGGGCTGTGGGGCCACGCGAGCGGCTGCCAAAGAGCTTTGCAACGAGGCACGGCTTTCCCTCCTGGCTCTTCGGGCCTGGGAGCTGTGGCCAGAGCCGCGGCCCTACCGGAAAATGCTTCGGGGACTGGCGCGGCGGCGCCAGGTGGGCGCCGGTGGCGCCGAGGCTGACGGCCGCCGCAAAGCCCGCAGCCCCACGGGCTGTGGGGCCACGCGAGCGGCTGCCAAAGAGCTTTGCAACGAGGCACGGCTTTCCCTCCTGGCTCTTCGGGCGTGGGAGCTGTGGCCAGAGCCGCGGCCCTACCGGAAAATGCTTCGGGGGCTGGCGCGGCGGCGCCACGTGGGCGCCGGTGGCGCCGAGGCTGACGGCCGCCGCAAACCCCGCAGGCCCACAGGCTGTGGGGCCACGCGAGCGGCTGCCAAAGAGCTTTCCAATGAGGCACGGCTTTCCCTCCTGGCTCTTCGGGCGTGGGAGCTGTGGCCAGAGCCGCGGCCCTAGCGGAAAATGCTTCGGGGGCTGGCGCGGCGGCGCCAGGTGGGCGCCGGTGGCGCCGAGGCTGACGGCCGCCGCAAAGCCCGCAGCCCCACGGGCTGTGGGGCCACGCGAGCGGCTGCCAAAGAGCTTTCCAACGAGGCACGGCTTTCCCTCCTGGCTCTTCGGGCGTGGGAGCTGTGGCCAGAGCCGCGGCCCTACCGGAAAATGCTTCGGGGGCTGGCGCGGCGGCGCCAGGTGGGCGCCGGTGGCGCCGAGGCTGACGGCCGCCGCAAAGCCCGCAGCCCCACGGGCTGTGGGGCCACGCGAGCGGCTGCCAAAGAGCTTTGCAACGAGGCACGGCTTTCCCTCCTGGCTCTTCGGGCGTGGGAGCTGTGGCCAGAGATGCGGCCCCACCGGAAAATGCTTCGCAGGCTGGCGCGGCGGCGACATGTGGGCGCCGGTGGCGCCGAGGCTGACGGCCACCGGAAAGCCCGCAGCCCCACGGGCTGTGGGGCCACGCGAGCGGCTGCCAAAGAGCTTTCCAATGAGGCACGGCTTTCCCTCCTGGCTCTTCGGGCGTGGGAGCTGTGGCCAGAGCCGCGGCCCTACTGGAAAATGCTTCGCAGGCTGGCGCAGCGGCGCCACGTGGGCGTCGGTGGCGGCGAGGCTGATGGCCGCCGCAAAGCCCGCAGCCCCACGGGCTGTGGGGCCACGCGAGCGGTTGCCAAAGAGCTTTCCAACGAGGCACGGCTTTCCCTCCTGGCTCTTCGGGCGTGGGAGCTGTGGCCAGAGCCGCGGCCCTACCGGAAAATGCTTCGGGGGCTGGCGCGGCGGTGCCAGGTGGGCCCCGGTGGCGCCGAGGCTGACGGCCGCCGCAAAGCCCGCAGCCCCACGGGCTGTGGGGCCACGCGAGCGGCTGCCAAAGAGCTTTCCAAGGAGGCACGGCTTTCCCTCCTGGCTCTTCGGGCGTGGGAGCTGTGGCCAGAGCCGCGGCCCTACCGGAAAATGCTTCGGGGGCTGGCGCGGCGGCGCCAGGTGGGCGCCGGTGGCGCCGAGGCTGACGGCCACCGGAAATCCCGCAGCCCCACGGGCTGTGGGGCCACGCGAGCGGCTGCCAAAGAGCTTTCCAACGAGGCACGGCTTTCCCTCCTGGCTCTTCGGGCGTGGGAGCTGTGGCCAGAGCCGCGGCCCTACCGGAAAATGCTTCGGGGGCTGGCGCGGCGGTGCCAGGTGGGCGCCGGTGGAGCCGAGGCTGACGGCCGCCGCAAAGCCCGCAGCCCCACGGGCTGTGGGGCCACGCGAGTGGCTGCCAAAGAGCTTTCCAAGGAGGCACGGCTTTCCCTCCTGGCTCTTCGGGCGTGGGAGCTGTGGCCAGAGCCGCGGCCCTACCGGAAAATGCTTCGGGGGCTGGCGCGGCGGTGCCAGGTGGGCGCGGTGGCGCCGAGGCTGACGGCCGCCGCAAAGCCCGCAGCCCCACGGGCTGTGGGGCCACGCGAGCGGCTGCCAAAGAGCTTTCCCACGAGGCACGGCTTTCCCTCCTGGCTCTTCGGGCGTGGGAGCTGTGGCCAGAGACGCGGCCCTACCGGAAAATGCTTCGGGGGCTGGCGCGGCGGTGCCAGGTGGGCGCCGGTGGCGCCGAGGCTGACGGCCGCCGCAAAGCCCGCAGCCCCACGGGCTGTGGGGCCACGCGAGCGGCTGCCAAAGAGCTTTCCCACGAGGCACGGCTTTCCCTCCTGGCTCTTCGGGCGTGGGAGCTGTGGCCAGAGACGCGGCCCTACCGGAAAATGCTTTTGGGGCTGTCGTGGCGGCGCCAGGTGGGCGCCGGTGTCGCCGAGGCTGACGGCCGCCGCAAAGCCCGCAGCCCCACGGGGTGTGGGGCCACGCGAGCGGCTGCCTAAGAGCTTTGCAACGAGGCACGGCTTTCCCTCCTGGCTCTTCGGGCCTGGGAGCTGTGGCCAGAGCCGCGGCCCTACCGGAAAATGCTTCGGGGGCTGGCGCGGCAGCGCCAGGTGGGCGCCGGTGGCGCCGAGGCTGACGGCCGCCGCAAAGCCCGCAGCCCCACGGGCTGTGGGGCCACGCGAGCGGCTGCCAAAGAGCTTTGCAACGAGGCACGGCTTTCCCTCCTGGCTCTTCGGGCGTGGGAGCTGTGGCCAGAGCCGCGGCCCTACCGGAAAATGCTTCGGGGACTGGCGCGGCGGCGCCAGGTGGGCGCCGGTGGCGCCGAGGCTGACGGCCGCCGCAAAGCCCGCAGCCCCACGGGCTGTGGGGCCACGCGAGCGGCTGCCAAAGAGCTTTGCAACGAGGCACGGCTTTCCCTCCTGGCTCTTCGGGCGTGGGAGCTGTGGCCAGAGCCGCGGCCCTACCGGAAAATGCTTCGGGGGCTGGCGCGGCGGCGCCACGTGGGCGCCGGTGGCGCCGAGGCTGACGGCCGCCGCAAACCCCGCAGGCCCACAGGCTGTGGGGCCACGCGAGCGGCTGCCAAAGAGCTTTCCAATGAGGCACGGCTTTCCCTCCTGGCTCTTCGGGCGTGGGAGCTGTGGCCAGAGCCGCGGCCCTAGCGGAAAATGCTTCGGGGGCTGGCGCGGCGGCGCCAGGTGGGCGCCGGTGGCGCCGAGGCTGACGGCCGCCGCAAAGCCCTCAGCCCCACGGGCTGTGGGGCCACGCGAGCGGCTGCCAAAGAGCTTTCCAACGAGGCACGGCTTTCCCTCCTGGCTCTTCGGGCGTGGGAGCTGTGGCCAGAGCCGCGGCCCTACCGGAAAATGCTTCGGGGGCTGGCGCGGCGGCGCCAGGTGGGCGCCGGTGGCGCCGAGGCTGACGGCCGCCGCAAAGCCCGCAGCCCCACGGGCTGTGGGGCCACGCGAGCGGCTGCCAAAGAGCTTTGCAACGAGGCACGGCTTTCCCTCCTGGCTCTTCGGGCGTGGGAGCTGTGGCCAGAGATGCGGCCCCACCGGAAAATGCTTCGCAGGCTGGCGCGGCGGCGACATGTGGGCGCCGGTGGCGCCGAGGCTGACGGCCACCGGAAAGCCCGCAGCCCCACGGGCTGTGGGGCCACGCGAGCGGCTGCCAAAGAGCTTTCCAATGAGGCACGGCTTTCCCTCCTGGCTCTTCGGGCGTGGGAGCTGTGGCCAGAGCCGCGGCCCTACTGGAAAATGCTTCGCAGGCTGGCGCAGCGGCGCCACGTGGGCGTCGGTGGCGGCGAGGCTGATGGCCGCCGCAAAGCCCGCAGCCCCACGGTGTGTGGGGCCACGCGAGCGGTTGCCAAAGAGCTTTGCAACGAGGCACGGCTTTCCCTCCTGGCTCTTCGGGCGTGGGAGCTGTGGCCAGAGCCGCGGCCCTACCGGAAAATGCTTCGGGGGCTGGCGCGGCGGTGCCAGGTGGGCCCCGGTGGCGCCGAGGCTGACGGCCGCCGCAAAGCCCGCAGCCCCACGGGCTGTGGGGCCACGCGAGCGGCTGCCAAAGAGCTTTCCAAGGAGGCACGGCTTTCCCTCCTGGCTCTTCGGGCGTGGGAGCTGTGGCCAGAGCCGCGGCCCTACCGGAAAATGCTTCGGGGGCTGGCGCGGCGGCGCCAGGTGGGCGCCGGTGGCGCCGAGGCTGACGGCCACCGGAAATCCCGCAGCCCCACGGGCTGTGGGGCCACGCGAGCGGCTGCCAAAGAGCTTTCCAACGAGGCACGGCTTTCCCTCCTGGCTCTTCGGGCGTGGGAGCTGTGGCCAGAGACGCGGCCCTACCGGAAAATGCTTCGGGGGCTGGCGCGGCGGTGCCAGGTGGGCGCCGGTGGAGCCGAGGCTGACGGCCGCCGCAAAGCCCGCAGCCCCACGGGCTGTGGGGCCACGCGAGTGGCTGCCAAAGAGCTTTCCAAGGAGGCACGGCTTTCCCTCCTGGCTCTTCGGGCGTGGGAGCTGTGGCCAGAGCCGCGGCCCTACCGGAAAATGCTTCGGGGGCTGGCGCGGCGGTGCCAGGTGGGCGCGGTGGCGCCGAGGCTGACGGCCGCCGCAAAGCCCGCAGCCCCACGGGCTGTGGGGCCACGCGAGCGGCTGCCAAAGAGCTTTCCCACGAGGCACGGCTTTCCCTCCTGGCTCTTCGGGCGTGGGAGCTGTGGCCAGAGACGCGGCCCTACCGGAAAATGCTTTTGGGGCTGTCGTGGCGGCGCCAGGTGGGCGCCGGTGGCGCCGAGGCTGACGGCCGCCGCAAAGCCCGCAGCCCCACGGGCTGTGGGGCCACGCGAGTGGCTGCCAAAGAGCTTTCCAACGAGGCACGGCTTTCCCTCCTGGCTCTTCGGGCATGGGAGCTGTGGCCAGAGCCGCGGCCCTACCGGAAAATGCTTCGGGGGCTGGCGCGGCGGCGCCACGTGGGCGCCGGTGGCGCCGAGGCTGACGGCCACCGGAAAGCCCGCAGCCCCACGGGCTGTGGGGCCACGCGAGCGGCTGCCAAAGAGCTTTCCAACGAGGCACGGCTTTCCCTCCTGGCTCTTCGGGCGTGGGAGCTGTGGCCAGAGCCGCGGCCCTACCGGAAAATGCTTCGCAGGCTGGCGCGGCGGCGCCACATAGGCGCCGGTGGCGCCGATGCTGATGGCCGCTGGAAAGCCCGCAGCCCCACGGGCTGTGGGGCCACGCGAGCGGCTGCCAAAGAGCTTTCCAACGAGGCACGGCTTTCCCTCCTGGCTCTTCGGGCGTGGGAGCTGTGGCCAGAGCCGCGGCCCTACGGGAAAATGCTTCGGGGGCTGGCGCGGCGGCGCCAGGTGGGCGCCGGTGGCGCCGAGGCTGACGGCCGCCGCAAAGCCCGCAGCCCCACGGGCTGTGGGGCCACGCGAGCGGCTGCCAAAGAGCTTTCCAACGAGGCACGGCTTTCCCTCCTGGCTCTTCGGGCGTGGGAGCTGTGGCCAGAGCCGCGGCCCTACCGGAAAATGCTTCGGGGGCTGGCGCGGCGGTGCCAGGTGGGCGCCGGTGGCGCCGAGGCTGACGGCCGCCGCAAAGCCCGCAGCCCCACGGGCTGTGGGGCCACGCGAGCGGCTGCCAAAGAGCTTTGCAACGAGGCACGGCTTTCCCTCCTGGCTCTTCGGGCGTGGGAGCTGTGGCCAGAGACGCGGCCCTACCGGAAAATGCTTCGGGGACTGGCGCGGCGGCGCCACGTAGTCGCCGGTGGCGCCGAGGCTGACGGCCGCCGGAAAGCCCGCAGCCCCACGGGCTGTGGGGCCACGCGAGCGGCTGCCAAAGAGCTTTCCAACGAGGCACGGCTTTCCCTCCTGGCTCTTCGGGCGTGGGAGCTGTGGCCAGAGCCGCGGCCCTACCGGAAAATGCTTCGGGGGCTGGCGCGGCGGTGCCAGGTGTGCGCGGTGGCGCCGAGGCTGACGGCCGCCGCAAAGCCCGCAGCCCCACGGGCTGTGGGGCCACGCGAGCGGTTGCCAAAGAGCTTTCCAACGAGGCACGGCTTTCCCTCCTGGCTCTTCGGGCGTGGGAGCTGTGGCCAGAGCCGCGGCCCTACCGGAAAATGCTTCGGGGGCTGGCGCGGCGGTGCCAGGTGGGCGCCGGTGGAGCCGAGGCTGACGGCCGCCGCAAAGCCCGCAGCCCCACGGGCTGTGGGGCCACGCGAGCGGCTGCCAAAGAGCTTTCCAAGGAGGCACGGCTTTCCCTCCTGGCTCTTCGGGCGTGGGAGCTGTGGCCAGAGACGCGGCCCCACCGGAAAATGCTTCGGGGACTGGCGCGGCGGCGCCACGTAGTCGCCGGTGGCGCCGAGGCTGACGGCCGCCGGAAAGCCCACAGCCCCACGGGCTGTGGGGCCACGCGAGCGGCTGCCAAAGAGCTTTCCAACGAGGCACGGCTTTCCCTCCTGGCTCTTCGGGCGTGGGAGCTGTGGCCAGAGCCGCGGCCCTACCGGAAAATGCTTCGGGGGCTGGCGCGGCGGTGCCAGGTGGGCGCGGTGGCGCCGAGGCTGACGGCCGCCGCAAAGCCCGCAGCCCCACGGGCTGTGGGGCCACGCGAGCGGCTGCCAAAGAGCTTTCCCACGAGGCACGGCTTTCCCTCCTGGCTCTTCGGGCGTGGGAGCTGTGGCCAGAGCCGCGGCCCTACCGGAAAATGCTTTTGGGGCTGTCGTGGCGGCGCCAGGTGGGCGCCGGTGGTGCCGAGGCTGACGGCCGCCGCAAAGCCCGCAGCCCCACGGGCTGTGGGGCCACGCGAGTGGCTGCCAAAGAGCTTTCCAACGAGGCACGGCTTTCCCTCCTGGCTCTTCGGGCATGGGAGCTGTGGCCAGAGCCGCGGCCCTACCGGAAAATGCTTCGGGGGCTGGCGCGGCGGCGCCACGTGGGCGCCGGTGGCGCCGAGGCTGACGGCCGCCGTAAAGCCCGCAGCCCCACGGGCTGTGGGGCCACGCGAGCGGCTGCCAAAGAGCTTTCCAACGAGGCACGGCTTTCCCTCCTGGCTCTTCGGGCGTGGGAGCTGTGGCCAGAGCCGCGGCCCTACGGGAAAATGCTTCGGGGGCTGGCGCGGCGGCGCCAGGTGGGCGCCGGTGGCGCCGAGGCTGACGGCCGCCGCAAAGCCCGCAGCCCCACGGGCTGTGGGGCCACGCGAGCGGCTGCCAAAGAGCTTTCCAACGAGGCACGGCTTTCCCTCCTGGCTCTTCGGGCGTGGGAGCTGTGGCCAGAGCCGCGGCCCTACCGGAAAATGCTTCGGGGGCTGGCGCGGCGGTGCCAGGTGGGCGCCGGTGGCGCCGAGGCTGACGGCCGCCGCAAAGCCCGCAGCCCCACGGGCTGTGGGGCCACGCGAGCGGCTGCCAAAGAGCTTTGCAACGAGGCACGGCTTTCCCTCCTGGCTCTTCGGGCGTGGGAGCTGTGGCCAGAGACGCGGCCCTACCGGAAAATGCTTCGGGGACTGGCGCGGCGGCGCCACGTAGTCGCCGGTGGCGCCGAGGCTGACGGCCGCCGCAAAGCCCGCAGCCCCACGGGCTGTGGGGCCACGCGAGCGGCTGCCAAAGAGCTTTCCAAGGAGGCACGGCTTTCCCTCCTGGCTCTTCGGGCGTGGGAGCTGTGGCCAGAGACGCGGCCCTACCGGAAAATGCTTCGGGGACTGGCGCGGCGGCGCCACGTAGTCGCCGGTGGCGCCGAGGCTGACGGCCGCCGGAAAGCCCACAGCCCCACGGGCTGTGGGGCCACGCGAGCGGCTGCCAAAGAGCTTTCCAACGAGGCACGGCTTTCCCTCCTGGCTCTTCGGGCGTGGGAGCTGTGGCCAGAGCCGCGGCCCTACCGGAAAATGCTTCGGGGGCTGGCGCGGCGGTGCCAGGTGGGCGCGGTGGCGCCGAGGCTGACGGCCGCCGCAAAGCCCGCAGCCCCACGGGCTGTGGGGCCACGCGAGCGGCTGCCAAAGAGCTTTCCCACGAGGCACGGCTTTCCCTCCTGGCTCTTCGGGCGTGGGAGCTGTGGCCAGAGCCGCGGCCCTACCGGAAAATGCTTTTGGGGCTGTCGTGGCGGCGCCAGGTGGGCGCCGGTGGTGCCGAGGCTGACGGCCGCCGCAAAGCCCGCAGCCCCACGGGCTGTGGGGCCACGCGAGTGGCTGCCAAAGAGCTTTCCAACGAGGCACGGCTTTCCCTCCTGGCTCTTCGGGCATGGGAGCTGTGGCCAGAGCCGCGGCCCTACCGGAAAATGCTTCGGGGGCTGGCGCGGCGGCGCCACGTGGGCGCCGGTGGCGCCGAGGCTGACGGCCGCCGTAAAGCCCGCAGCCCCACGGGCTGTGGGGCCACGCGAGCGGCTGCCAAAGAGCTTTCCAACGAGGCACGGCTTTCCCTCCTGGCTCTTCGGGCGTGGGAGCTGTGGCCAGAGCCGCGGCCCTACCGGAAAATGCTTCGCAGGCTGGCGCGGCGGCGCCACATAGGCGCCGGTGGCGCCGATGCTGATGGCCGCTGGAAAGCCCGCAGCCCCACGGGCTGTGGGGCCACGCGAGCGGCTGCCAAAGAGCTTTCCAACGAGGCACGGCTTTCCCTCCTGGCTCTTCGGGCGTGGGAGCTGTGGCCAGAGCCGCGGCCCTACCGGAAAATGCTTCGGGGGCTGGCGCGGCGGCGCCAGGTGGGCGCCGGTGGCGCCGAGGCTGACGGCCGCCGCAAAGCCCGCAGCCCCACGGGCTGTGGGGCCACGCAAGCGGCTGCCAAAGAGCTTTCCAACGAGGCACGGCTTTCCCTCCTGGCTCTTCGGGCGTGGGAGCTGTGGCCAGAGCCGCGGCCCTACCGGAAAATGCTTCGGGGCTGGCGCGGCGGTGCCAGGTGGGCGCCGGTGGCGCCGAGGCTGACGGCCGCCGCAAAGCCCGCAGCCCCACGGGCTGTGGGGCCACGCGAGCGGCTGCCAAAGAGCTTTGCAACGAGGCACGGCTTTCCCTCCTGGCTCTTCGGGCGTGGGAGCTGTGGCCAGAGACGCGGCCCTACCGGAAAATGCTTCGGGGACTGGCGCGGCGGCGCCACGTAGTCGCCGGTGGCGCCGAGGCTGACGGCCGCCGCAAAGCCCGCAGCCCCACGGGCTGTGGGGCCACGCGAGCGGCTGCCAAAGAGCTTTCCAACGAGGCACGGCTTTCCCTCCTGTCTCTTCGGGCGTGGGAGCTGTGGCCAGAGCCGCGGCCCTACCGGAAAATGCTTCGGGGGCTGGCGCGGCGGTGCCAGGTGGGCGCGGTGGCGCCGAGGCTGACGGCCGCCGCAAAGCCCGCAGCCCCACGGGCTGTGGGGCCACGCGAGCGGTTGCCAAAGAGCTTTCCAACGAGGCACGGCTTTCCCTCCTGGCTCTTCGGGCGTGGGAGCTGTGGCCAGAGCCGCGGCCCTACCGGAAAATGCTTCGGGGGCTGGCGCGGCGGTGCCAGGTGGGCCCCGGTGTCGCCGAGGCTGACGGCCGCCGCAAAGCCTGCAGCCCCACGGGCTGTGGGGCCACGCGAGCGGCTGCCAAAGAGCTTTCCAACGAGGCACGGCTTTCCCTCCTGGCTCTTCGGGCGTGGGAGCTGTGGCCAGAGACGCGGCCCTACCGGAAAATGCTTCGTGGACTGGCGCGGCGGCGCCACGTAGTCGCCGGTGGCGCCGAGGCTGACGGCCGCCGCAAAGCCCGCAGCCCCACGGGCTGTGGGGCCACACGAGCGGCTGCCAAAGAGCTTTCCAACGAGGCACGGCTTTCCCTCCTGGCTCTTCGGGCGTGGGAGCTGTGGCCAGAGCCGCGGCCCTACCGGAAAATGCTTCGGGGGCTGGCGCGGCGGCGCCAGGTGGTCGCCGGTGGCGCCGAGGCTGACGGCCGCCGCAAAGCCCGCAGCCCCACGGGCTGTGGGGCCACGCGAGCGGCTGCCAAAGAGCTTTCCAACGAGGCACGGCTTTCCCTCCTGGCTCTTCGGGCGTGGGAGCTGTGGCCAGAGCCGCGGCCCTACCGGAAAATGCTTCGGGGGCTGGCGCGGCGGTGCCAGGTGGGCGCGGTGGCGCCGAGGCTGACGGCCGCCGCAAAGCCCGCAGCCCCACGGGCTGTGGGGCCACGCGAGCGGCTGCCAAAGAGCTTTCCCACGAGGCACGGCTTTCCCTCCTGGCTCTTCGGGCGTGGGAGCTGTGGCCAGAGCCGCGGCCCTACCGGAAAATGCTTTTGGGGCTGTCGTGGCGGCGCCAGGTGGGCGCCGGTGGCGCCGAGGCTGACGGCCGCCGCAAAGCCCGCAGCCCCACGGGCTGTGGGGCCACGCGAGCGGCTGCCAAAGAGCTTTCCAACGAGGCACGGCTTTCCCTCCTGGCTCTTCGGGCGTGGGAGCTGTGGCCAGAGCCGCGGCCCTACGGGAAAATGCTTCGGGGGCTGGCGCGGCGGCGCCAGGTGGGCGCCGGTGGCGCCGAGGCTGACGGCCGCCGCAAAGCCCGCAGCCCCACGGGCTGTGGGGCCACGCGAGCGGCTGCCAAAGAGCTTTCCAACGAGGCACGGCTTTCCCTCCTGGCTCTTCGGGCGTGGGAGCTGTGGCCAGAGCCGCGGCCCTACCGGAAAATGCTTCGGGGGCTGGCGCGGCGGTGCCAGGTGGGCGCCGGTGGCGCCGAGGCTGACGGCCGCCGCAAAGCCCGCAGCCCCACGGGCTGTGGGGCCACGCGAGCGGCTGCCAAAGAGCTTTGCAACGAGGCACGGCTTTCCCTCCTGGCTCTTCGGGCGTGGGAGCTGTGGCCAGAGACGCGGCCCTACCGGAAAATGCTTCGGGGACTGGCGCGGCGGCGCCACGTAGTCGCCGGTGGCGCCGAGGCTGACGGCCGCCGCAAAGCCCGCAGCCCCACGGGCTGTGGGGCCACGCGAGCGGCTGCCAAAGAGCTTTCCAACGAGGCACGGCTTTCCCTCCTGTCTCTTCGGGCGTGGGAGCTGTGGCCAGAGCCGCGGCCCTACCGGAAAATGCTTCGGGGGCTGGCGCGGCGGTGCCAGGTGGGCGCGGTGGCGCCGAGGCTGACGGCCGCCGCAAAGCCCGCAGCCCCACGGGCTGTGGGGCCACGCGAGCGGTTGCCAAAGAGCTTTCCAACGAGGCACGGCTTTCCCTCCTGGCTCTTCGGGCGTGGGAGCTGTGGCCAGAGCCGCGGCCCTACCGGAAAATGCTTCGGGGGCTGGCGCGGCGGTGCCAGGTGGGCCCCGGTGTCGCCGAGGCTGACGGCCGCCGCAAAGCCTGCAGCCCCACGGGCTGTGGGGCCACGCGAGCGGCTGCCAAAGAGCTTTCCAACGAGGCACGGCTTTCCCTCCTGGCTCTTCGGGCGTGGGAGCTGTGGCCAGAGACGCGGCCCTACCGGAAAATGCTTCGTGGACTGGCGCGGCGGCGCCACGTAGTCGCCGGTGGCGCCGAGGCTGACGGCCGCCGCAAAGCCCGCAGCCCCACGGGCTGTGGGGCCACACGAGCGGCTGCCAAAGAGCTTTCCAACGAGGCACGGCTTTCCCTCCTGGCTCTTCGGGCGTGGGAGCTGTGGCCAGAGCCGCGGCCCTACCGGAAAATGCTTCGCAGGCTGGCGCGGCGGCGCCAGGTGGTCGCCGGTGGCGCCGAGGCTGACGGCCGCCGCAAAGCCCGCAGCCCCACGGGCTGTGGGGCCACGCGAGCGGCTGCCAAAGAGCTTTCCAACGAGGCACGGCTTTCCCTCCTGGCTCTTCGGGCGTGGGAGCTGTGGCCAGAGCCGCGGCCCTACCGGAAAATGCTTCGGGGGCTGGCGCGGCGGTGCCAGGTGGGCGCGGTGGCGCCGAGGCTGACGGCCGCCGCAAAGCCCGCAGCCCCACGGGCTGTGGGGCCACGCGAGCGGCTGCCAAAGAGCTTTCCCACGAGGCACGGCTTTCCCTCCTGGCTCTTCGGGCGTGGGAGCTGTGGCCAGAGCCGCGGCCCTACCGGAAAATGCTTTTGGGGCTGTCGTGGCGGCGCCAGGTGGGCGCCGGTGGCGCCGAGGCTGACGGCCGCCGCAAAGCCCGCAGCCCCACGGGCTGTGGGGCCACGCGAGCGGCTGCCAAAGAGCTTTCCAACGAGGCACGGCTTTCCCTCCTGGCTCTTCGGGCGTGGGAGCTGTGGCCAGAGCCCCGGCCCTACCGGAAAATGCTTCGGGGGCTGGCGCGGCGGCGCCAGGTGGGCGCCGGTGGCGCCGAGGCTGACGGCCGCCGGAAAGCCCGCAGCCCCACGGGCTGTGGGGCCACGCGAGCGGCTGCCAAAGAGCTTTCCAATGAGGCACGGCTTTCCCTCCTGGCTCTTCGGGCGTGGGAGTTGTGGCCAGAGCCCCGGCCCTACCGGAAAATGCTTCGGGGGCTGGCGCGGCGGCGCCAGGTGGGCGCCGGTGGCGCCGAGGCTGACGGCCGCCGGAAAGCCCGCAGCCCCACGGGCTGTGGGGCCACGCGAGCGGCTGCCAAAGAGCTTTCCAATGAGGCACGGCTTTCCCTCCTGGCTCTTCGGGCGTGGGAGTTGTGGCCAGAGCCGCGGCCCTACCGGAAAATGCTTCGGGGGCTGGCGCGGCGGCACCACGTGGGCGCCGGTGGCGCCGAGGCTGACGGCCGCCGGAAAGCCCGCAGCCCCACGGGCTGTGGGGCCACGCGAGCGGCTGCCAAAGAGCTTTCCAACGAGGCACGGCTTTCCCTCCTGGCTCTTCGGGCGTGGGAGCTGTGGCCAGAGCCCCGGCCCTACCGGAAAATGCTTCGGGGGCTGGCGCGGCGGCGCCAGGTGGGCGCCGGTGGCGCCGAGGCTGACGGCCGCCGGAAAGCCCGCAGCCCCACGGGCTGTGGGGCCACGCGAGCGGCTGCCAAAGAGCTTTCCAATGAGGCACGGCTTTCCCTCCTGGCTCTTCGGGCGTGGGAGTTGTGGCCAGAGCCCCGGCCCTACCGGAAAATGCTTTTGGGGCTGTCGTGGCGGCGCCAGGTGGGCGCCGGTGGCGCCGAGGCTGACGGCCGCCGCAAAGCCCGCAGCCCCACGGGCTGTGGGGCCACGCGAGCGGCTGCCAAAGAGCTTTCCAATGAGGCACGGCTTTCCCTCCTGGCTCTTCGGGCGTGGGAGTTGTGGCCAGAGCCGCGGCCCTACCGGAAAATGCTTCGGGGGCTGGCGCGGCGGCACCACGTGGGCGCCGGTGGCGCCGAGGCTGACGGCCGCCGCAAAGCCCGCAGCCCCACGGGCTGTGGGGCCACGCGAGCGGCTGCCAAAGAGCTTTCCAACGAGGCACGGCTTTCCCTCCTGGCTCTTCGGGCGTGGGAGCTGTGGCCAGAGCCGCGGCCCTACCGGAAAATGCTTCGGGGGCTGGCGCGGCGGCGCCAGTTGGGCGCCGGTGGCGCCGAGGCTGACGGCCGCCGCAAAGCCCGCAGCCCCACGGGCTGTGGGGCCACGCGAGCGGCTGCCAAAGAGCTTTCCAACGAGGCACGGCTTTCCCTCCTGGCTCTTCGGGCGTGGGAGCTGTGGCCAGAGACGCGGCCCTACCGGAAAATGCTTCGGGGGCTGGCGCGGCGGCGCCACGTGGGCGCCGGTGGCGCCGAGGCTGACGGCCGCCGCAAAGCCCGCAGCCCCATGGGCTGTGGGGCCACGCGAGCGGCTGCCAAAGAGCTTTGCAACGAGGCACGGCTTTCCCTCCTGGCTCTTCGGGCGTGGGAGCTGTGGCCAGAGCCGCGGCCCTACCGGAAAATGCTTCGCAGGCTGGCATGGCGGCGCCAGGTGGGCGCCGGTGGCGCCGAGGCTGACGGCCGCCGCAAAGCCCGCAGCCCCACGGGCTGTGGGGCCACGCGAGCGGCTGCCAAAGAGCTTTCCAACGAGGCACGGCTTTCCCTCCTGGCTCTTCGGGCGTGGGAGCTGTGGCCAGATCCGCGGCCCTACCGGAAAATGCTTCGGGGGCTGGCGCGGCGGCGCCAGGTGGGCGCCGGTGGGGCCGAGGCTGACGGCCGCCGCAAAGCCCGCAGCCCCACGGGCTGTGGGGCCACGCGAGCGGCTGCCAAAGAGCTTTCCAACGAGGCACGGCTTTCCCTCCTGGCTCTTCGGGCGTGAGAGCTGTGGCCAGAGACGCGGCCCTACCGGAAAATGCTTCGGGGGCTGGCGCGGCGGCGCCAGGTGGGCGCTGGTGGCGCCGAGGCTGACGGCCGCCGGAAAGCCCGCAGCCCCACGGGCTGTGGGGCCACGCGAGCGGCTGCCAAAGAGCTTTCCAACGAGGCACGGCTTTCCCTCCTGGCTCTTCGGGCGTGGGAGCTGTGGCCAGAGCCCCGGCCCTACCGGAAAATGCTTCGGGGGCTGGCGCGGCGGCGCCAGGTGGGCGCCGGTGGCGCCGAGGCTGACGGCCGCCGGAAAGCCCGCAGCCCCACGGGCTGTGGGGCCACGCGAGCGGCTGCCAAAGAGCTTTCCAATGAGGCACGGCTTTCCCTCCTGGCTCTTCGGGCGTGGGAGTTGTGGCCAGAGCCCCGGCCCTACCGGAAAATGCTTTTGGGGCTGTCGTGGCGGCGCCAGGTGGGCGCCGGTGGCGCCGAGGCTGACGGCCGCCGCAAAGCCCGCAGCCCCACGGGCTGTGGGGCCACGCGAGCGGCTGCCAAAGAGCTTTCCAATGAGGCACGGCTTTCCCTCCTGGCTCTTCGGGCGTGGGAGTTGTGGCCAGAGCCGCGGCCCTACCGGAAAATGCTTCGGGGGCTGGCGCGGCGGCACCACGTGGGCGCCGGTGGCGCCGAGGCTGACGGCCGCCGCAAAGCCCGCAGCCCCACGGGCTGTGGGGCCACGCGAGCGGCTGCCAAAGAGCTTTCCAACGAGGCACGGCTTTCCCTCCTGGCTCTTCGGGCGTGGGAGCTGTGGCCAGAGCCGCGGCCCTACCGGAAAATGCTTCGGGGGCTGGCGCGGCGGCGCCAGTTGGGCGCCGGTGGCGCCGAGGCTGACGGCCGCCGCAAAGCCCGCAGCCCCACGGGCTGTGGGGCCACGCGAGCGGCTGCCAAAGAGCTTTCCAACGAGGCACGGCTTTCCCTCCTGGCTCTTCGGGCGTGGGAGCTGTGGCCAGAGACGCGGCCCTACCGGAAAATGCTTCGGGGGCTGGCGCGGCGGCGCCACGTGGGCGCCGGTGGCGCCGAGGCTGACGGCCGCCGCAAAGCCCGCAGCCCCATGGGCTGTGGGGCCACGCGAGCGGCTGCCAAAGAGCTTTGCAACGAGGCACGGCTTTCCCTCCTGGCTCTTCGGGCGTGGGAGCTGTGGCCAGAGCCGCGGCCCTACCGGAAAATGCTTCGCAGGCTGGCATGGCGGCGCCAGGTGGGCGCCGGTGGCGCCGAGGCTGACGGCCGCCGCAAAGCCCGCAGCCCCACGGGCTGTGGGGCCACGCGAGCGGCTGCCAAAGAGCTTTCCAACGAGGCACGGCTTTCCCTCCTGGCTCTTCGGGCGTGGGAGCTGTGGCCAGATCCGCGGCCCTACCGGAAAATGCTTCGGGGGCTGGCGCGGCGGCGCCAGGTGGGCGCCGGTGGGGCCGAGGCTGACGGCCGCCGCAAAGCCCGCAGCCCCACGGGCTGTGGGGCCACGCGAGCGGCTGCCAAAGAGCTTTCCAACGAGGCACGGCTTTCCCTCCTGGCTCTTCGGGCGTGAGAGCTGTGGCCAGAGACGCGGCCCTACCGGAAAATGCTTCGGGGGCTGGCGCGGCGGCGCCAGGTGGGCGCTGGTGGCGCCGAGGCTGACGGCCGCCGCAAAGCCCGCAGCCCCACGGGCTGTGGGGCCACGCGAGCGGCTGCCAAAGAGCTTTCCAACGAGGCACAGCTTTCCCTCCTGGCTCTTCGGGCGTGGGAGCTGTGGCCAGAGCCGCGGCCCTACCGGAAAATGCTTCGGGGGCTGGCGCGGCGGCGCCAGGTGGGCGCCGGTGGCGCCGAGGCTGACGGCCGCCGCAAAGCCCGCAGCCCCACGGGCTGTGGGGCCACGCGAGCGGCTGCCAAAGAGCTTTCCAACGAGGCACGGCTTTCCCTCCTGGCTCTTCGGGCGTGGGAGCTGTGGCCAGAGCCGCGGCCCTACCGGAAAATGCTTCGGGGGCTGGCGCGGCGGCGCCAGGTGGGCGCCGGTGGCGCCGAGGCTGACGGCTGCCGCAAAGCCCGCAGCCCCACGGGCTGTGGGGCCACGCGAGCGGCTGCCAAAGAGCTTTCCAACGAGGCACGGCTTTCCCTCCTGGCTCTTCGGGCGTGGGAGCTGTGGCCAGAGCCGCGGCCCTACCGGAAAATGCTTCGGGGGCTGGCGTGGCGGCGCCAGGTGGGCGCCGGTGGCGCCGAGGCTGACGGCCGCTGCAAAGCCCGCAGCCCCACGGGCTGTGGGGCCACGCGAGCGGCTGCCAAAGAGCTTTCCAATGAGGCACGGCTTTCCCTCCTGGCTCTTCGGGCGTGGGAGCTGTGGCCAGAGCCGCGGCCCTACCGGAAAATGCTTCGGGGGCTGGCGCGGCGGCGCCACGTGGGCGCCGGTGGCGCCGAGGCTGACGGCCGCCGCAAAGCCCGCAGCCCCACGGGCTGTGGGGCCACGCGAGCGGTTGCCAAAGAGCTTTCCAACGAGGCACGGCTTTCCCTCCTGGCTCTTCGGGCGTGGGAGCTGTGGCCAGAGCCGCGGCCCTACCGGAAAATGCTTCGGGGGCTGGCGCAGCGGCGCCACGTGGGCGCCGGTGGCGCCGAGGCTGATGGCCGCCGCAAAGCCCGCAGCCCCACGGGTTGTGGGGCCACGCGAGCGGCTGCCAAAGAGCTTTCCAACGAGGCACGGCTTTCCCTCCTGGCTCTTCGGGTGTGGGAGCTGTGGCCAGAACCGCGGCCCTACCGGAAAATGCTTCGGGGGCTGGTGCGGCGGCGCCAGGTGGGCGCCGGTGGCGCCGAGGCTGATGGCCGCCGCAAAGCCCGCAGCCCCACGGGCTGTGGGGCCATGCGAGCGGCTGCCAAAGAGCTTTCCAACGAGGCACGGCTTTCCCTCCTGGCTCTTCGGGCGTGGGAGCTGTGGCCAGATCCGCGGCCCTACCGGAAAATGCTTCGGGGGCTGGCGCGGCGGCGCCAGGTGGGCGCCGGTGGGGCCGAGGCTGACGGCCGCCGCAAAGCCCGCAGCCCCACGGGCTGTGGGGCCACGCGAGCGGCTGCCAAAGAGCTTTCCAACGAGGCACGGCTTTCCCTCCTGGCTCTTCGGGCGTGAGAGCTGTGGCCAGAGACGCGGCCCTACCGGAAAATGCTTCGGGGGCTGGCGCGGCGGCGCCAGGTGGGCGCTGGTGGCGCCGAGGCTGACGGCCGCCGCAAAGCCCGCAGCCCCACGGGCTGTGGGGCCACGCGAGCGGCTGCCAAAGAGCTTTCCAACGAGGCACAGCTTTCCCTCCTGGCTCTTCGGGCGTGGGAGCTGTGGCCAGAGCCGCGGCCCTACCGGAAAATGCTTCGGGGGCTGGCGCGGCGGCGCCAGGTGGGCGCCGGTGGCGCCGAGGCTGACGGCCGCCGCAAAGCCCGCAGCCCCACGGGCTGTGGGGCCACGCGAGCGGCTGCCAAAGAGCTTTCCAACGAGGCACGGCTTTCCCTCCTGGCTCTTCGGGCGTGGGAGCTGTGGCCAGAGCCGCGGCCCTACCGGAAAATGCTTCGGGGGCTGGCGCGGCGGCGCCAGGTGGGCGCCGGTGGCGCCGAGGCTGACGGCTGCCGCAAAGCCCGCAGCCCCACGGGCTGTGGGGCCACGCGAGCGGCTGCCAAAGAGCTTTCCAACGAGGCACGGCTTTCCCTCCTGGCTCTTCGGGCGTGGGAGCTGTGGCCAGAGCCGCGGCCCTACCGGAAAATGCTTCGGGGGCTGGCGTGGCGGCGCCAGGTGGGCGCCGGTGGCGCCGAGGCTGACGGCCGCTGCAAAGCCCGCAGCCCCACGGGCTGTGGGGCCACGCGAGCGGCTGCCAAAGAGCTTTCCAATGAGGCACGGCTTTCCCTCCTGGCTCTTCGGGCGTGGGAGCTGTGGCCAGAGCCGCGGCCCTACCGGAAAATGCTTCGGGGGCTGGCGCGGCGGCGCCACGTGGGCGCCGGTGGCGCCGAGGCTGACGGCCGCCGCAAAGCCCGCAGCCCCACGGGCTGTGGGGCCACGCGAGCGGTTGCCAAAGAGCTTTCCAACGAGGCACGGCTTTCCCTCCTGGCTCTTCGGGCGTGGGAGCTGTGGCCAGAGCCGCGGCCCTACCGGAAAATGCTTCGGGGGCTGGCGCAGCGGCGCCACGTGGGCGCCGGTGGCGCCGAGGCTGATGGCCGCCGCAAAGCCCGCAGCCCCACGGGTTGTGGGGCCACGCGAGCGGCTGCCAAAGAGCTTTCCAACGAGGCACGGCTTTCCCTCCTGGCTCTTCGGGTGTGGGAGCTGTGGCCAGAACCGCGGCCCTACCGGAAAATGCTTCGGGGGCTGGCGCGGCGGCGCCAGGTGGGCGCCGGTGGCGCCGAGGCTGATGGCCGCCGCAAAGCCCGCAGCCCCACGGGCTGTGGGGCCATGCGAGCGGCTGCCAAAGAGCTTTCCAACGAGGCACGGCTTTCCCTCCTGGCTCTTCGGGCGTGGGAGCTGTGGCCAGAGCCGCGGCCCTACCGGAAAATGCTTCGGGGGCTGGCGCGGCGGCGCCAGGTGGGCGCTGGTGGCGCCGAGGCTGACGGCCGCCGCAAAGCCCGCAGCCCCACGGGCTGTGGGGCCACGCGAGCGGCTGCCAAAGAGCTTTCCAACGAGGCACAGCTTTCCCTCCTGGCTCTTCGGGCGTGGGAGCTGTGGCCAGAGCCGCGGCCCTACCGGAAAATGCTTCGGGGGTGGCGCGGCGGCGCCAGGTGGGCGCCGGTGGCGCCGAGGCTGACGGCCGCCGCAAAGCCCGCAGCCCCACGGGCTGTGGGGCCACGCGAGCGGCTGCCAAAGAGCTTTCCAACGAGGCACGGCTTTCCCTCCTGGCTCTTCGGGCGTGGGAGCTGTGGCCAGAGCCGCGGTCCTACCGGAAAGTGCTTCGCAGGCTGGCGCGGCCGCGCCAGGTGGGCGTCGGTGGCGCCGAGGCTGACGGCCGCCGCAAAGCCCGCAGCCCCACGGGCTGTGGGGCCACGCGAGCGGCTGCCAAAGAGCTTTCCAACGAGGCACGGCTTTCCCTCCTGGCTCTTCGGGCGTGGGAGCTGTGGCCAGAGCCGCGGCCCTACCGGAAAATGCTTCGGGGGCTGGCGCGGCGGCGCCAGGTGGGCGCCGGTGTCGCCGAGGCTGACGGCCGCCGCAAAGCCCGCAGCACCACGGGCTGTGGGGCCACGCGAGCGGCTGTCAAAGAGCTTTCCAACGAGGCGCGGCTTTCCCTCCTGGCTCTTCGGGCGTGGGAGCTGTGGCCAGAGATGCGGCCCCACCGGAAAATGCTTCGGGGGCTGGCGCAGCGGCGCCACGTGGGCGTCGGTGGCGCCGAGGCTGATGGCCGCCGCAAAGCCCGCAGCCCCACGGTGTGTGGGGCCACGCGAGCGGTTGCCAAAGAGCTTTCCAACGAGGCACGGTTTTCCCTCCTGGCTCTTCGGGCGTGGGAGTTGTGGCCAGAGACGCGGCCGTACCGGAAAATGCTTCGCAGGCTGGCGCGGCGGCGCCACATAGGCGCCAGTGGCGCCGAGGCTGACGGCCGCCGCAAAGCCCGCAGCCCCACGGGCTGTGGGGCCACGCGAGCGGCTGCCAAAGAGCTTTCCAACAAGGCACGGCTTTCCCTCCTGGCTCTTCGGGCGTGGGAGCTGTGGCCAGAGCCGCGGCCCTACCGGAAAATGCTTCAGGGGCTGGCGCGGCGGCGCCAGGTGGGCGCCGGTGGCGCCGAGGCTGACGGCCGCCGCAAAGCCCGCAGCCCCACGGGCTGTGGGGCCACGCGAGCGGCTGCCAAAGAGCTTTCCAACGAGGCACGGCTTTCCCTCCTGGCTCTTCGGGCGTGGGAGCTGTGGCCAGAGCCGCGGCCCTACCGGAAAATGCTTCGGGGGCTGGCGCGGCGGCGCCAGGTGGGCGCCGGTGGCGCCGAGGCTGACGGCCGCCGCAAAGCCCGCAGCCCCACGGGCTGTGGGGCCACGCGAGCGGCTGCCAAAGAGCTTTCCAACGAGGCACGGCTTTCCCTCCTGGCTCTTCGGGCGTGGGAGCTGTGGCCAGAGACGCGGCCCTACCGGAAAATGCTTCGCAGGCTGGCACGGCGGCGCCAGGTGGGCGCCGGTGGCGCTGAGGCTGACGGCCGCCGCAAAGCCCGCAGCCCCACGGTGTGTGGGGCCACGCGAGCGGCTGCCAAAGAGCTTTCCAACGAGGCACGGCTTTCCCTCCTGGCTCTTCGGGCGTGGGAGCTGTGGCCAGATCCGCGGCCCTACCGGAAAATGCTTCGGGGGCTGGCGTGGCGGCGCCAGGTGGGCGCCAGTGGCGCCGAGGCTGACGGCCGCCGCAAAGCCCGCAGCCCCACGGTGTGTGGGGCCACGCGAGCGGCTGCCAAAGAGTTTTCCAACGAGGCACGGCTTTCCCTCCTGGCTCTTCGGGCGTGGGAGCTGTGGCCAGAGCCGCGGCCCTACCGGAAAATGCTTCGGGGGCTGGCGCGGCGGCGCCAGGTGGGCGCTGGTGGCGCCGAGGCTGACGGCCGCCGCAAAGCCCGCAGCCCCACGGGCTGTGGGGCCACGCGAGCGGCTGCCAAAGAGCTTTCCAACGAGGCACAGCTTTCCCTCCTGGCTCTTCGGGCGTGGGAGCTGTGGCCAGAGCCGCGGCCCTACCGGAAAATGCTTCGGGGGCTGGCGCGGCGGCGCCAGGTGGGCGCCGGTGGCGCCGAGGCTGACGGCCGCCGCAAAGCCCGCAGCCCCACGGGCTGTGGGGCCACGCGAGCGGCTGCCAAAGAGCTTTCCAACGAGGCACGGCTTTCCCTCCTGGCTCTTCGGGCGTGGGAGCTGTGGCCAGAGCCGCGGTCCTACCGGAAAGTGCTTCGCAGGCTGGCGCGGCGGCGCCAGGTGGGCGCCGGTGGCGCCGAGGCTGACGGCCGCCGCAAAGCCCGCAGCCCCACGGGCTGTGGGGCCACGCGAGCGGCTGCCAAAGAGCTTTCCAACGAGGCACGGCTTTCCCTCCTGGCTCTTCGGGCGTGGGAGCTGTGGCCAGAGCCGCGGCCCTACCAGAAAATGCTTCGGGGGCTGGCGCGGCGGCGCCAGGTGGGCGCCGGTGGCGCCGAGGCTGACGGCTGCCGCAAAGCCCGCAGCCCCACGGGCTGTGGGGCCACGCGAGCGGCTGCCAAAGAGCTTTCCAACGAGGCACGGCTTTCCCTCCTGGCTCTTCGGGCGTGGGAGCTGTGGCCAGAGCCGCGGCCCTACCGGAAAATGCTTCGGGGGCTGGCGTGGCGGCGCCAGGTGGGCGCCGGTGGCGCCGAGGCTGACGGCCGCTGCAAAGCCCGCAGCCCCACGGGCTGTGGGGCCACGCGAGCGACTGCCAAAGAGCTTTCCAATGAGGCACGGCTTTCCCTCCTGGCTCTTCGGGCGTGGGAGCTGTGGCCAGAGCCGCGGCCCTACCGGAAAATGCTTCGGGGGCTGGCGCGGCGGCGCCAGGTGGGCGCCGGTGGCGCCGAGGCTGACGGCCGCCGCAAAGCCCGCAGCCCCACGGGCTGTGGGGCCACGCGAGCGGCTGCCAAAGAGCTTTCCAACGAGGCACGGCTTTCCCTCCTGGCTCTTCGGGCGTGGGAGCTGTGGCCAGAGCCGCGGCCCTACCGGAAAATGCTTCGGGGGCTGGCGCGGCGGCGCCACGTGGGCGCTGGTGGCGCCGAGGCTGATGGCCGCCGCAAAGCCCGCAGCCCCACGGGCTGTGGGGCCACGCGAGCGGCTGCCAAAGAGCTTTCCAACGAGGCACGGCTTTCCCTCCTGGCTCTTCGGGCGTGGGAGCTGTGGCCAGAGCCGCGGCCCTACCGGAAAATGCTTCGGGGGCTGGCGCGGCGGCGCCAGGTGGGCGCCGGTGGCGCCGAGGCTGACGGCCGCCGCAAAGCCCGCAGCCCCACGGGCTGTGGGGCCACGCGAGCGGCTGCCAAAGAGCTTTCCAACGAGGCACGGCTTTCCCTCCTGGCTCTTCGGGCGTGGGAGCTGTGGCCAGAGCCGCGGCCCTACCGGAAAATGCTTCGGGGGCTGGCGCGGCGGCGCCACGTGGGCGCCGGTGGCGCCGAGGCTGATGGCCGCCGCAAAGCCCGCAGCCCCACGGGCTGTGGGGCCACGCGAGCGGCTGCCAAAGAGCTTTCCAACGAGGCACGGCTTTCCCTCCTGGCTCTTCGGGCGTGGGAGCTGTGGCCAGAGCCGCGGCCCTACCGGAAAATGCTTCGGGGGCTGGCGCGGCGGCGCCAGGTGGGCGCCGGTGGCGCCGAGGCTGACGGCCGCCGCAAAGCCCGCAGCCCCACGGGGTGTGGGGCCACGCGAGCGGCTGCCAAAGAGCTTTGCAACGAGGCACGGCTTTCCCTCCTGGCTCTTCGGGCGTGGGAGCTGTGGCCAGAGCCGCGGCCCTACCAGAAAATGCTTCGGGGGCTGGCACGGCGGCGCCAGGTGGGCGCCGGTGGCGCCGAGGCTGACAGCCGCCGCAAAGCCCGCAGCCCCACGGGCTGTGGGGCCACGCGAGCGGCTGCCAAAGAGCTTTCCAACGAGGCACGGCTTTCCCTCCTGGCTCTTCGGGCGTGGGAGCTGTGGCCAGAGCCGCGGCCCTACCGAAAAATGCTTCGGGGGCTGGCGCGGCGGCGCCAGGTGGGCGCCGGTGGGGCCGAGGCTGACGGCCGCCGCAAAGCCCGCAGCCCCACGGAGTGTGGGGCCACGCGAGCGGCTGCCAAAGAGCTTTCCAACGAGGCACGGCTTTCCCTCCTGGCTCTTCGGGCGTGGGAGCTGTGGCCAGAGCCGCGGCCCTACCGGAAAATGCTTCGGGGGCTGGCGCGGCGGCGCCAGGTGGGCGCCGGTGGCGCCGAGGCTGACGGCCGCCGCAAAGCCCGCAGCCCCACGGGCTGTGGGGCCACGCGAGCGGCTGCCAAAGAGCTTTCCAACGAGGCACGGCTTTCCCTCCTGGCTCTTTGGGCGTGGGAGCTGTGGCCAGAGCCGCGGCCCTACCGGAAAATGCTTCGGGGGCTGGCGCGGCGGCACCACGTGGGCGCCGGTGGCGCCGAGGCTGACGGCCGCCGCAAAGCCCGCAGCCCCACGGGCTGTGGGGCCACGCGAGCGGCTGCCAAAGAGCTTTCCAACGAGGCACGGCTTTCCCTCCTGGCTCTTCGGGCGTGGGAGCTGTGGCCAGAGCCGCGGCCCTACCGGAAAATGCTTCGGGGGCTGGCGCGGCGGCGCCAGTTGGGCGCCGGTGGCGCCGAGGCTGACGGCCGCCGCAAAGCCCGCAGCCCCACGGGCTGTGGGGCCACGCGAGCGGCTGCCAAAGAGCTTTCCAACGAGGCACGGCTTTCCCTCCTGGCTCTTCGGGCGTGGGAGCTGTGGCCAGAGACGCGGCCCTACCGGAAAATGCTTCGGGGGCTGGCGCGGCGGCGCCACGTGGGCGCCGGTGGCGCCGAGGCTGACGGCCGCCGCAAAGCCCGCAGCCCCATGGGCTGTGGGGCCACGCGAGCGGCTGCCAAAGAGCTTTGCAACGAGGCACGGCTTTCCCTCCTGGCTCTTCGGGCGTGGGAGCTGTGGCCAGAGCCGCGGCCCTACCGGAAAATGCTTCGCAGGCTGGCATGGCGGCGCCAGGTGGGCGCCGGTGGCGCCGAGGCTGACGGCCGCCGCAAAGCCCGCAGCCCCACGGGCTGTGGGGCCACGCGAGCGGCTGCCAAAGAGCTTTCCAACGAGGCACGGCTTTCCCTCCTGGCTCTTCGGGCGTGGGAGCTGTGGCCAGATCCGCGGCCCTACCGGAAAATGCTTCGGGGGCTGGCGCGGCGGCGCCAGGTGGGCGCCGGTGGGGCCGAGGCTGACGGCCGCCGCAAAGCCCGCAGCCCCACGGGCTGTGGGGCCACGCGAGCGGCTGCCAAAGAGCTTTCCAACGAGGCACGGCTTTCCCTCCTGGCTCTTCGGGCGTGGGAGCTGTGGCCAGAGACGCGGCCCTACCGGAAAATGCTTCGGGGGCTGGCGCGGCGGCGCCAGGTGGGCGCTGGTGGCGCCGAGGCTGACGGCCGCCGCAAAGCCCGCAGCCCCACGGGCTGTGGGGCCACGCGAGCGGCTGCCAAAGAGCTTTCCAACGAGGCACAGCTTTCCCTCCTGGCTCTTCGGGCGTGGGAGCTGTGGCCAGAGCCGCGGCCCTACCGGAAAATGCTTCGGGGGCTGGCGCGGCGGCGCCAGGTGGGCGCCGGTGGCGCCGAGGCTGACGGCCGCCGCAAAGCCCGCAGCCCCACGGGCTGTGGGGCCACGCGAGCGGCTGCCAAAGAGCTTTCCAACGAGGCACGGCTTTCCCTCCTGGCTCTTCGGGCGTGGGAGCTGTGGCCAGAGCCGCGGCCCTACCGGAAAATGCTTCGGGGGCTGGCGCGGCGGCGCCAGGTGGGCGCCGGTGGCGCCGAGGCTGACGGCTGCCGCAAAGCCCGCAGCCCCACGGGCTGTGGGGCCACGCGAGCGGCTGCCAAAGAGCTTTCCAACGAGGCACGGCTTTCCCTCCTGGCTCTTCGGGCGTGGGAGCTGTGGCCAGAGACGCGGCCCTACCGGAAAATGCTTCGGGGGCTGGCGTGGCGGCGCCAGGTGGGCGCCGGTGGCGCCGAGGCTGACGGCCGCTGCAAAGCCCGCAGCCCCACGGGCTGTGGGGCCACGCGAGCGGCTGCCAAAGAGCTTTCCAATGAGGCACGGCTTTCCCTCCTGGCTCTTCGGGCGTGGGAGCTGTGGCCAGAGCCGCGGCCCTACCGGAAAATGCTTCGGGGGCTGGCGCGGCGGCGCCACGTGGGCGCCGGTGGCGCCGAGGCTGACGGCCGCCGCAAAGCCCGCAGCCCCACGGGCTGTGGGGCCACGCGAGCGGCTGCCAAAGAGCTTTGCAACGAGGCACGGCTTTCCCTCCTGGCTCTTCGGGCGTGGGAGCTGTGGCCAGAGCCGCGGCCCTACCGGAAAATGCTTCGGGGGCTGGCGCAGCGGCGCCACGTGGGCGCCGGTGGCGCCGAGGCTGATGGCCGCCGCAAAGCCTGCAGCCCCACGGGTTGTGGGGCCACGCGAGCGGCTGCCAAAGAGCTTTCCAACGAGGCACGGCTTTCCCTCCTGGCTCTTCGGGTGTGGGAGCTGTGGCCAGAGCCGCGGCCCTACCGGAAAATGCTTCGGGGGCTGGCGCGGCGGCGCCAGGTGGGCGCCGGTGGCGCCGAGGCTGATGGCCGCCGCAAAGCCCGCAGCCCCACGGGCTGTGGGGCCACGCGAGCGGCTGCCAAAGAGCTTTCCAACGAGGCACGGCTTTCCCTCCTGGCTCTTCGGGCGTGGGAGCTGTGGCCAGAGCCGCGGCCCTACCGGAAAATGCTTCGGGGGCTGGCGCGGCGGCGCCAGGTGGGCGCTGGTGGCGCCGAGGCTGACGGCCGCCGCAAAGCCCGCAGCCCCACGGGCTGTGGGGCCACGCGAGCGGCTGCCAAAGAGCTTTCCAACGAGGCACAGCTTTCCCTCCTGGCTCTTCGGGCGTGGGAGCTGTGGCCAGAGCCGCGGCCCTACCGGAAAATGCTTCGGGGGCTGGCGCGGCGGCGCCAGGTGGGCGCCGGTGGCGCCGAGGCTGACGGCCGCCGCAAAGCCCGCAGCCCCACGGGCTGTGGGGCCACGCGAGCGGCTGCCAAAGAGCTTTCCAACGAGGCACGGCTTTCCCTCCTGGCTCTTCGGGCGTGGGAGCTGTGGCCAGAGACGCGGTCCTACCGGAAAGTGCTTCGCAGGCTGGCGCGGCGGCGCCAGGTGGGCGCCGGTGGCGCCGAGGCTGACGGCCGCCGCAAAGCCCGCAGCCCCACGGGCTGTGGGGCCACGCGAGCGGCTGCCAAAGAGCTTTCCAACGAGGCACGGCTTTCCCTCCTGGCTCTTCGGGCGTGGGAGCTGTGGCCAGAGCCGCGGCCCTACCGGAAAATGCTTCGGGGGCTGGCGCGGCGGCGCCAGGTGGGCGCCGGTGGCGCCGAGGCTGACGGCCGCCGCAAAGCCCGCAGCCCCACGGGCTGTGGGGCCACGCGAGCGGCTGCCAAAGAGCTTTCCAACGAGGCGCGGCTTTCCCTCCTGGCTCTTCGGGCGTGGGAGCTGTGGCCAGAGATGCGGCCCCACCGGAAAATGCTTCGGGGGCTGGCGCAGCGGCGCCACGTGGGCGTCGGTGGCGCCGAGGCTGATGGCCGCCGCAAAGCCCGCAGCCCCACGGTGTGTGGGGCCACGCGAGCGGTTGCCAAAGAGCTTTCCAACGAGGCACGGTTTTCCCTCCTGGCTCTTCGGGCGTGGGAGTTGTGGCCAGAGACGCGGCCGTACCGGAAAATGCTTCGCAGGCTGGCGCGGCGGCGCCACATAGGCGCCAGTGGCGCCGAGGCTGACGGCCGCTGCAAAGCCCGCAGCCCCACGGGCTGTGGGGCCACGCGAGCGGCTGCCAAAGAGCTTTCCAACAAGGCACGGCTTTCCCTCCTGGCTCTTCGGGCGTGGGAGCTGTGGCCAGAGCCGCGGCCCTACCGGAAAATGCTTCAGGGGCTGGCGCGGCGGCGCCAGGTGGGCGCCGGTGGCGCCGAGGCTGACGGCCGCCGCAAAGCCCGCAGCCCCACGGGCTGTGGGGCCACGCGAGCGGCTGCCAAAGAGCTTTCCAACGAGGCACGGCTTTCCCTCCTGGCTCTTCGGGCGTGGGAGCTGTGGCCAGAGCCGCGGCCCTACCGGAAAATGCTTCGGGGGCTGGCGCAGCGGCGCCACGTGGGCGCCGGTGGCGCCGAGGCTGATGGCCGCCGCAAAGCCCGCAGCCCCACGGGCTGTGGGGCCACGCGAGCGGCTGCCAAAGAGCTTTCCAACGAGGCACGGCTTTCCCTCCTGGCTCTTCGGGCGTGGGAGCTGTGGCCAGAGGCGCGGCCCTACCGGAAAATGCTTCGGGGGCTGGCGCGGCGGCGCCAGGTGGGCGCCGGTGGCGCCGAGGCTGACGGCCGCCGCAAAGCCCGCAGCCCCACGGGCTGTGGGGCCACGCGAGCGGCTGCCAAAGAGCTTTCCAACGAGGCACGGCTTTCCCTCCTGTCTCTTCGGGCGTGGGAGCTGTGGCCAGAGCCGCGGCCCTACCGGAAAATGCTTCGGGGGCTGGCACGGCGGCGCCAGGTGGGCGCCGGTGGCGCCGAGGCTGACGGCCGCCGCAAAGCCCGCAGCCCCACGGGCTGTGGGGCCACGCGAGCGGCTGCCAAAGAGCTTTCCAACGAGGCACGGCTTTCCCTCCTGGCTCTTCGGGCGTGGGAGCTGTGGCCAGAGCCGCGGCCCTACCGGAAAATGCTTCGGGGGCTGGCGCGGCGGCGCCAGGTGGGCGCCGGTGGCGCCGAGGCTGACGGCCGCCGCAAAGCCCGCAGCCCCACGGGCTGTGGGGCCACGCGAGCGGCTGCCAAAGAGCTTTCCAACGAGGCACGGCTTTCCCTCCTGGCTCTTCGGGCGTGGGAGCTGTGGCCAGAGCCGCGGCCCTACCGGAAAATGCTTCGCAGGCTGGCACGGCGGCGCCAGGTGGGCGCCGGTGGCGCTGAGGCTGACGGCCGCCGCAAAGCCCGCAGCCCCACGGTGTGTGGGGCCACGCGAGCGGCTGCCAAAGAGCTTTCCAACGAGGCACGGCTTTCCCTCCTGGCTCTTCGGGCGTGGGAGCTGTGGCCAGATCCGCGGCCCTACCGGAAAATGCTTCGGGGGCTGGCGCGGCGGCGCCAGGTGGGCGCTGGTGGCGCCGAGGCTGACGGCCGCCGCAAAGCCCGCAGCCCCACGGGCTGTGGGGCCACGCGAGCGGCTGCCAAAGAGCTTTGCAACGAGGCACGGCTTTCCCTCCTGGCTCTTCGGGCGTGGGAGCTGTGGCCAGAGCCGCGGCCCTACCGGAAAATGCTTCGGGGGCTGGCGCGGCGGCGCCAGGTGGGCGCCGGTGGCGCCGAGGCTGACGGCCGCCGGAAAGCCCGCAGCCCCACGGGCTGTGGGGCCACGCGAGCGGCTGCCAAAGAGCTTTCCAACGAGGCACGGCTTTCCCTCCTGGCTCTTCGGGCGTGGGAGCTGTGGCCAGAGCCGCGGTCCTACCGGAAAGTGCTTCGCAGGCTGGCGCGGCGGCGCCAGGTGGGCGCCGGTGGCGCCGAGGCTGACGGCCGCCGCAAAGCCCGCAGCCCCACGGGCTGTGGGGCCACGCGAGCGGCTGCCAAAGAGCTTTCCAACGAGGCACGGCTTTCCCTCCTGGCTCTTCGGGCGTGGGAGCTGTGGCCAGAGCCGCGGCCCTACCAGAAAATGCTTCGGGGGCTGGCGCGGCGGCGCCAGGTGGGCGCCGGTGGCGCCGAGGCTGACGGCTGCCGCAAAGCCCGCAGCCCCACGGGCTGTGGGGCCACGCGAGCGGCTGCCAAAGAGCTTTCCAACGAGGCACGGCTTTCCCTCCTGGCTCTTCGGGCGTGGGAGCTGTGGCCAGAGCCGCGGCCCTACCGGAAAATGCTTCGGGGGCTGGCGTGGCGGCGCCAGGTGGGCGCCGGTGGCGCCGAGGCTGACGGCCGCTGCAAAGCCCGCAGCCCCACGGGCTGTGGGGCCACGCGAGCGGCTGCCAAAGAGCTTTCCAATGAGGCACGGCTTTCCCTCCTGGCTCTTCGGGCGTGGGAGCTGTGGCCAGAGCCGCGGCCCTACCGGAAAATGCTTCGGGGGCTGGCGCGGCGGCGCCAGGTGGGCGCCGGTGGCGCCGAGGCTGACGGCCGCCGCAAAGCCCGCAGCCCCACGGGCTGTGGGGCCACGCGAGCGGCTGCCAAAGAGCTTTCCAACGAGGCACGGCTTTCCCTCCTGGCTCTTCGGGCGTGGGAGCTGTGGCCAGAGCCGCGGCCCTACCGGAAAATGCTTCGGGGGCTGGCGCGGCGGCGCCACGTGGGCGCTGGTGGCGCCGAGGCTGATGGCCGCCGCAAAGCCCGCAGCCCCACGGGCTGTGGGGCCACGCGAGCGGCTGCCAAAGAGCTTTCCAACGAGGCACGGCTTTCCCTCCTGGCTCTTCGGGCGTGGGAGCTGTGGCCAGAGCCGCGGCCCTACCGGAAAATGCTTCGGGGGCTGGCGCGGCGGCGCCAGGTGGGCGCCGGTGGCGCCGAGGCTGACGGCCGCCGCAAAGCCCGCAGCCCCACGGGCTGTGGGGCCACGCGAGCGGCTGCCAAAGAGCTTTGCAACGAGGCACGGCTTTCCCTCCTGGCTCTTCGGACGTGGGAGCTGTG